>NW_027361784.1:6127500-6727500 GCF_039654945.1 Dendrobates tinctorius
ATGAATAGTATATTAGTGTCCTCTTTATACTAAACTGACCAGTGCGAGTTTTAACACTTTTGCTTTAGTAGTTTAATTAAAAGTTATATTTTAGGTCTTTAGTTAGGGATTATTTGCCTTTTGGCAATTTGTGATTCTGAGCCCAGTAAGGTCCCGCTTACAAATTTTGTAAGACCATAAACTCACATAGAGGTCACCTCCTTCAAAGACCCCCCTCCTTTTCCCATCTACTGCTACACTAGAGGAAAATAAGTGTTCCTCCCAACACCTTCTCAGCAATCCTTAAATAAGATTCTTTCATGGTGGGCAGGTGGTATGTTGTGGATACAAACCATCACTGCAGAATGGATGCCCAATCAGTTACGCTACCTTATATATACCTGAAAATTAGACCCTCCTACTCACCAATCCAGCAATCCTTAAACGCCTTTATCCTTACTCTCCTCCCTCACAATTTCCACTCAAAGACTCCATACAATTTAACCCCTTACAATACAAAATCAGGGTCTAGGATCCCTTCTAAGTCATTTGGCTCACTCCTAAGCTCCGGGGAGTGTGCAGTCCAGGCCATTAATGTACTGCCCTTTTAATGGGGTATAATCCCAGTGATTATAGTATATTATAAATCTTCTGATTACGCACTTTTCTAATATATTCTCAAATGTGATTGTACACTTTTAAGTAGAGACAGAAATGGACAGAATCTTGCATGGAGGAAGAAGACATATATTAAGTGATCATCAAGACTATTACACAGGAGAACAGGATGGGAAGTAATGAAGGAAGCAGGAATCAATGAGGAAGGAGCAAGAGGCAATGAGAAAGGCAGAAGCAAGGACAAAAGCCATCCAAGTGGTAATGGAGAAAACATTGCATTTGTCAATGTGAAGAAAGAGACAAGTTTAAGGCCCTGCTCAATATTCTGTAAATTTGTGAATGCCTCATTAGTAAAGTGAATAGAGTTTAGTGCGTTATTGCCTTGGTGTTAATAGCTTTGTATTACAATAGAAACTTCAGAGATCAGAGAAAACAGACCAAGATGAGGAAAGAAATTACTAAAATTGTAAGTCTATTGTAATTATGGAGACTTAGGAAGCAGTTATGGGATGTCATGGGGAAAATAATTGGATAACAGCTGTATCGGGGCTTGGCAGCTAGGAGGTCATCAATGAATCCACTACAAGAGTGGAACATCACTGTATTGTCACTGGAAGTGACATCAGCATTCACACAATGTGATGCCACTCCTACTAGAAAATGGATCACCAAACCATGGGAGTCTTGTAATCCTCAGCACCATTTATCATTACAACTACAGTATGGGGGTGAGTCAGCCAACTGGTCTAACACGTATTGGACCCTAATATAAGATAACTTTAGGATAGCCAGAGTGGACAATCGTTCCAAAGCTCATGATTTTCCCATCCTATTGTGCAGCAGCTGCAGTTTCCTGAGAAATATTAATTTATCATTCCTATTGTGTTCTCATGGAGAGGAGTAGTCCAGAATACTAGTTCTTTTGGGACAGTTTTTTTCATTAAATACGTGTAATTGGGACTAAAAATCATTTTTGCTATTGGGTTTCATTAAAAATTTTGCACTGTCTATTGCTGGCGGCAGAATGAGCTGAGTCAGTCAGCATAGGGAAGTTTGCATCTCTGACATCTGTCTTTTTCTAAGTGCCTTTCAACTGATTTATGGCCACAGACCACTACAAAGCTGAATCTTTAGGGAAACAAAAAGCATGTTAAAAAAACAATAAAAAACAAATGTAAAAAATTTTTTAGTTCCAAATAAATTCATATAAGTAAAATAAAAATGGCTCCAAAAATGGACAACCCCTTTGACCCTTTTTGAGAGTAAGAAAGCTACACATTGACAGGTTAAAGCGGTTAATTGTCGGGCTAACAACCTTCTAGTCTAGCTTTTTTCTGTGTTCTGTAATTTTCACAGTGCCAATGTTGCTCTGTTATTGCATAACAACTATATCTCCTTTTTCTTTCTCTAAGAATTTGTTTACCTTTTTTCTTTGTCCCTACTTTTCTCCCTTTCCCTCTCCTTTCTTTTCTTTTCCCTCCCCACTAACCTTTAGGGTATCAAGATCTGTTTATTAATAATAATTCCTGACTTACCCTGTCACCCTTTTGTAAATAATTAAAATTTGTTAGTAAAAATTTATTTAAACAAAAAACTCGATATAGATGTGGTATCGCTGTAATTGCACTGAGCCAAAGAATAAAGTCGTCTAATCACTTATACGACACAAGGAACTGCGGAAAAGAAAGATAAAACCAATTCTTCACCTGCAAAAAAAGAGGTCACAATAGACCCCACAACAACATCCAAAGAGCTGCAGGCCTCAGTTAATGTCAGTGTTCATGACTCCACCACAAAAAAGAGAATAGGCCAAAAGGGCCTGCATGGCAGAGTTCCTAGACGAAAACCACTCCTGAGCAATAAGAACATAATGACGCATCTCAGGTTTGCCAGAAAACAACTTGTTTATTCCCAAGACTTTTGGGAGAATACTGAGTGGACTGACAAACTGACAAGACAAGAATTGAACTTATGGAAGGTATATGTCCTATTACATCTGGAGTAGAAGTAACTCAGCATTTCAGAAAAGGAACATCATACCAACAGTAAAATATGGTGGTGGTAGTGTGATGGCCTGGGGCTGTTTTGCTGCTTCAGAACCTGGAAGACTTGTTGTGGTAAATGGAACCATGAGTTCTGCTGTCCACCAAAAAATCCTTAAGAAGAATGTCCGGCCATCTGTTCATGACCTCAAGCTGAAGCACACTTGTGTTATGCAGCAGGACAATGATCCAAAAAACAACAGCAAGTCCACCTCTGAATGACTTAACAAAAACAAAAACTTTGGAGTGGCCTAGTCAAAGTCCTGACCTTAATCCGATTGAGATGCTGTGGCATGACCTTAAAAAGACGGTTCATGCTCAGAAACCCTCCAATGTGGCTGAATTTCAGCAATTATGCAAAGATGAGTGGGCCAAAATTCTTCCAGAATATTGTAAAAGACTTATTGCCAGTTATTGTTAATGCTTGATTGCAGTTGTTGCTCCTAAGGGTGGCCCAACCAGTTATTAAGTTTAGGGGCAATCACTTTTTGACACTGGACCCTGTAGGTTTGGATTTCTTTTTCCCTTAATAATAAAGACCTTCATACCTTCATATATGTACTGGGAACGTCAGCGTGTTACCTTTCGCAGCTGGTAGAAATTTCACTTCTGTTACTTCTAATTGAAACAATATCGGACAATGTGATTCTTGCCACTTGTTCTGTTTTGGAGACCAGTGTATATATTTAATGGGACAAATCTTTCTTCAAATATTATTGTCAGGAAGTTTTCAGAGTTAATTATTACTGTGGCTCTGAATATTGAGTTGTGCATTGTTCAGCCCTCCAGACACGGCTCTAGTCAGCAGGGTTCCAGCGAAAACATTCCCGGTAGTGATCCCTGCTGTGAGCTGCCATGATCAGAGGATTAAATAAAACACACAGATCATTAGAGCACAGGTGCATTTTTTACAATTTTGTTCTTTTTTTTTCCCTTCTCATTTTGCGGCACATATATTCACGCTGAAATAACTTCTTTCTGCAAAATAATTGACTATTATAATATGTATCGCCATTGTTGCAATAGATGAAGGCGTGAAATTACACATTACAAAGTTTGAAACATAAAGTTACTGGGGGAGCTTCTGCTAGTTTTGCAAAAATTGTGAATATCAAAGATGATGAAAGGATGAGCAAAATTAATATCTGTGAGATAATAATATCCATATATTGTATAAAGATTTTATTTATACTGTATTTTAAACAAAGCTTGACACAATCATAGTGGGACAGAATTTGGGCTCTGTTTCCTTCCCCTGGGTCCAATGCCCTCTGTTGTGCTCCTCATCTTGTTTTGCAAGTGGACCAGCTTTCTCCCATGACATCATCTGCCTAGGCCTATTTACGGACACACACTGGTGTCTTGGTGTTAAACTTCTTAGGCTTGTTTGTTTTGCTGTGCACCTTTATTTGCTCCTGGCCTTCATCTGCCTGCGTTGTTTCATAATTTCCTGCTTCCTATCTGCACCTATCTGCTCGTGACCTCCAATGTTCCAGTCCTCACTCCATATGTGCTTTCCTGCTGCTGCATCAATGCCCGTAATCCACGTGCTCACCTAGACCTGTGGCTTAGAGGATCCACCTCACCTGGTGAGCCTAACGACAGGCTAATACATCAAGCGTGTACATCATTTACATATTAAGCATAGTATATCCAATAGGTGGCCCATATGATTTTTATTTTCAATGTTCCTTCATTCATAATTGTAAGAGACATACCTCTTTATTGTTTTTGAAGGTTTTACTTTATGAAGTTTTGGTTTTTTTTGCGAGACAAGCTATCATTTTTTTAAGTGCCATTTTGCTAAACACGTTAAATTTGTGTTTTTATAGATTTAATAGAGGAAAAAAAATTTTTACCATCAAAGATCATTTTTTTTTACCGAATTGAACTGATCTAATTAAAGGAATACCAAACATATCCGTGTTATTTACTGGTTTATGATGTTTATTTTTAAAAAGTGTATTAAAAAGTGTGATAATTGGAATTGTTTTTCGTTATTTTTTAAATATTTTGTAGGAAAAAAGAAATTTTTTTTTCTTTTTTTTACCTCTAATAAACAGATATATCTAAATTCACTGCTATACAACAATATATCTCCCTGCAGTTTTACAATGTGCCTGTAAAGAAGAAGAGTATCATTTAGCTCTTTCGAAAAAAAATCTTATATTTGTCAGTGTGACTGAGCCGTTGGCAGTGTCTGAGCTCTTTCTGCTAAGGGCCCCTCTATGGCCCCGAGGAATAGGTTGAGCTAGGGAGACCCCTAGAGGTAGGGACAGGGAAGGAACCCCAGGTCCTGGGTCACCCAACAGCTGGGTTGAGACAATACGATATTGTAGAGTTGAACAGTTCCCTAACTCAGGGGTGCAGATAGGGAAAGGGTGCACACAGTAGATCTCAAACAAGTCTCTGCCTTTGCCAAGTTACCTAGTTACAAGGTCTGAAATTCTGCACAAAGTAAAGCTCTGAAGCCTCTTGCACATGGCTATATTAGTGGCTATATTAGTGCTTCCATGTCTGTGTTTTATATGATTTATATATGTATTGAGGTTGCCCACAAATCTCCTCTCGATATATCAAGTTCTATTTGTCCCCCCACAACAAAAAAATAATATTTTTGGCCGGGTCACAGAAGAGCATATCTCATAACTTTGTAGCCTTTACATAGTAATTTTCCATCTACTAAAGAATTAGATTCCCCACATTCATAGGCAACCATAAAGTATGATGTCAACAAGAGTTTCACACAAAACATGGTATGCTACTCCCACAGTGAATTTCTCTACAGTATATTCCACACACAAAGTATGATGACCCTATTGTACCCCACCTCATCTCCCCATGGCAAAGTATGGTGGCATCAACACAGTATGATCCTCCGACTGTGATCCCCAAACAGCCATCCATAAAGTGTAATGGGCTGTATAATGCCTCCCACTAGTCCTCCAAACAGTATAATGGCTCACACACAGCCCTCCACACAATATGATGGACCCCCACAAACATTCACACTTTATAATTTCTTGCATACAGTATAATGGTCCCCACATAGCCCCCCATAAAGTATAAAGGCTCCCACATATCCCTCCAAATATTATAATGGCCCCCTTGTAGCCCTTCAAACATTATAATGGTCCCCACATAGCCCCCCAAATATTATAATAGCCCCCAAATGGCCCTCCATAAAGTATAATGAACCCCACAGTGCTTTATATAGTACACTGCACCATATAATCTTCTATATAGTATACTGCATCCCATAATCCTCCATATAGTATAATGTACTCCATATAGCCCCCTAATAGCATATTGCACTCCCCATAGTTTTCTATATAGTATAATGCACTCCCCTTAGTCCTCTATATAGTGTAATGCACTCCTCATAGTCCTCCATATAGTATAATTAAGTCCCCACACTACTCCATATAGTTCAAAGCACTCTGTTGTGATTTCGCTTTCTGGCCTACCTCTGGTTATTAGTGAAGGTAGTGGAGCGGGTTGTATCGACAGAGGGGTCATGAGTTCTCTTCCCAGGCTCCCTCTGGTGGTTACTGAAGGTAATGGAGCTGATCTAATTAACAGAGGCCTGCCACCTGATAATGAGGAGGATGACTGGATTTAAGACAGCTGACTCCCTCTATCCCTGCTGGTGATTTTTTCCTACCTCCTGAGGTCTTAGTTTCCAGCTCAGTCCCTGCATGCTCAGATAAGTGTTATTTTGCTATTGTTCACATTTGATCTGGTTTTCTCTATTTCAGTTTTGTGTGGTCAGCCAGCTCCGGCTGGGGCTGTGCTGAATTTCCATCCTTATGTTACTGCTTGTGCCAGTTTGTTTTTGTCCCTTATTAGATTGGCCTCTTTTTGCTCTGCTTTCAGAATATGCCAGAGTGCTGATATAGTGGGTGAAGTCTAGTGACTTCAGTGTTTTTCTATCAGACGTGTTGGGCATTTTTTGCAGGGTTTTTTGCGTGATTGCAGACAGAGTCTTTCCTGTCCTGTCTTGTTAGTGTGGGCTCCATTGTTTGCTCAGTCTATTTTCCTACCTGCGTTTGTGTTTTCATCTTGTCTCACCGACAATATATGTTTGGGGGCTATCTATTCCTTTGGGGTCTGCCCTGGGGCAGTTTAGATTTCCCCTTTCTTGCTTTAGGCTTATTTAGTTCTCCGGCTGTGTCGAGATGTCTAGGATCATCGTACGTACGCTCCACGGCTACTGCTAGTTGTGTGGATAGGATCAGGGGTCTGCAATCTGCTTAGTTACCAAACTCTCTGGTTTTCTGTGGCTTAGCTTGGTCATGCTTTCCTTCTCGGTGACCCAATCATAACAGAATCACCAGGCTAAACCGCAGATTCTAGGGTACTCAAAAGCAGGAGAGAATTGTAAAGAAAAAAAAAAAAAGAAAGAAGTGTCAGAATTTTTTAAATATATTTTTTCCTCTTTTTCTCTGGGGCTGTAGGAGGATTTTTTTTTCTTTAATGGAGATTAAGCAATTGTCTGATTGTGTTGAGCAGCTCGCTGCTGAAGTGCGGGGAATTTCCACCTATCTCGCTCAGTCATCTGCTGTTGAACCAAAAATCCCTACTCCTGATGAGTTTTCTGGGGATCGGTCTAAATTTTTGAATTTTAAGAATAATTGTAAAGTATTTCTTGCCTTGAAGCCTAACTCATCGGGGAGCTCTGTGCAGCAGGTTAAAATTGTCATCTTGCTGCGCGGCGATCCCCAGGATTGGGCTTTTTCTCTGATACCGGGAGATCCTATTTTGACTAATATGGATGCATTTTTTCAAGCCTTGTGGTTGTTGTATGATGAACCTAATGCTATTGATCAAGCTGAGAAAACCCTATTGGCATTGAACCAGGGTCAGGATTGTGCAGTTATACTGTTAAGAATTCCAAAAGTGGGCGGTCCTTACTACATGGAATGACAGTGCCTTAGCAGCGCTCTTTCGGAAGGGTTTGTCAGAAACCGTAAAAAATGTTATGGTGAGATTTCCTGTTCCCCCTGGTCTTGATGATTCTATGTCATTAACCATTCAAGTTGATCGGCGTTTACGTGAACGTTAAACTACACAAGAGGCGTTGCCACCTTTTGAATGAACGTCTGAACCCATGCAATGTGATAGGGTTTTGTCTAGGGTGCAACGCCAGGAGTTTAGAAGGCGTAATAAGCTGTGTTTTTTCGGTGGAGACCCCTCTCATACTATTTCTGTCTGCCCTAAACGAGAAAAATGTTTTGCGCACACATTTGCTGTGGGCAGTGCACAACCTAAGTTCCTTTTGGCAATTACTCTGATCTGCTCCTTGTCTACATTTTCCGCTAAGGCTTTTGTAGATTCAGGAGCAGCTTTGAATCTGATGGATTTAGACTTTGCTAAACGTTGTGGTTTTCCCATGATACCTCTACGGACTCCTATCCATTTGAGGGCCATTGATGCTACTGCTTTGGCGGAGAATAAACCCCAGTTTTGGACCCAGGTGATATTGCGGGTCGCCCTGGACCACAAAGAAAATTGTAAATTTTTGGTGTTGCATAATTTGCATGATACTATTGTTCTGGGTTTTCCCTGGTTGCAAACTTATAATCCTGTTTTGGATTGGAAATCTGTGTTTGTGGTGAGTTGGGGTTGTCAGTGTGTTCTTAGTCACAATCCTGTTTTCCCCACCTCTCCCCAGTCTTATGATATTCCTGATTATTTGACTGATTTTTCTGATGTATTTAGTGAGAGTAAGTCTGCATCTTTGCCTCCACATAGGAGTTATGACTGTGCAATTGAGTTAATGCCCGGGTATAAATTTCCCAAGGGTCGGCTTTTCAATTTATCAGTAACATGATGCTATGCGATCTTATATCAAGGAGTTGTTTGAGAAGGATCATATTAGACCATCCTCTTCACCTTTGGGTGCTGTTTTTATTTCTGGCCAAGAAAGATGGTTCATTAAGGCCTTGTATTGACTATCGTTCCCTTAACAAAATCACTGTTAAATATCAGTACCCGTTACCCATGATTTCTGATTTATTTTCCAGAGTTAAAAGTGCCTGTTGGTTTAACAAGCTTGACCTCAGGGGGTGCGTATAATCTTATTAGCATCAAGCATGGGGATGAATGGAAGACGGCGTTTAATACTCCAGAGGGACATTTTGAGTAACTGGTGATGCCTTTTGGGCTCACTAATGCCCCTTCTGTCTTCCAATCTTTTATGAACGATATTTTCCGGGACTTTGTGGATAAGTTTTTGATCATTTATCTGGATGATATTTTGATTTTTTCCAGTGATTGGGATTCTCATGTGGAACATGTCCGGACTGTGTTCCAGATTTTGAGGGAAAATTCCCTGTATGTTAAGGTATCGAAGTGCCTCTTTGGTGTACAGAGGATTTCATTTTTGGGATTTATTTTGTCCCCGTCGGCTATTGAAATGGACTCGCCCAAGGTACAGGCCATTTATGATTGGATTCAGCCCACTTCTTTGAAGGCTCTCCAGAAGTTTTTGGGTTTTGCTAATTTCTATCGTAAATTTAAAAAGTAATTTTTCTGGTATTGTCAAACCACTGACTGATCTGACCATAAAGGGCGCTGATTTGGTGAATTGGTCTCCAGAGGCAGTCTCGGCATTTCAGGAGCTTAAGCGGAGATTCACTTCTGCTCCGGTTCTACGGTAACCTGATGTCTCACTCCCATTTCAGGTGGCGGTAGATGCTTCTGAGATTGATGCAGGAGCCGCTTTGTTCCAAAAAGATCTGGTGACTTCTAAAATGAATCCCTGTGCCTTCTATTCTTGAAAATTCTCCTCATCTGAATGTAACTATGACGTGGGGAATCGGGAGTTGGTGGCCATGAAATGGGCATTTGAAGAGTGGCAACATTGGTTGGAGGGAGCTAGACATCAAGTTGTGGTCCTCCTCGACCACAAGAATTTGATTTAGCTTGAATCAGCCAAACTCTTGAATCCTAGACAGGCTAGGTGGGCCTTGTTTTTCACGCGTTTTAATTTTGCGGTCTCTTTTCTTCCGGGCGCTAAAAATGTTAAAGCGGACGCCCTTTCTAGGAGTTTGTTTGCGGATTCTCTTATTGTGACTGATCCTACTACCATTCTAAATGAGGGGGCAGCTCTTTCCGCCATCTCACCCGATTTGAGACGTGCCCTGGAGGAATTTCAGGAGGACAAGCCTGAACGTTGCCTTATGGGAAAATTGTATGTTCCTGACCAGTGGAGGAAGAGAGTGATGTCTGAAATTCAATGCTCCGCGTTGGCTGGCCATCCAGGTATTTTTGGTACCAGAGATTTGGTGAGTCGGTCTTTTTGGTGGCCTGCCTTATCTTGTGATGTCAGGAAATTTGTGCAGTCCTGTGAGACTTGTTCTTGGTCTAAACCCTGTTCTCCTTCTAGTGGGTTGTTGATGCCCCTGCCGGTGCCCAAGAGGCCATGGACTCATATCTCAATGGATTTTATTTCTGATCTTCCTGTCTCTGAGAGAATGACTGTTATCTGGGTGATTTGTGATAGATTTTCTAAGATGATTCATCTTGTACCACTCCCAAAGTTGCCATCTTCTTCACAGTTGGTGCCCTTGTTTTTACATCAGGTGGTTCGGTTGCATGGGATTCCTGAGAACATTGTGTCGGACAGAGGAGTCCAGTTTGTTTCCAGATTTTGGAGAGCTTTTTGTTCCAAACTGGAAATTCAGTTATCTTTCTCCTCTGCATTTCATCCTCAGACCAATGGGCAGACTGAGAGAACAAACCAGACTTTGGAGTCCTATTTGAAATGTTTTATATCTGCTGATCAGGATGACTGGGTCTCATTTTTGCCCATGGCCAAATTCGCGCTAAACAATAGAGCTAGCTCTGCCACTTTGATGTCGCCCTTTTTCTGTAACTTTGGGTTTCATCCTCGATTTTCTTCAGGGCAAGTGAAATCTTCGACCTGCTTAAGTGTGGACACTGTGGTAGAGAGAATGCAGCAGATTTGGGACCAAGTGGTGGATAAATTGTCCCTCTCTCAAAATCCCAACGGTTTTCCAACCGGCATAGGACCATTGGTCCCCGGTTTAAAGTGGGTGATATGGTTTGGTTGTCGTCAAAGAATATTCCTATGGAGGTTGCGTCTCCAAAGCTCAAGCCAAGATTCATTGAACCTTATAAGATTTTGTAGATTCTTAATCCTGTTTCTTTTCGATTGGCTCTTCCAGTTACGTTTAAGATCCATAACGTGTTTCATAAATCTCTGTTGAAGAGGTTTGTGGAGCAACTAGTTCCTATGGCGGTGCCTCCTGACCCTGTATTGGTTAAAGGCAATGTGGAATATGAGGTAGAGAAAATATTGAATTCTTGTTTGGCTAGACGGAGCCTCCAGTACTTGGTCAAATGGAAGGGTTATGGCCAGGAGGATAATTCTTGGGTCTCTGCTTCTGATATTCATGCCGATAGATTGGTTCATGCTTTTCACCGGGCCCATCCTGATCGGCCTGGTTGCGTGGATGAAGGTTCGGTGACACCTCCTCAAGGTGGGGGGTACTGTTGTGAATTCGCTTTCTGGCCTACCTCTGGTTACTAGTGAAGGTAGTGGAGCTGGGTGTATTGACAGAGGGGTCGCGAGTTCTCTTCCCACGCTCCCTCTGGTGGTTACTGGAGGTAATGGAGCTGATCTAATTAACAGAGGCCTGCCACCTGATAATGAGGAGGATGACTGGAGATCTGGAGTTTCTGACTGGATTTAAGACAGCCGACTCCGTCTATCCCTGCTGGTGATTTTTTCCTGCCTCCTGAGGTCTTAGTTTCTAGCTCAGTCCCTGCATGCTCAGCTAAGTGTTCTTTTGCTATTGTTCACATTTGATCTGGCTTTGTCTATTTCAGTTTTGTGTGGTCAGCCAGCTCCGGCTGGGGCTGTGCTGAATTTCCATCCTTATGTTACTGCTTGTGCCAGTTTTCTTTTTGTCCCTTATTAGATTGGCCTCTTTTTGCGTTGCTTTCAGAATATGCCAGAGTGCTGATATAGTGGGCAAAGTCTAGTGACTTCAGTATTTTTCTGTCAGACGTGTTGGCCACTTTTTGCAGGGTTTTTGCGTGATTGCAGACAGAGTGTTACAGGCTGGCGGAACGCAAGAAATAATAAAGATGGTATTTAGGTGCGTTCGCAGCCCGGGGTCCACCGTGCAGAGGTGTTAACTGCTGCTCGGTAATGGCGGACGCTATATGGTGGTATAATAATGGGACACATGGGGTTAACCTCACCCAATGTGTACAGAGGCGGACTCTTATCTCTCAGAGCCGCACAACCACCAAATAAATGCCGTAGCCTGTTATTGCTCACAGAGCTCGGCAGTGTGAGCGCTAGCGTATAGTCATAGAACTCAGCCCTTAGACCGCAGGACTGAAGTCCCTCTAGACCGCTAGTGCTCGGCACCGCGACTGTGATGCCAGAAAGGGTTAAATCACGTGTCCAAGTGTGCACAGTGCCACTCAGGTGGACGCCACTAATCGGCCTTGGTTGGGCCAGGTAAGCGCACAGGTTGCGCAAGGCGTTGCACCAGCGTGGCTGTCACTTGCCGCGGTTCGATAGTGCCCTGCAGTGGGTGACACCATCGGACGCTAGTGTGCAGATGGCTGGTATGCACTTTGGTCTATAGACTAGCCACTGACAGGCGCTGACTTGGACTCTAAACCCTAACCACATTCGTATTATCAGAGGGAAGGGGTTTCATAATGAGTCAGTCACCAGATCCATGCATCCATCATCATACACTCCAAACTATTTCAGTCTATACTAGCGCATGGGCGAGCGGCCATGCAAACCTTTTATAGCCACGGGCATCTGGGACCTTCCTGGCTTCTCGGATGGCCCGAGCAGGACCTGAGCATGTGACCCTCGATCTCCAATGGGAGATCACTCCACAGGCATGTTCATTGGCCCAACATGAGGACTTAGTCCTTGGAGAATCTCGCTGCTGAGCAGCATGCATTGTCATAGCTGTGCCAGAGGTGGCAGCAGCAAGCAAACCCACGGAGTTGGCCAGGGCAGAGCGCCGGGACCGACGAATCTGCTGAGCAGGCTCCACTGCGGCCGAAGAAGAATGGGAGACCGCTGGGAGCAAGGCTCTGGATTCCGGCTGTGCAGTGGCAGGAACCCGACGTCTAACATTACCTCCCCTCCTAGGGCCCCCTCCCCTCTGAGCCTCGCTACGCTCAAACATCGCAATGAGGAGCGGAGCGTGGATGTTCTCCACTGGCTCCCAGGTCCGAGCCTCTCGACCATGACCCTTCCAATCTACAAAATAAAACTTTTTGCCCTGCATCACCTTGCATCCCACGATGGCATTGACCTCAAACTCGTCCGAAGACAAGTCTGATGTCCCAGCAGATGACTCGGAGAACTGGGACAAGTGAACAGGCTTAAGGAAGGACACGTGGAATGTATCAGAGATAGCCAAGTGTGGTGGAAGGGCCAGATGGTAGACCACAGAGCTGATCTGCTCGAGGACCTTGAAGGGGCCAATGTAGTGCAGTGCGAACTTAGCTGACTCTACCCACAGCCTGATGTTTCGGGCGGAGAGCCACACCAAGTCGCCAGGAGCAAAAGTCGGAGCAGGGCGCCGGTGTGCATCAGCGGAGGTCCTCATTCTCTCCTTGGAAGCCCGGATAGCATCCTGGGTGCAATCCCAAATGTCGGGTGCCTCCACCGCCCAGTCTGCCACCCTGGAATCGGTGGATGACACGGGCATGGGCACAGGGACACGCAGATGCTGGCCGTAATTTAGGAGGAATGGGGTCTGACCGGTGGAGTCGGCCACAGCATTGTTCAAAGCAAACTCTGCCCACGGCAGCAAGGATGCCCAGTCGTCCTGCCTGGCTGAGACAAAATGTCGAAGATATGTGATCAGGGTCTGGTTGGCTCTCTCTACCAACCGGTTTGTCTCGGGATGATAGGCCGAGGAGAGATTCAGCTCAATGCTGAGCAGGGAACAAAGCTCTCTCCAAAACCGGGATGCAAACTGAGGACCCCGGTCACTGACAATCTTGTCCGGCATGCCATGCAGGCGGAAAACGTGCTTAATGAACAACACTGCCAGGCCCTGCACAGAAGGTAACCGGGAGAGAGGTACCAGGTGCACCATCTTAGAGAAATGGTCAGTGACAACCCAAATGACCGTGCTGCCACAGGACTTGGGTAGCCCCACCACAAAGTCCATACCGACCATCTCCCAGGGCCTGTCCGCTACTGGCAGAGGAAAAAGAAGCCCAACGGGCCGCTGCCGAGAGGACCTATTCTGGGAGCAAGAGACGCACGCCTGAATATAGTCCCTGACGTCACGGGCCATATGCGGTCACCAGTACATCCTTGCCAGTAGGTTAGAGGTCTGTTTTATCCCGAAATGTCCACCCACCCTGGACGAATGAGCCCAAGAGAGGACCTCCGGTCACAGACGGGCAGGGACAAATGTCTTGCCTGGAGGTACTGACTCAAGGGCAACCGGAGCCACAGTCCTCAGGCTCTCGGATGGGACGATCAGCCGAGGCTCCTCCTCCTCTTCCTCCGATGACACCACGGAGCGGGAGAGAGCATCGGCCTGGACGTTCTTCTCCTCAGAGAGAAAATTGAGGGTGAAGTTGAACCGGGAAAAGAACAAAGACCATCTGGCCTGGCAAGAATTTAGCCTCTGGGCTGTTTGTAAATACACCAAGTTTTTGTGGTCGGTGAACACCTGGAAAGGATGGCGAGCCCCCTCCAGGAGGTGTCTCCACTCCAAGAAGGCCAACTTCATCGCTAGCAACTCCCTGTCCCCGATGGCATAATTCCTCTCCGCCGGTGTGAAGGTCTTGGAGAAAAAGAAGCATGGGTGCTTCCGACCTTGCGTGTCCTTCTGAAACAGGACTGCTCCAGCACCGACGGAAGAGGCATCCCCTTCCAGAATGAAGGGCTTATCTACATCGGGGCGATGTAGAATGGGAGCGCTAGCGAAATGGGACTTAATGGAGGAGAAGGCCTTGGAGACCGGTTCCGACCACAACTTGGGGTTTGCACCCTTCTTGGTGAGGGCTACCAAGGGTGCTACCAAAGTCGAGAAGTGGGGAATGAATTGGCGATAGTAATTTATGAACCCCATAAAGCACTGCACCGCTTTGAGAGAATGAGGTTCCTGCCAAGCCATCACCGCCTGTAGCTTGGCAGGATCCATGACCAATCCCCGGGCAGAGATGATATAGCCCAAGAAAGGCAAGGACTCCTGCTCAAACACACACTTCTCCAATTTGGCATAGAGGGAGTTTGCACGCAGGCGATCGAAAACTTTGCAAACATCTCTCCGGTGAAAGTCAATATCTGGTGAGTAGATGAGAATATCATCCACATGGACTACAACCGAGGTGGTAAGCATATCCCGGAAGATATCGTTCACAAAGTCTTGGAAGACGGCCGGGGCATTACAGAGGCCGATGGGCATCACCAGGTATTCATAGTGCCCATCCCTGGTGTTAAATGCCGTCTTCCATTCATCCCCATCACGGATGAGAATCAGGTTGTAAGCCCCCCGCAGATCAAGTTGGGAAAACACCCTCGCTCCCCGTAGTCTATCAAACAGCTCTGATATCAGGGGCAGAGGATACTTATTCTTAATGGTGATGGCGTTAAGACCCCTGTAATCAAGGCAAGGACGTAGTTCCCCACTCTTCTTCTGGACGAAGAAGAATCCTGCCCCCGCTGGTGACACTGACTTCCTAATGAATCCTCTTGCCAGATTCTCCCTGATGTATTGAGACATGGCCTCTGTCTCCGGGAGAGATAGGGGATAGACTCGACCCCGGGGAGGCTCAGCACCAGGCAAGAGGTCAATAGGACAGTCATAGGGGCGATGCGGTGGAAGGGTTTCCGCCGCCTTTTTGGGGAACACGTCCGCATACTGTCGATAGTGTTTGGGGAGCGAGGAGAGATCTGCGGGAACCTCAGTGGAGGCAACCTGAACGCGCTCCCTCAGACATCTACCCTCACATGATTTACTCCACCCAATAATCCTCCTTGAGGACCACTCTATATGAGGGGAGTGGTACCGCAACCAGGGGACCCATAGAAGTACCTGGTCAATACCCTCAGGCATGACGAGGAGGGATATCGTCTCGTGATGAGATGGAGCCACTGAGAGTAACAAGGGGGCGGTCTGGTCGGTTATCTGTGAGGGTAGAGTGGCGCCGTTCACCACTCTGACGTGACTGTTGTAGACATCATAACCAGGGGTATAGCGTGCTGTTGGGCGAAGTCTGACGACATAAAATTTCCCTCTGCCCTGGAATCCACGCAAACCTCCACCACCAGAGTGGAAGAATCAACCTCAAGTGTCCCCTTAAAGGACAGCTTGGAGGATATTCTAGTGCGCCGCCTCCTACGGCCACTAGGCGCGAGCGTTCTAACAGCTGCTGTGGGCAACGGTTGGCAAGAAGACCGGACTGCCGGCAAACATGACAGCTCACAGGAGCTCAAGCGGACTGGGGCCTGGATCCCTCACGGGAAGCCCCCTGACACTCGGACGCCCGATCGGAAGATTCCAGAGGTTTAGCAAAGCTAGGTGCCAACCTAATCCTCTGCCTACACTTGGCTCGGCGAAGCGAAGATCAATACGGGTGGAGACAGTGATAAGCTCCTCCAGTGTAGCAGGAATCTCCCTGGTGGCCGGAGCGTCCTTCACATGGCCAGCCAAACCTCTCCAGAATGCTGAAATGAGGACCTTATCTGGCCACTCTGAGGCCAGCATCCGGAACTGGATGGCAAAGTGGCTGACCATGGACGAGCCCTGTGATAATGCCAGCAGCCGGAGCGCGGCGTCATGGGTGACTCATGGTCCCAAGAAGACCTGCTTCAGAGTGTCCAAGAACCGCGAGACACTCCGCACCACATGATCACCACGCTCCCACAGCGGTGTGGCCCACTCCAAAGCCCTGCCCGACAAAAGGGAAATAATAAATCCCACTTTAGCTCGCTCAGAGGGGAATCGTTCGGCCAGCAGCTCCAGCTGTATAGAGCACTGGCTTACGAAACCCTTACAGGAAGCACTATCACCCTAGAACTTCTCAGGCAGCGGTAGGCGGGACAAACTCAGGGCAGGGATGGCTGTGGTCACACGGGAGACAGCCTCTGTGGCTGCCTGAATAGCGACTGCAGTAACATCTGCAGCTGAGGCTGAATGCTCGAGAGCCGCCAACCTGCCCTGCAGCTGCCGGATTTACTGCAGCAGTCACTGTTCATCCGCCATTACTAGCCAGACCCTGGCACTAGTATAATGCTACAGGCTGGCGGAATGCACCAAATAATAAAGATGGTATTTAGGTGCGTTTGCAGCCCGGGGTCCACCGTGCAGAGGTGTTAACTGCTGCTTGGTAATGGCGGACACTATATAACCTCACCCAATGTGTACAGAGGCGGACTCTTATCTCTCAAAGCCGCACAACCACCAAATAATAAATGCCGTAGCCTGTTATTGCTCACAGAGCTCGGCAGTGTGAGCGCTAGCATATAGTCACAGAACTCAACACTTAGTCCGCAGGACTGAAGTCCCTCTAGACCGCAAGCGCTCAGCACCGTGACTGCGATGCCAGCAAGGGTTAAATCACGTGTGCAAGTGTGCACAGTGCCACTCAGGTGGACACCACTAATCGCTCTGGGTTGGGCCAGGTAAGCACACAGGTTGCGCAAGGCGTTGCACCAGCGTGGCTGTCACTTGCCGCGGTTCGATAGTGCCCTGCAGTGGGTGACACCATCGGACGCTAGTGTCCAGATGGCTGGTATGCACTGTGGTCTGTAGACTAGCCACTGACAGGCGCTGACTCGGACTCTAAACCCTAACCACATTCGTATTATCAGAGGGAAGGGGTTTCATAATGAGTCAGTCACCAGATCCATTCATCCATCATCATACACTCCAAACTATTTCAGTCTATACTAGCGCATAGGCGAGTAGCCATGCGTACCTTTTATAGCCATGGGTGTCCGGGACCTTCCTGGCTTCTCGGATGGGCCTATCCGAACACGAGCAGGACCTGAGCACGTGACCCTCGATCTCCTATGGGATATCACTCCACGGGCATGCTCAGTGGCCCGACATGAGGACTTAGTCCTTGGAGAATCCCGCTGCTGAGCAGCATGCATTGTCATAGCTGTGCCAGAGGTGGCAGCAGCAAGCAAACCCACGGAGTTGGCCAGGGCAGAGCGCCGGGACCGACGAATCTGCTGAGCAGGCTCCATTGTGGCCAAAGAAGAATGGGAGACCACTGGGAGCAAGGCTCTGGATTCCTGCTGTGCAGTGGCAGGAACCCGATGCCTAACACAGAGTCTTTCCTTTCCTGTCCTGTCTAGTTAGTGTGGGCCCCATCGTTTGCTCAGTCTATTTTGCTACCTGCGTTTATGTTTTCATCTTGTCTCACCGACAATATATGTTTGGGAGCTATCTATTCCTTTGGGGTCTGCTCTGGGGCAGTTTAGGTTTCCCCTTTCTTGCTTTAGGCTTATTTAGTTCTCCAACTGTGTCGAGGCGTCTGGAATCATTGTAGGTACGCACCACGGCTACTGCTAGTTGTGTGGATAGGATCAGGGGTCTGCAATCCACTTAGTTACCAACCTCTCTGGTTTTCTGTGGCTTAGCTTGGTCATGCTTTCCTCCTCGGTCATAATGCACTTCCCATAATCTTCCGTATAGTATAATGCACTCCATAATCCTCCATATAGTATAATGCACCCTTCATAGTCCTCCATATAGTTTAATGCACTTCTCATAGTCCTCCATATAGTATAATGCACTCCCCATAGTCCTCCATATAGTATAATGAACTCCTCATAGTCCTCTATATAGCAATAATGAACCCCGGATAGTCCTCCATATAATGTAATGCACGCCCTACAGTCCTCCATATAGTGTAATGCCCTCCCTATAGTCTTACATATAGTAAAATGAACCCCCCCGTAGTCCTCCATATAGTATAATGCACTCCCCAAAGTCGTCTATATAGAGTGATGCACCACATAGTCCACCATATAGTATAATGCACTCCACAGTCCTCCACACCACTGTAATGAATTCCCATAGTCCTCCATATAGTATAATGCACCCTCCTTAGTCCTTCATATAGTGTAATGCAATTCCTGTAGTCCTTTGTACAGTATTTTGACCACCACAATGTACTTGCTGATTAAAAAAATAAAATAACAATACTCACCTCACATCTCCTCCTTGTTCCCCGCTGCCCCAGTCTCTGTGGAGAGCATTCTGAATTGCTGCACATCTCAATGCAGTGGGCACCATGAACACCATGTCATGACGTCATCACGCCCGCTTCTCTTAGACATCACACTCTGAGAAACAATGATGTAAGAGGCAGAGTCAGCTGACTCTCCCTCTTTCAGCATTGCTTTCAACTGTATCAGCATCCAGGATTCAGATACAGTTGAAGCTGTGATGATGTGCAGGGGGGCTCGATGTCAGCGCTGCCCCCCCTGCTCACGAGCCCCATAACAGCCTCATGGATGGCTGCCATTTGCAGTGCCCCACTGGCTGGGAAACACGCAGAGTGGATTGTGCTACATGGGCCACAATAGACACCAAGTTTTTGATTCGGGGAGGAATATATAAGTACTACTGACACAGCTCTTAGGTAGTTTCACACACCCATGAAACATGGACTGTGTTTGGATGGGGAAACCACCAGGCCTCCTGGCTTGAGCTTACTGGTTCATATATGTCTATGAAACAGTTATCTTAAGTTAGGAGACCTGGCCGTCTTTCAATCTGCTCATGGTCTGTATTTTATATGTGAAATTGGACTTAAAGTGGTTATCCAGGTTTGACAGGAAAGTCTCCAGTCACTTTATGCTGCTCGAATTTTCCGGTACCTGTGGAAACCAAGCGGTCATGTGGCTGCAAGTATACAATATGAGTAGACGTGCGCGACCTCACTCAATTCACTTGTATTAATAAGTTGAGGCGTTGTGCGTCTATCTGAATGTGGCCAGGAGAATGCTTATCGCATACTTGCGGTCAAGCAACCACATGGTCTCGCTGCTGGCACCAGAAAATCCTGACAGCACGTACCATGCTGCACATCAGAAACACCTTAGCACAGCCCTCTTGCCTGTTTCTCTCTTCACGGCCATCTCTGATCTCCTGTATAGAGATGGTGACTCAATGGTTCGACCTGTTGCTTTGCCACGCTGGGCTCCTGGCTTCAAATTCCACCCAGGACAACATCTACAAGGAGTTTGTATGTTTGTGTGTGTTTCCTTCAGGTTCTCCAGTTTCTTCCCACACTCGAAAGACATACTGTTAGTGAGTCTAGATTGTGAGCCCCAATGGGGACAGTGCCGATAATGTCTGTAAAGCGTTGCAGAATTATTGGCCCTTTAGCAGTGAGTAAAATAAGTATATTTCAATCTCAGCCGCATTGGCCTCTTTTTTAGGGCTTGCATGTAATTTGGCTTTGCCAGTGCTTTAACATCTCATAATTAACTTCCAAAAATGCTTTATTCTCAGTCCTTATAGCGTTAATAATTACATAGTCTCTTGTGAAAGTGACTCTGCCTTTCCGAGACTTTTTTTATTCAAGCCGTAAAGGTTTGTCTTCATCATCACAACATGAAAATCTCAAACACTTTTCATACAAGAACCTTGACTAATGAAGAAAGGGTACGAGCTGTGAGAGAACAATTCGGCATGTGTCCACTCATAATGTTTTTATGTATGACAGGCTCATATTGTGCTCATGTCTCGGAATATTTAAAACAAATATTACCGTCTTCTCACATTCAGGAGCGCTGCAAAAATTCATTGCAGTCAAAGTTTATTGGCCCTCAGCTGTGTCATGATAAATTTCTTTTATCTCCATCATATTCCATAGTTAGTAGCAGTAGAAGAGAAAATATATAATGCTTTCATCCCTGGTATCTTATCACATACCTACAGTTACCTGATTGTTATGGCATGCCACGGCCGCGGCAAAGATTTATATGTCTGTATACATATATTGACAATTTTATGCACACATTCTAATGGACATCGGGTTTTTACAAACACAGTGACATTTATTTTCTAACATTGCACCTATGGTACAACAATCTACATAAGTCATATCAGACGTATCATTGCTAAGTCTAATGCTAAAGACAAAAGCAGCATTTTCTTATTTTCATGATCTTACTATTTCTAGAATTATATGATTTTAGAATTATATGTATATGATCATTACAAGCAGGCAGCAAACCCAGGCAACTACTGGGGCAATGGCACCATTGGGGTAAAATCTGCCCAGGTTGCGACAACCGCTGTACTTGTATAGAGCGGACTCACAAGCTGATTGTGCTCAAAAAGAAGCATGTGTTGTACAGCTGGCGCTTGAGTCTAAGCTAGCTTCAGTCGCAATAGTTTATGTTGTCATTAGTGTTGAGCATTCCGATACCGCAAGTATCGGGTATCGGCCGATACTTGCTGTATCGGAATTCCGATACCGACTTCCGATATTTTTTCAATATCGGAATTCGGCATCGGAATCGGAAGTTCAGTTGATTGACGGCCTGACGTCATCATGATGCGCGGTGTGTGCGCATCATGATGCGCCGTCATTTCGGGCCTTCCGGGGGTCTCTGCCGGCCTGCCGGGGGGCTGTGCCGGCCTGCCGGGGGGCTGTGTGGACTGCCCGGGGTCTCTGCCGGCCTGCCGGGGGGCTGTGCCGGCCTGCCGGTGGTCTGTGCACCCTGTGGGGGTCTGTACCGGCCTGCCGGGGGGCTGTGCCGGCCTGCCGGGGGGCTGTGCTGATGTCCGGGGGTCTGTGCAAGCATCGTCCGATGGGACTACAAGTCCCATCGGGCGATGCCTGCTACCATGACAGTGATTGACACATTAGCCAATGATGGGACAGTAGTAGTCCCATCATCCGGCTAATGTGTTAAATGTTAAAAAAAAAAAAAAAAAATACTACATACATACTACATGCATGCTACATACATACTACATGCTACATACATACTACATATATACTACATACATACTACATACATGCTACATACATACTACATGCATGCTACATACATACTACATGCTACATACATACTACATGCATGCTACATACATACTACATATATACTACATACATACTACATACATGCTACATACATACTGCATGCTACATACATACTACATACATACTACATACATACTACATGCATGCTACATACATACTACATATATACTACATGCATGCTACATACATACTACATGCTACATACATACTACATATATACTACATACATACTACATACATGCTACATACATACTGCATGCTACATACATACTACATACATACTACATACATACTACATGCATGCTACATACATACTACATGCATGCTACATGCATGCTACATACATACTACATGCTACATACATACCACATACATACTACATATATACTACATGCATGCTACATACATACTGCATGCTACATACATACTACATATATACTACATACATACTACATACATGCTACATACATACTACATGCATGCTACATACATACTACATACATGCTACATACATACTGCATGCTACATACATACTACATACATACTACATATATACTACATGCATGCTACATACATACTTTATATATACTACATGCATGCTACATACATACTACATGCTACATGCATGCTACATACATACTACATACATACTACATGCTACATACATACCACATATATACTACATACATACAATACATTCATACAATACATACATAGACATACAGTACATATAACATAGAGTAACATACTTACCAATACTTGTCACATTGTTCCCCGAAGCCATTGTCTTTCCGGAATAAATATTAACATAACAAACCACAAAAATACTCACCCACGATCCGAAGCAGTCCACGAGTGTGTCCCACGACGATCTTGGGTAGAGAACTGCAGCATCAGATGATGCTGCCGTTCTCTACGGGCTGCAGGAATCCAATGACGGAAGGTAGGTATCCTTCCGCACTGTATTCCTCCGCCACTTAAAAAAAAAAAAGTCCCTAGTCTCACTTTATGCCATTGCTGCGTGGGAATGTATGTATGTTGCATGTAGTATGAATGTAGCATGTATGTAGTATGTAGTATGAATGTAGCATGTATGTAGTATGCATGTTGTATGTATGTAGCATGTAATTTTTTTTTTTTTTTTTTACATTTAACACATTAGCCGGATGATGGGACTACTACTGTCCCATCATTGGCTAATGTGTCAATCACTGTCATGGTAGCAGGCATCGCCCGATGGGACTTGTAGTCCCATCGGACGATGCCTGCACAGACCACCGGCAGGCCGGCACAGCCCCCCGGCAGGCCGGCACAGCCCCCCGGCAGGCCGGCACAGCCCCCCGGAGCCTGCACAGCCCCCCGGCAGGCCGGCACAGCCCCCCGGAGCCTGCACAGACCACCGGCAGGCCGGCACAGACCACCGGAGCCTGCACAGACCCCCTGGCAGGCCGGCACAGCCCCCCGAAAGGCCCGTACAGACCCCAGAGAGGCTGTACAAGGGCAGGAAAGGGTTTTTCTTATTCCGATACCGGAAGTCCCATAGACTTGAATGGGACTTCCGGTATCGGAATCGGCGATACCGATACTTTTTTTAAAGATCGGCCGATACCATCCGATACGATACTTTGAAGTATCGGACGGTATCGCTCAACTCTAGTTGTCATTAATCATAACAGTGGCACTATGCATTTAGAAAATATAATTTAGAAAAATGCATAGTGCCTACAGTGAAAAATGGTGGTGGCCTTATGTGGGCCCGCATGAGCGTTGCTCTTGAAAGGAAGCTACATTTCATTGATGGTATCATGAATTCACAGATGTACTGCTCTATAATGCCCTTGGTAGTAGTGCACTTTTTCAACATGACAATGATGATCAAAAATACACATCTGTTGCATTTAAGGAAAAGAACAGAGTGAAAGTGATTCAGTGGCCAAGTGTCTCCTGATCTGAGCCCAACTGAACACCTATGGAGAATTCTGAAGCGACCAATTGTCGTCACTCTCCATCCATCATTTAGGCTCTAAAAGAGCTCATACTTAAGAATGGAAAAAGATAGATGTTGCAGTATGTCTCAGTATGCAGCATGTCGTGTTCATTCCAGGCCTAGAAGATGGAAGTATGTTAGTCAGCGCAAGCGTGCCCCTCATGCTTCTGGGCATACACCGTATCACTGGCGGGTTGCTTCTCGCAGCCCCCTGGTTGTGAGGGGTGTCACCTTCAAGGGGTAGGGTCTCGCAGTGCCCATATACTCAGTTCCAGGAGATCTACCCCAGGGTGGTTGGGAGGCGAGACGCCGTCACTTCCAGCATTGATCCTATTGATGGGTGCCAGGATGTTGATGTAACAGGCCATAGAATACCCCGAGTCCAGACTATCCCCAGGGTTAAATCGGCCTAGGCTTGATTATACCCTGGGTATTTTATGGCCTAGGCCAATTTATACGCCAGGGTATAAATTGGTCTAGGCCATTTCATACCCCCTCATGCCAGATTATAACCCACTTGATATCATCAGCGTTGAGTGATATACACAAAAATTACTTAATTTTTCAATATTCAAGTTATATTAGAAGAAACCTGCCTTAAATCTTAAAGTTCTAAACACGTAGACTTTTATTACTTGAAGTAGAAAAACTTCAGTCAGTAAAAATATTAGACTTCCGCAAAGATATAATAAGGTAAAGAATCCTACCGCACTTCTCAGTAGTTACACATTAAAAGCATCTGTGTGTCTGCGTATGATAGAAAGAGATCTGCACACTTTTCCACCAATCAGAGAGAGTGTGAAAAAACCCTTGACGCAATAAGATAAAGTTATAATTTCATTTTAAGGCAAAGCACTTATCTTACTGGACAACAGTGTAATCTCAGATACATAGTAACATAGTAACATAGTTATTAAGGTTGAAGGGAGACTAAGTCCATCTAGTTCAACCCATATCCTATCCTAACTTGCCCTAACATGTTGATCCAGAGGAAGGCAAAAAAACTCCATGTGGCAAACAGTACGCTTCACATTGGGGAAAAAAATTCCTTCCCGACTCCACATACGGCAATCAGACTAGCTCCCTGGATCAACGCAATATTAAGGAAACTAGTGTATATACCCTGTAATATTATACTTTTCAAGAAAGGCATCCAGTCCCTTCTTAAATTTTAGTAGGGAATCACTCATTACAACATCATACAGCAGAGAGTTCCATAGTCTCACTGCTCTTACAGTAAAGAATCCGCATCTGTGAGTATGCTTAAATCTTCTTTCCTCCAGACATAGAGGATGCCCCCTTGTCCCCGTCACAGGTCTAAGAGTAAAAAGATCATTAGAAAGGTCTTGGTATTGTCCCCGCATATATTTATACATTGTAATAAGATCACCCCTAAGCCTTCGATTCTCCAAACTAAATAACCCCAAGTGTAATAACCTGTCTTGGTATTGCAGACCCCCTAGTTCCCTAATAACCTTGGTCGCTCTTCTCTGCACCCGCTCCAGTTCAGCTATGTCTTTCTTATACACCGGAGACCAGAACTGTACACAGTATTCTAAGTGTGGTCGCACTAGTGACTTATATAGAGGTAAAATTATGTTCTCCTCATGAGCATCTATGCCTCTTTTAATGCATCCCATTATTTTATTTGCCTTTGCAGCAGCTGCCTGACACTGGCCGCTATATGTGAGTTTGTCGTCCACCCATACACCCAGGTCTTTTTCAGTGACAGTTTTGCCCAGTGTTTTACAATTAAGAACCAAATTATACATCTTGTTCGTTCTACCCAAGTGCATGACCTTACATTTATCCCCATTAAAGCTCATTTGCCATTTATCAGCCCAAGCTTCTAGTTTACATAAATCCTCCTGTAATATAAAATTGTCCTCCTCTGTAATGTTTACCCTGCAGAGTTTAGTGTCATCTGCAAATATTGAAATTCTACTCTCTATGCCCCCTACAAGGTCATTAATAAATATGTTAAAAAGAAGCGGGCCCAAAACTGACCCCTGTGGTACCCCACTGCTAACCGTGACCCAGTCCGAGTGTGCTCCATTAATAACCACCCTTTGTTTCCTATCCCTGAGCCAGCTCTTAACCCTCCTACACATATTTTCCCCTATCCCCATTGTTCTCATTTTATGTATCAACCTTTTGTGTGGCACCGTATGAAAAGTTTTTGAAAAGTCCATGTACACCACGTCCACTGCATTCCCTTGGTCCAGTCCAGAACTTACCTGTTCATAAAAGCTTATCAGATTAGTCTGACAGGAACGGTTCCTTGTAAACCCATTTTGATATTGGGTCATAAGGTTATTCTTCTCCAGATACTCCAGTATAGTATCTCTTAGAAAACCCTCCAGGATTTTACCCACAGTTGAGGTTAAACTTACTGGCCTATAATTTCCAAGTTCAGTTTTTGTCCCCTTTTTGAATATTGGCACCACATTTGCTATACGCCAGTCCTGTGGTACAGACCCTGTTATTATGGAATCTTTAAAGATTAAAAATAATGGTCTATCTATGACTGTGCTTAATTCCTGCAGTACTCGGGGGTGTATCCCATCCGGGCCCAGGGATTTGTCAATTTTAGTGATTTTTAGACGCCGCCGTACTTCCTGCTGGGTTAAGCAGGTGGCATTTAACGGAGAATTTTTATCCCTGATCATGTTATCCGTCATGGGATTTTCTTGTGTAAATACTGTTGAAAAAAAGTCATTTAGCATATTGGCTTTTTCCTCATCCTCATCCACCATTTCACCCAGACTATTTTTAAGGGGGCCAACACTATCATTTTTTAGCTTCTTACTATTTATGTAGTTAAAGAATATTTTGGGATTATTTTTACTTTCTCTGGCAATGAGTCTCTCTGTCTCAATCTTTGCTGTTTTGATTTGCTTTTTACAGAATTTATTTAATTTTCTGTATTTATTTAATGCCTCATCACTACCTACTTGCATTAATTCTCTAAATGCTTTATTTTTATCTCTTATTGCGCCCCTTACAGCTCTAATTAGCCATAGTGGTTTCCTCCTATTTCTAGCATGTTTATTCCCATGTAATGACTGTTGTCCTTTACCAATCACATTGTATTGTAAGATCAATCTTCATCATGTGATTAAGAACACAACTTCCTTCCCACTACCTGTAAGTCAGTTTTAAGTTATTAAAAAATGGCATCTAAAAATCTCTCTCATTTACCAGGGTTCATAAAATAGAGGGGTATGTTGGAGCCTGGAAGGGTATAGTTTGGCCTAGGCTATTTTAAAACCCTGAAAATAGTTTGGCCTAAGACAGTTTATCCCTTGAGTATACTGTGACCTGGGCCAAACTATACCTGGACTTAATCTGGACAGGGGTTAATTTGACCGGTTACACTGGGTTCCACAGCATCAGCTGTTGCCAAGAGACATGGGACGTTATGTCCTCTGGTTCAGGTTTGTGGTGAGAGGTTCTTTTCTCTCTGCCCTCCTTGCCCCAGTACTCTCTGGGTAGAGGGTGAAGATTAGGCGTTACCTCAGTGTTGTCACATGAGCCATGAGAGGGATATTTAAGCCCTCGATATTCTCTACTTCACTGCTGATTATTCCATTTCACTTTAATTGTGAGGATCCTTTTGCATGCTCCCTGACCTTCCAAGTTTGTTATGTTCATTTCTGCCTTCCCAGTCTAGTTTATTTGTGTGTTTGACCCAACTGCGGCCATTGTGCCCAGCCACCCCGTTATTGGCACCTGGGAAGGGCTCTGAAAAAGTCCCCATCTTCTTTGTGGTGGGAGGTTTTTTCTCTCCTCCTTCCTCGCCCCTATACTCTCTGGGTAGAGTGTGTAGATTAGGCGTTACCTTAGGGGTGTCAGGTGATCCATGAGAGGTATATTTAAACCCGCTATATCCTCTAATTCACTGCTGATTATTCCATTTCACTTTAGTAGTAAGGAAGGATCCCTGTTTATGCTCCCTGACTTTACAAGTTTCTTACATTCATCTCTGCATTCCCGGTATAGTTTATTGGTATATTTGACTCAAATGTGGCCAGTATGTCCCGCCACCCTGTTATTGGCCACTGGGAAGGGCTTTGCAAAAGTCCCCCTCTCCTTAGATGGAGAGGGTGGAGAGTATCCTGGCCCTCTAGGGTGTGCATTATTATTACTATTGCTGGCCTTCACCACTGCTCGAGTGTTACAAAATCATACAAAATACTAGATGTAGCAGTTTTTGATGTGGGGTGGAAGCGCTAGTCGGTGCGAAACGGCGGTCTTCAAGTTTCTGCCCACTCCCGTCCTCACTCCCCCGGCCAACATGCTTTTTTACTGTCAATAAAGAGTGGAATTTCTTCAAAAGACTGGTGAGAGCTTTCTGCTTTTCATTGGAGGATTTATTACCTGTATTTTCTTGGACAGGCACCAGAGGTCATGAGGCGAAGCCTACAGCATGGTACAATACCAGCAGCATAGGATTTCAGCAGTACTGGCGGTGCTGTCGTCTTTTTTTCTTGCAGCCCAGTGGATATTTATTTTTGCATCAACTAATTTAAGTAAAACTGAATATTTTGTAATGGAAATTATATTATTTATTAACCATACTTTCATGATATGGGTTAAAAAATTAGTCTTGATCACATTTTTAAAATTGTTCTTGTGTTCATTGAGCTATTGATTAAAATCTTAAATTACAAATGGGGTGTACTCATTGATGTGGAGCCACTGTCCATCTATATTTATATAAAACAATTAAACCTTAATATATAAAGCATATGCCATATCTCCAGAATGGGGTCCTCTCCATTTCGGAGGGTATCTGACCATCAGTGATTGAAGAAGTGGCACCACATGCATCGGTTTTCTCCCCTGTCCGGTAGGAGTAGGTTCCACTGGTGGGATCAGCATCTATCCGAAGCTCCTGGCATATCTTATTGTCATATCAGGAAACAAGCCCTTTAACTTCTCAGTAAAAAGCTCATTGGTTCTAGAACCAGTCCCAGTTGATGATTCCAAGTATTGGTCCACGGCGCCGATATTTGGCACGCGGATGTAATGATGGCTTCATGTCTTCATTAGTAGTGTTATTTCCACTTCCACTGTATCTCTACCAATAATATACTCAGTACCCCACGTTGCATGTTGTGCATGTGGCCGGGACCCAGGGCCCGCCCGAGAGATTACGGCGCCCTAGGCGAAACTATTTTGCTGCGCCCCTACTATTCTTGGCAGTAGATGAAAACTTGGGATATAAATTTAGGAGCAAAATAAACCACAACAACAATGATTAATTAACTCTCTCCTAACTCTTTAATCTTCTGAGAAGTTGTATAGGACAAATATATACAAAGTAATCAATAACACAAAACAAAAACGACCATAGGTAATTAAAATTTTTGCTTCCTTGCCTTTTCTTTTTTTAAATAAACGCGCGGGATCAAACACGTGTCAGCAGACGATGCAAACGACTCACGTCCGTAGTTTAGCGCCTCCTTTCCGTGCGTAAATTGAAGCTCAACGGTTTTTCTTTTAAATTTATGGTAAAAAAATTTATGTACACTTTTCTTTCATCCCTAAAACTTTTTGCCTTTTGAATAGATTTTTTTATAATTTTTTTCTATTTTTTCTCTGGCGCCCCCTTTGAGTCGGCGCCCTAGGCGGCCGCCTAGTTCGCCTATACGTTCGGGCCGGTCCTGCCGGGACCAGTAAAGAGCGGCATCTGTTTCATCATCACGACAATGACGTTCTTTTGTAGAAAGGTCATTGTGTCTTTGGATGACGCCTAGGAAATAATATTTATCATAACTCTCACCTATATGCATGTATAAAAGATGCCGCAACACTGTGATAATAATACGCATATAATGTGCGGCTTGGGTTGCAGGACGGTGATACAGTTATTGCAGAGAAGGTGACTGATCCTATATATGCATGGAAAAAAAAATCACACATACCAGTAATTTATAGCAGCCATTACATATGCTAGATTTTTTTTATGTCTCAGTCTGATTCAAGGTGTATGTTAGACACCAGCCATAAACCAAAGAACTGTGGTCTCAATACATCGAGACTAGAATTTTGCTTGCGAATTTTGATAAAGGGTGTGCCGGCACGGCGGCATGCTCCTCTCAATTAATTTTTCAGCTCCAGTGTGGTAGCGTAAGACGTGTACTCAAGAAACTATCTGCCATAACTGACGCTACTTTTTATGTTGTATATTAGGATTTATTTGATGGCCATACCGGTCTTGGCTAAGTTTCACCCACTTTTCCAAAAGTTTGTGGATTGAGCAGGAACTGATGTAAAAAATAAAAAATTTTGTGCACCTATGAGTTGTGCAAAAATGAAGACAGAATTCTGGCTATAACTGTTCACTGAATCCACCCCTATAGTTAAAGATGTTTTACCCAAAATATGATAACTACAATACTTGTCATAAGTAAATGATTCTCACAACTGTTATTTAAGGTATGAGCAGGAACTGCAGAGGATACTAATTCTACCCCACTAATATCTCACTAGTTTTTTGCCCCCTAATCTGAGACCACAATGTAGAGACCCTTATTCCAGCGATGTGTCACTTATTGTGCTGCTTAGTGTAGTTTTTTATAAAATCACAGTTTTATCAGCAGGAGATTATCACTAGAGGACTAGTAAACATGGTGCCATGAAGTCCTTCATACTATCTATAACCCAGCCCCACCACTGACTGGCAAATTTCTATCTATGCACAGTGTACACAGAAAGCTGCCAATCATTGGTGTGGGTGGGATTATACAGTACTCAGTATTCAGAGAATTGATAGATCTAATAAACTGTGATATTATCAAAAATGCAGCAAACAGCCAAGTAAGTGACACATTGCTGGAATCATGGTCTCTGCCCCTACATTATATTGCTCTCAGAGCAACAAAAACTTGGTTTCAGATTCCTTTTAAAAGGATATAGACCTTGTATCAGGTATCTGGATTGAATATATTCAAATAGAATTGAATTCTACTAAAATTTTACAAAAATCCCTTTTCACCAAAATGCTTCCGCTCGGATTCAGCAAAATGGCGGCCGCTGGTTGCCATTTTTCTGAACCATAATGGACCATCAAAAAGTGAAAAAAAATCCTTATACTGACCCTCCACTCACCTCTCTGGCCCATCCGCTACTCACCGGTCCTCACCGCATCCTGTGATATGTTGCTGCTCCTTATTTGGGTTACCTGTAAACCAGTGGGGGTCTGGGTCCTAGGACCCTCACCGATCGTGCGATATAACCACAACTAGAGCACAACTCAGAGGACAGGAACACACAGCTCCTACCTGAGCATCCACCACCAGGAGTCCGGATTCAATAGAAAGCATTCTGGGGGCTCTGACAGACCCCCAGTGATCTGCAGGCAATTCAAGTCCTTGTTAAATATTGAAAATCTAGAAGATAGTCCTTAATTAGGAGGTGATGGCACTCGGCAGCCCAAACTATACTGGAAAAAATAAGTGATTTTTTTATTAGTTGTAATTCATGGAAGACACATGCATCTGTATAGCCATGAGGTTTCATTCTGTACAATTGGCCTTTCACTCTTCGGGACTGTTTCAGGCATTATAGTACTTTTAATGACAAGAGCAGCACTCTTTATCGCTCACTATGTTGCACCCCAACAAAACCCCATGGACCCCATTACAGTCTGTGTAGTCCTCCAGAAATCCCTTAGATCTTTCAGAAGACAGATCCATAACAACATCATGGCTTCCAGCTCAAGTGGAGGATAATACACCGGTGTGGACAGAGCCTTAAAGGGAACCAGGATTGCCCCATATGAGATAAGGCCACCACCTTTCAGCCCTGATATACAGCATTCATATATAATGTATATATGCCCTCAATCTGGGCTGAAAGACAAGAAAAAAACCTTTTATAATACTCATCTACGGGGCAGTCCGGTCCCAGGGGCGTTGCGGTCTCATCTCTTCTTGTGATGCCGTCCTCCTTCTTGCTTCATGTGGGTGACGTGTTCTACATCATCCACACATTGTCCCACAGTATTGTGCTCCTGTGCAGGCGTACTGTTCTGCCCTTGCCAGGGCAGAGTAAAGTACTGCAGTGCGCATGCGCATGCGCCGCAGCTCTTGGACCTTTCCCAGCGCATGCGCACTGCAGTACTTTGCTCTGTCCTCAACAGTGCTGAGAAAAGTACGCCTGTGCATGAGCACCATGCCGGGGGACACTGTGTGGATGAAGTAGGACGCGTCATCCACAGGAAGCAAAAAGGAGGCCAGCATCGCAAGAAGAAGGGAGACGAGGGGCCAAGTCAGTGACGCCCATCGGACTGGACCGCCCCATAGGTGAGTATTATAAAAGCTCTTTTTCACAGTCTTCCCGGTCGTATTGGGGGCAGATACACAGCATATTAGAATGTTGTATATTAGGGCTGAAATGTGGTGGCCGTACCTAACATGGGACAAGCCTGGTGACAGGTTCCCTTTAACTAGACTGCAGACATCATATAATTGTATAGGGTTTATTAGGAAAAATTTAAATTAGAAATCGTGCCATAATTTTTTTAGCCTACAGTAAAAATCTAAAACAGACATAAAAAATAATGTTTTTCTTTTTTTTTTTTCTTCTATAAAACTACATGCTATGTTCCCTGACTTAACTTTCACTTTTCATAATGAATGCAGTCTCGCCATTCAAATGCGACCATAAGTACACAGAAGATAAGAATTTAATTAAATGTAGATTAAAACCAAACAGGAAAACACACTGGCTGATAATTTTATCCCATCCTCTGGCCATATTTTTTATACATCCTTCTTGTTCCTCTTTGGGCTATAGCTTATCAATGTGCCAAATAGTAACATAACTCATTACATCTGATGGTAAGGCCGTAATATGGATTCTCTCTGTAAAATTTTCAGGGTCACTTAAGATGCAAAGCGTGAATATCTAGATGTTAATAATATGGCGGGACGGTTAATTCCTGAGAAACGAATACGGTTCTATCTGCATTTTATGCCCCGTACCACTTTTACTAGACAATGGGGCCGTTTTTTATTGCCCATTTATCAGACTTTTGTATAATTTGATGTGTAAATGTAATTTGTCTGAAAAAAAAATTGACTTTATTTTTCCATTTTTCCATGTAGTAAAAACTATGTTTATATTTGGCTTTGTTCACACGTCCATTTGGGAGCCGTTTGTAAAAATTGACATCCGGAAATTTTGGCTTCCGTTTTGCATCCATTGAATTGAAATTGAGCCAAATTTATGAGAGGCGTCTCCAAACACCTCAAGGCCTCTCGACATGGCCGGTGCTAAAAAACAGATCTGTTAAAGGGTTGATCATCCTTTATGATCCATTTCCCCTTACACATTAATGTTAAAAAAAAAAATCAGATTTTTTTTTTTTGCATAGACAAAAATGTTATGCAAACGGTTTTGGCCATCCGAAAAAATGGATGTCTGACAAAGCGGTTGCAAACTGGTGGCATTTTAAATATATATATATCTTTTAGTTTTTACGCTCCATAAATGGATTAAATGGATCATAAAAATGGACATGTGCACACAGCCTTAAAAATATCCATCATGTTTTATTTCTGGTGTCCAAAAGGGGAATTTGACATCACCACAAATGCTATATACCCACAGATATAGAGAGAATCTGTGCCTAAATAATGTTAAAACCATGTGTAGCAGGCTGACGTGAAGCTAGACAAACAAAATAAAGTTTTAATAATGGTGTGATGTCAGTGTAGTAGCTCTCTCCAAGTCACAAAAGGGAGGTGATTATATCACAGCTCGGTATGCTGGGAGTACAGATGTAATCACGACCCCGATACTTTGAGTGACTGTGCGCTCTACACACACACACACACACACACACACACACATACTGCAGGCAGGCTGTCAATCAAAGTGTTGGTCAATGATTTTATCATCGCTCGGTATGCTGGGAGTACAGCCGTAATCACTCCCCTTGATACTTTGGAGTGACAGTGCACTCTACACACCTACACTCTGCAGGCAGGCTGTCACTCAAAACTCACATTTTTGGTGCAGACATTACTTAATTATTTCAACGGGGACTTGAAATGGTAGGTTAATCTCAGAGTCTACCATTATTTTGCGGCCTTCTTTGGTATATTTCCGCAACAAAAAATGTACATAAAACACATGAATAAGCGAGCGAAAATATACACAGATTTTAGATCAAGAGATCATACGGACTTCACTTTAGAAATCTGTAAGTTATATCTGCTCCAAATATGCAATGTGTGAACCTTATATATACACCATGTATCTGTGTCCACCATATATACACCTCAGTGCGGTGCCAGACTGAGTTTGAAGGACATAACAGGGATTTCCAGGAGCTTTGGCTATTTGACGATCGGCAGCGAATATTGTATTTGCAATATTCGCCAAACACTGCCGAACGTCATTGGAGTCAATGGGAGTAGAAATGACCGAATATGTTTGGAATCGATCATCAAACATAAATTTGGCACCAATATGACACGAATATGGCAAATTCTGATTCGGCAACCGATTCCGAACATATCCGCTCAACTCTAGCCATATTATCTCTGGGGAATCACATACTGTATTATGTAATTTTATATCAAAATCCGTGTCAGCGGCATATATTTACTGCGAGTGCCCTTTAAACAGAAAAATGTAACTTATTTATCATACATTAAAATTTAACATTCAATCACACTGGCCAAAAAAATCCTAGAAATACAAAGGGTATTCTTTTAAAAGATGTTTTCAAGTAGAAGGTTTTGATTATCTGGAAGGTTCCTTTTTTATTTTTTTGCAGTAGAATGTGTTTGGATTAAGGGCGAGTAAATAGAGTCTCTTCAATAGGAAATTCTGCTGAGACTGCTGCTAGATAGATAATCGGCAGAGTTAAATTCTATCCATATAGAACATTGGCATAAAATGAACTGAACCATTTGATTTTGCTGTGGGAATAATTACACATCTCTCACTAGTGTGCGACTCCGGATCTGTATGTTTGCAGTGCATATGAGCAAAGCATCAAAGAAAATCATATGCAGGTGGTAGCCGAGGGGGTCTGAGTTAAAGGGGCCATACACTGCCTTGGTGATAAGTATTTTTAGGTGTATGCCGTTGCGAGAAGCTGGTCTTGTTCTAAAGATTATTGGATCAAGGGACGTAGAGCGGAATCCGGCACGGAGCACCGGTTACGTCAATCTAACTGGTGCGTTTTATTAGAGATTTGCTTGCTTGTCAGTTTATCCTCGGGAATCAATGTTTCTATTCAGTGACAGTAAGCAGAGGGAGGTGTGTGGGCTGGATCTTATACATACATAAGGCCAGACCCATGAATGGTAATCAAGGAAACCTATCCTTCCATTAGGGCCCCGTCACACATAGTGATGCACCAGCGATCCCGGCAACGATATGACCAGGATATTGTCAGGATCGCTGGTGTGTCGCTACATGATCACTGGTGAGCTGCCAAACAGGCAGCTTCACCAGCGATCAGCACCAGCAACACGTGGGTGCGACGCACGTCGCTTAGTTACCCATTGTGAACCTTAGTTACCAGCGCGCTGGTGCAGGGAGCTGGTAGCCAAGGTACGCATCAGGTTTCTAAGCAGCGTGCGGCACTTAGAAACCCTATGTGTACCTTGGTTACCAGCTCCCTGCACCAGCGCGCTGGTAACTAAGGTACACATCAGGTTTCTAAGCGCTACACGCCGCTTAGAAACCCGATGTTTACATTAGTTACCAGCGCCAGCTCACTGATCGCTGGTCTCCCGCCTGCCATACACAGCGGTGCGTGCTGGCCAGCGGGAGACCAGCGTTCAAAAAAATGTCCTGGCCATTCCGGGACGATCAGCGATACCCAGCAGGGGGGCCGGTCACTGGTAAGTGTCACACACAGCGATCTCGCTGGTGAGATTGCTGTTGCATTACAATACTTGTGACTCAGCAGCGATCTCGCAAGCGAGATCGCTGTGTGTGACAGGGGCTTTACTCTCGTTAGTGTCTCAGGGACCTCAAGCCATTGTTCTCCCAGCCACTAATCCCATTGTGTGAATGGGGATAGTAGACCCAGGGGAGCCATCCCCACAGGGGGTCTCACATGCAGTCCCAGGTGATGGGTTCGGCCTGAGGAAAATTCCTCCACCAATGCCCAATTTGTTTTGGAGGGAAGGGTGTGATCACTTCTGCCCGTTCAGGGGGCTGATTCCAGGGAGACAGATCAATAAGTCACATGTTTAGTAAGAGAGTTGGTGCAGTAACTCCGAGAGACAAGGATCTGTTGATGAGGTCCTGGTGCCCCGTATGGATGGTCTATAGAGATTGGTTGCCGGCTGAAGCTTGATATATGTGCTATAATTGTGGTATCTATCATCTAGATGTGAGGACTGTTGTTATCAGCTGGAGCGGGAGACATGTGCTACAGTCATGGCATGGAGCATGAACTTGTAACCACAGACTATACTGATGGGAGATAGAAAAGCTGTAGGCAAACCAAAAGTTTGGAGACATTGGGTATCGCCTGGTATGGGGGCAGTTAACTATTTGCCCAAGGATGGGATCGGGTGGACTGAGGACATTTCATTGTGACCATCTACCCGGAATTGCTGAAAGAAAGACCATGGATATTAGGAATAAAGGATATGTGCATTGTTAACCTGCCTAGGTGATTATTACAACCCACAACCTCAGATCTTCAGTCTTCTTTATTTTCTCTCATTTATCCTGATGATTACTTACATTGGTGATATCTTTACTACAAACATACAGTCGTCACTGTACACTGTAAGACCATTCTATTGCAGATTTCACCTTTCAGCAGAATTGTCGCTGCTCAGATATTGGGGGTGAATGGACTTTTGTATTTGGGAAATACAGCAAGCGCTATTTCATAGTCAACATGGAGGATAACGGGAGAGAACTGCCACACAGAAATCAAAGAGGTCACACAGTACAGGGTGAACAGTTAACACAGCACCTTCTGCTGTCTGCTAAAATCATCACCCAACATAAGCCTGGAGCTGTTTTATATTCCAGCACATACACTATATGGGAAGTAGCAAACAGATCACATCATCCAGCACTAGTTTTAACTACGAGAAAGTAAAGCAAGAAAACAGAAGTCATTTGCGTCCGCACTGATTGCAGATCTGTTTGGAGGGCTTATCATGCTTATTCCCCCATAGCAATTCACTTCAGCAGAGAGAACACAGTACCTGGGCTCCTCTAACCAAAATGATGAATCCTCAGTGGTATAAAATGAAGGTTTTTAATTACACCAACATGTTTCAGTGCCAGACAGGTGCCTTTTTCATTCATTTATTTTTTTTACCATGACAAAGGCACCAGTCCGGGGACGAAACGCGTTGGTATAATAAAATCCTTCATTTTCTTTCTGGCATTTTTCATTTTCAGCAAATGCAGCCCCAGGTAACGTGATCTCTCCAATATAGTGATTTGCTGTGTGGAAGAATAGTTTCTCCAATCACGGGATTGTGGCCTCATACAATCCCCCTAAGTGAACATCACCATCACTCTCATCCGTTCTCATTTCTCTTGAGATATTGTGTGATTCTGTCCCAACCAGTCCTCGGCTATTCTCCCATAGAAGACAGAGCAGCGGAGAAGAGCTCCTGCTGTTGTGCTAGAGTCACTGTTTTCTCTGCAACAGATCTAGCTGAGCCCTGTATAACCCCAACCCACATCATTGATTGGCAGATTTCTGTCTGCACTGCGCATAGGCAGAAATCTGCTAATCCGTGATGGGGCGTGGTCACACAGAGCAGTTGACTAGGAGGCACGAGACGCCTACTCCTGTAGTGATAATCTCCTGCTGATAAAACATTGATTTAATTAAAACCAATGCACACAGCCTAATAAGTGACACATCGCTAGAATCAGGACTCTCATCGCTTACATCATGCTGATCTCTGATTACATAGCAAACACCCGCTGACAGATTCCCTTAAAGTTTAATTAGGCCAGGAGATGTAACTGTCCAGTAGCCACTACTGTATATCCCTGTTCCTGACAACTTTCCTTTTAATCTTGTGCTCTGCACAGGATAGTGTTTTCTGAATCGACTCTTAACAAAAAAAAAATATATAAAGAGAAATGGCTGACGGTTTATTTTACTTGCTAGGCGAGCCTCCTTCTTTGCTATGGCTGATGTAGTGAAAGAGAGCGCGAGTTCGCGAATCCTGTTTCGTGGTGGGTTCGGACATAAGCCCCGACGAGACCACTGATCGGGTGCCTGAACGCAATGTGAAAGCACCCTTAAACCTGGGAGTGAGAGCAGACATCTCCACCTGACCTAATTGACATTCATTAGTAAACCATATAAATTACAATTTAGCGTTCATTGATGTATTTTTTCGTTTGGCTGAAAAAAAAACATTTTAACGTTTATCATTTATCCATGGGGTATGTAATAGGTGTTCATTCAATGGGGACCCTCGAGTATTGGGAGCCCCACCATCATCTCCACAGTGACGCCGATCTATTTTATCTCTGGCTGCCTTCTTGGAAGTCTTTTACTTTGAAAACTTTACAATTCCGCATTATATACACTTCTCTCAACATTTAATAATCCAGAATATTGTATAATCCCCAATCATGTTCCAGATTGAATAGTCAGTCGGCAGAAGGTTAAAAAAAAAAAAAAGTATTCATACCCCTTTAAGGATTGTCTGGGATGAAGCATTTGATCAGATTGTGTAAAATAGGAAGAACGTAGCGCGCGTATACCGAAGTAGCAAGTGGGCGATGAGACCCTGCAGGCGGAATATCCTCCTGCTTACGTCGCTCGGTGTAGTGTAGATGCTTCCCTTAATTTGTCTGACTGTAAGATAGAGTTAAAAAAAAACAGGAGATGGTATCAAAAGAGCATCAAATTATATCACAGCAGTGGCAATTTAAGTAAAAATGCGCTTACAATAATGTCAACTACCTGCTGTCCACAAAGGCTTAAGATAACCGGCACTTACTTTTATTAGAGTGTAATAAGAACCTCGCCGTGCAGCGGTTTAGAGGCGAACCTGAAATCTCACCCTGCGATCTGATTTACAGCGGATGTGTCCAATTAAGTAATGACATATTCCGATGAGGAAGATATGATGTCCACTCTAGAGCGCCGCTCATATATTGAGGTGTCTCTGAACCCCTGGATTTTGACCTTGATCCCTATGGATCGCCACATTACCAGTAACGTAACTTGAAACCCGCAGGCCCCGATGCAAAATCTAAAACGGGGTCCCCAACTATCGCAAGTTTTTAACAGTAATCGTCTTTTTTGGGATGTTTTGGGCCTCCTTATGCAACCCCGCACCTTCTATAGTTACGCTTCGGCATAGTGCCCAAGTAGTGATAACACTTAGGCTCCGATTTATTAAGACGGTAGTCCTAATGATTGGCGTGCCAAATTCATTAAGAGGCGCATGTCGGTGAGTGAATTAGGCGTATTTCATCACTGACGTACTCCTCACCCCGTCAAATAATTTCAGAGACTGGGGTAACATTTCTAAAAAAAAAATCAAAAAAAGGAGAAAGGTCCATGCATAAAGGACGCACTCCCAAATAGTAGAAAAGTAAGCAAAACTTATTAATAGACAAAAAAACACCCACAATTAAAAACATTTAAAAAAAAGATGACCACATGAACACACATCACTAATAGCCCCATAATACTATAATATATCATTGTACAATATAACAATCAAATACAAAACATCCCTGAATAAACACCCCATGGGCATATAATAATAACATATGAGTTAAGCCAAGACCCAATCTGGGTGTCCCCAGAAAGACAGAAAAATCCCGATGTGAAGTTGCAATAAGCCTAAGGAAAAAGACCAGCATAGGTGTCCCAATGTTCAAAGAGAATATACTTCTCTTGAAACATATAAGGAGATAGCATTGGTGGGCAAAAGAGAATTACGGTAGCCTAGGGAAAAGCAGGATAAGGCAAATAAATTAAAGGGTTAATAGATGGACAGAAGGATAGCCAAATCACCATATAAGGTGATCCATCACAGAGCGTCAGGGATGTGCATGTCAAGAGAGGAGTAGTATCGGGACCAAAGTAATGTAGGAAGCCCCAAGCGTATCTCTGCCAAACGCAGCTTCGTCAGGGGAAGTGTAAGGGAAAGGGGGTTAGGCCGCTTTCACACTTCAGGCTTTCGGCATCCGGCATGGTGCGGCGAAAAACCAGACTGCCGGATCCGGCGTCTGTTATGACCAGATCCGGGTCTTTCCCCGTGCTGTTTCATTGCTGCCGCATTGTGCCGGATGGCAATGCGGCGCGTCCGTTTTTTTCCAGATCCGGAGAAAATAGCCGGCCCGGCGTCTGGAAAAAACGTTGCATGCAACATTTTTTCCCAACGCCGGACCGGTTTTTCACACTGCGCATGCCCGGAAACCTTCTCTGCCAGGAATATATCCAGCAGAAAGAAGGATCCGGTGTCTGCGTTTGCGGCCGGATCCGGTAGTCCGGTTTTTCACCGCACCATGCCGGATACCGAAAGCCTGAAGTGTGAAAGCGGCCTTAGTCAATCATTAAATAGTGTGTCAATTAGTTGCAACAAGTTACCGGTGCATGTCCACGGAGCGGCGTATACCGGAAGTTATCATGGCCGGGATAAGTGCATGCGCTAGTGCGTCATCATGAAAGCAGCGTTAAGGATAAATTGGCGTGAAAATTCAACTTTGAGTTGCAAAAAAGTTTTGTGACTTTTCAAAGTTTTTTTAATTGCAGAAATTTGGCAAAAACATATTGATGAAATGGGACCTAAGTGCATACCAGGCATGCCAGTCCATGTGCTCATCAACCCCTTGTGACAAAATCATGGGGTACTGATGGATCGGTAAGGCAACCGGTGGTCTGCTGAAGACCCCTGTGCCTACCACTACATTACTCCAGTGAAGACCAACCTGTGACTAGCGTTCATAGGAGGTCCTGACAGACTAGAAGTCGGTGCTAACAGTCACAAGGTCTCAAATTAAGTCTATGAAATTTTTGTCCTGGCTCTCATAGACTTACATTAAGAAGTGACTTCTAGTTCGCCCAGTAAACATTGGAACAATTCAGCGGGTCACAACAAGCAAATGGTGACCAGATCAGTGCCAAGGACAGAAGAAGACGGCTGCTGGTAAGTATGCTACTGCACGAAGTGAATATACATTAGTGATATCACGCCAGCGGTGAAATTTAAAAAATGGCAGAGTGGTGCTTTAATAATTTCAAAACCCCAATTAAAATAAAAACAATCTATATTCCCCTCACACAGCAGCGCCGTTCCAAGGATGTCGGCGCTGCTGTTCTTGAAAAGTGACGTGACTTGTATCACATGAAAGCTGTAGCCGATGAGTGTCCACTGTTTGGCTGCAACTCATCAATATTCCCTCAGTGTGGACATCCATAATAGTAAAGGCTGTGGCTGGCAAGTGACCGCCCGTTGATGGCAGCAAGCACGTGACACAAGTCGCGCCACTCTCTGACATCGCAGGAACGGTGCCACTGTAGGAGGTGAATTTAGATTACTTTTAATTTAACTGAGGTCTTGAATTGATTAAGCTGGGTTGTCTAGTAGGAACAACCCCTTTAAATAAAAAAGTAAAAATAAAAAAAATAAAAAGTTTTAAAACACCTTAATTGTAATGACCCAGGCCATTTTTTTAATGTACAATGAACACTGTTAAAAAATAAAATTCTAAATATCCAAGCTGGTCTGAGGAACAAGTCTCTGCAAATTACATCCTTATCGGATCAAACTCAGCCGAGCTAGTCCATGGAAAAAATCAGACGGCACTCAGATGACATCCAAGGATGCCACAATTTTCATGGACTGACAGAATGGAGACGATTTTTTTTCCATCTTTTCTTCATCTGAGAAAATCAGGTCATACTGTGATCAAATTCTGGTCAAACTCTTCTCAGCGCATGATTAGTGTGATCAGAATGATCGGCCCCGATTCTCTCTGATGAGAGAAAATACACTGGGTTGACCCTAGTCTTAATCAGATGCTCAAGCGGTATGTCTGCCCCCGCGATGCTCACATAATACCTACAGGAGGTGAAGTAGGGTCTTCTGCTCAGATGAAGCCTCATTCAGACTGCAGTAAGGCTGCTTTCACACATCCGGCATTTTGATTCCAGCACGATGCGGCGAAAAGTGTGAAAACCGGATCTGGAATTGGATCCGGTTTTGGCACATAGAATTTAATGATCGCCGCATCGTGCCGGATGGACATGCGGCGCCTCCGTTTTTAGCCGGAAGCGTAAAATCTGCGCCATCCGGCGTCAGCAAAAAACATTGCCTGCAACGTTTTTTTGCAGCGCCGGAATGGCTTTTTCAACAGCGCATGCGCGGACACTGAGGTTTAACCCACAAGTGCCCGGCGAGCGCGCGTGTATCTCTCCCCCCCCCGCTTACCACTGCCTCTCTCGTCCCCGGTGCAGCTCCTTTAAATGCTTTCCAACCGGATCAGGCGCCGCATCTGCATCCGGTGTCACCGCTGCAGGCCTGATCCGGCGGTACGGCTATTCGCCGCACGCCGCCGCACCCCTGACACCGGATTAGTGAAAGCAGCCTAAGCCCCACACTCTTGGTCTGCTAACACTGGTGACTTTGATAGCGAAAGCCTTCGCTAGACACGTGCTGTAGTATGTTGCCCCCCAGTTGCCTTGAGAGTTTCCTGGACGTTAGATTGGTCACTTTCGGCCAAGTCTACTTGATTTTCTGATCCATCATAGAAACTGAAAACCAAAACAAAACGAAGTGTCAGATGGCTTACTCCAAACCCTAAAGTCCGTTTATCTTCGTCATGGTGTCCACTGTTCCTCCTCTCAGATATAGCAGGGTTTGAGATTGGGCCTGTGATGCTAATGAGCCTCACTGCATAACTGAGGAGGGTTTTGTTCGGGAACTTAGAAGGTCATCTATTTCCGTTGCCATTAGTCTTTATCACTGAATACTTTGCATTTGTCGTACAATCCAAGAGTTCCCCTGAAATAATTAGTCATATTTTTGTGTCCTATTATTCGCGATCATTTCCTAAATTTGCGGGTTTCTCAGTTCAGCTGTCGCAATGACGATACATCTGCTCAGCACAGATTTTAGGAGACAATGAACTTTAATTGAAGAAAAATAATGAGGGTTCAGGGACCACCGCTAACCAGTCAGTTGGCAAAGCAGGTGCCACCCTGCCAGATCAATGGGTTATTTATGTGTTCATCATAAACATGAAACATTTGGTCGCTCGGAGAATAATATCTGTGCTCTTATCATCGGATTATAGAGATTTGTTTGTTCCGATAAGGACGTCAGATCTTTTGTTGCATTTCTGATGACTATAGATATAATGGGGTGCTGTTATTACTGATGTTTTTTTTTATGATATTTTTATGCTATTAATCTAACATTAGCTGAAAATGTTTTAGAGCTGCAAACAAAAAAAATCTACAGTATATAAATTGTGCAGAACAATAGGAAGAAGGATATCAGGTCTTTTCAATCGTGTTTTTACTTTCGGGGTCTTGTTCTATAATATATGTATATCTTGTAGCTAATTATATGAATAGTACATTTATCCTTAATGTGAACCTGCTACGAAAAAATTTTTTTATACTGCCACCTTCTGTTAATTACAGCATACCCACTCCTGCCATAGATTTATGCAGAAAAAAAGGCATAGGCAATTAGATAAATTCATAAAATCAATGATTTATTAATACAAAGAATGATTAAAATGAAACAAGGAAATTTCACAAAAATGCCAGGGATAATAAATACACCAAAGAATAATGCAACCCAAACCAGCACTTAATAACAGGGCAGAATGACCCTAAATGAATGTATAAAAGGCAAAAAAAAGCCCAGTGCCAAATAATCAAAGACTGCTCTTAAATAATACATCCAAATGGGTGCCAATGCAAAATTCAATATTGTATGTGCGATATAAAAAATTGCTAAGCGCCGAAGGCTCAAAAAAATTGTTCATATAAGATGAAATAATCTGCTCAGTGCACAATTTGGGGTCGGACTGATGCCAAGTTTTTCTAGATATCAATTTTTGTTTTATATATATATATATATATATATATATATATATATATAATCTCCAGTTGGTCGTTGTCCCCGAATCCCATAAGGCACCGCAGCATTCAGTTGCGCAGGGGCAGTTCGTGGCCGCAATGCCACAAACTGCACCTGTGCGAGTGACATACATGCGTAGTAATGAAGCCTCAGTCACAGGCTGGTCTTCACCGGAGTAATGTAGTGGTAGGAACAGGGGTCTTCAGCAGAGGTCTTCAGCAGACCACCGGTTGCCTTAACGATCCATCAGTACCCCATAATTTATTTTACTTTCTTATATGGTGCCATTGTCATCTCTGTCCCCATTGGGGCTCGCAATCTACATTCCCTATCAGTATGTCTTTGGAGTGTGGGAGGAAACCGGAGAACCCGGAGGAAACCCATGCAAACACGGGGAGAACATACAGTACAAACTCCTTGTATGTTCTCCTTGGTGGGATTTGATTCCAGGACCCCAACGCTGCAAGTTCCAACCACTGAGCAGCCAGCATGCTTCTGTATTCTTGCAGTCAAAACAACAAACAAAGCAATAAAACCCCATCGTACTCCATTATAAGTCCATGGGGTCAAATTGATGCCAAGTTTTTCTAGATTTCAATTTCTGTGGTATCTATATATATACAGTGGGGAAAAAAAGTATTTAGTCAGTCAGCAATAGTGCAAGTTCCACCACTTAAAAAGATGAGAGGCGTCTGTAATTTACATCATAGGTAGACCTCAACTATGGGAGACAAACTGAGAAAAAAAAATCCAGAAAATCACATTGTCTGTTTTTTTTTCATTTTATTTGCATATTATGGTGGAAAATAAGTATTTGGTCAGAAACAAGCAATCAAGATTTCTGGCTCTCACAGACCTGTAACTTCTTCTTTAAGGGTGGTTTCACATTAGCGCTTTTTAAGCGCACGCACGGCCGGGGGTAGCTCCGCCCCCGAGCCGGCTCTCTGCCCGGCGTGCCCGCCCCTTGCTTGTATCGCCGCCTCCTAGCGCACAGCGGCGCCTACGATCGGCGCACCCTATCTTTAGAATAGGGTGCGCAGATCGTGCGCAGGCCGTGCGCTAGTTGCGCTTTGACCTGCGCTGCGCACTTTTGACGGTGTGCCGTGCGCGCCAAAATCAAACTTTTCTGGGGGCGTTGATCTAGTACAAGCACCCGGTCACCGCTTTGGAGGTGAGGAGGTGGGGTTGCATTCTTCCCTGCGTGCTCCCAGTCTTGGAGCTTGGTGTGTACAATTCGGTGAAGAGTTTGCAGCCGGTGACGATGATTTCGGACCCAAGACGACACTCCAGTCCAGGGCTGAGGCTCTTCGGGGTCTAACTCCACCTCCATGATCCCTTTACCTTCTCGTCCGAACAACAGGGAATAGGGGGTATAGCCAGTACCCTATTGTTATAGACCCAAACTAATTAGGAAACATATTCGGGCCAACGGGCCTTCTTGTCACTCTCCAGAGTGCACAACATCTGAATCAATGTCCGATTAAATCATTCACAAGCCCCATTCCCTTGCGGGTGATACAGTGTGGTCCGGGATTTGTCAATTCCATAGAGGTGATGTAGTTCTTCCATGACTTTTCCCAAAAAACATGCTCCCTGATCAGAATGTATTCGTTGAGGACAGCCGTATACTTGAATAAAGTTTCTACAAATTGCGGAGGCAGCTGACTCTGTGGTCTGATCCCGAGTGGGGGTGACCACAGCGAACTTGGTGAAATGATCCACCATGACGAGGCAGTGTTCGTATCTCTGGAATGCGGGACCAATTGTCAGGTAATCCACCGTCAGGAGCTCAAGGGGTGCTGAAGTCACAATTGTCTGTTGCGGCTCGCTGAGCGGGTGGTTTGGCCAATTCCCATAAGCGGCATGTCCGGCAAACTTCGTCCACAACAGCCGGCAAGTGTGGGTGATAAGCTTTCTGTTGCAACCATTGCAAAGTCTTTTTAACTCCAAAGTGGGCCCCTTTTTCGTGAGCCTCTCGAACCAGTTCATGTAGTTGAGCTCCGGGCATAACCACCTGCCAAACCGTCATTGAGGTTGTTTGCGATGTTACTTTATGGTACAATAATCCCTTTCGGATAACCAACCTCTCCCATTGTCACAGCATAAGCAACAGGTCTTGAGTCAAATTTTGCCGTTGAGAGTCAGTGGGTAATTGCCCAGCGGCGACCCATGTCCTGAGAAGGCCAACCTCTTCGTCTTCTTGTTGCTGTTGTATCCACTTATCCCGGGATTGTTCCAATATGCCCCTTGGGGTCTCAGAGGAAGATATTTTTTTATTGTCAGTTGTAAGCACGGCAGCAGTGAGAGCGAACGGTATTTCCTCTCCTTCTAATTCTTCGTCTCGATCCTGTCCTGGAGTTGTATGTCGAATCCTGGAGAGGGCGTCTGCATGGACATTCTCGGCCCCTCTTTTGCAGATAATCTTATAATTGTACTTCGCCATCCGGGCCACCCATCGCTGTTCCAGAGCCCCCAATTTGGCGTTTTCCAAATGAGCCAGCGGGTTGTTGTCAGTTCGCACTACCACCTCGGAGCCCACTAGGTACTCTGCGAATCTCTCCGTCATAGCCCACACCACTGCGAGGAGCTCGAGCTTAAAGGAGCTGTAATTGTCAGGGTTACGCTCGGAGTCATGGAGGAGGCGACTTCCTTATGCGATCACCCTCTCCCGGCCATCCTGAACCTGTGACAACACAGCCCCCAGCCCGTGAAGACTCCCGTCAGTGTGCAAGATGAACGGTTGAGAGAAATCCGCGTAAGCCAACACTGGGGCATCCGAGAGAGCAGCCTTGAGGTCTCGGAAGGCCTCTTCCTGAGGGTGTTGCCACTGGATTTTTCGCCCATTGGCCCCAGTGGGAGCCCCCTTCGGCAGGTCGTGCAGGGCTCAAGCTTGACATGCAAAATTCTTTACGAAGCAACGGTAATATCCAGCTAACCCCAGAAAAGCCCGCACATCTTTCACCGTCTCGGGGGTAGGCCATTCCTGGATAGCAGCAATCTTCTCCCGGGATGGCCTCACACCCTCTGCTGAAACGACATGACCCAGATACTCAATCTGAGAGCGAAATAGGTGGCATTTCTGAGGTTTCACCTTCAACCTGTACTTTTGCAACCGGCTGAGTACCTGTCCCAACCGCTTCAGGTGGTCCTCAAAGGTGGCGGCATAGACGATGATGTTGTCCAGATAGATCAATGCAGCCTCAAAATTGAGATCACCCAGACACCGCTCCATCAATCGCTGAAAGTTCCCGGGGGCGTTGGCCAGCCCAAACGGCATCCGATTAAACTCAAACAGTCCCATGGGCAATATGAACGCCGTCTTGACTCTATATTCTTCTGACATGGGCACCTGCCAGTACCCACTGGCCAAGTCCAGGGTTGAAAAATATGTTGCTTTTCCCAAGGCAGACAGGGATTCCTCTATGCGGGGCAGTGGATATGAGTCTTTAATAGTGCAAGCATTCAGTTTACGATAATCCACACAGAATCGTAGTGTACCATCTTTCTTCCGGACCAACACAATTGGGGCTGCCCAGGCGGCTTTGACTTTCCCGTATCACCCCTTTTTGCAGCATTTGGGCCAGCAAAGTTTTCACCTCTTGATAGAGTTGTGGCGGAATCTGTCGATATTGTTCCCGGATAGGGGCCGCTCTTGCTGTGGGGATTTCATGAGTGATGGCGGTGGTACACCCAAAATCGTCCTCATGACTAGCAAATACTTCATGGTACTGTCCCAGCAATGTTTTTATCTGTGAGAGCTGGGCTGCAGTTAATCCAGAAAGCTCAGCCCGCATCTGCTCCAAAATATTTCGGCCCTTCTCTTGTGCCGAGACTTCGTGGGCCTGTAAGGTTCGTATTGTTACTTCCCAAGGATCCTCAGGGTGTACTCGTAATTGAACCACAGGAGCTGGCAGCACTTCTTCTAAAGACCTTACTAGTTTGGCCAGTACAGTCCTGCTTTCAGAACGGTGTCTCGGTCTTCAAGGTTAACGCAGCACACCAGGACGGCTCCTTTTTGCACAGTAGCCAGGGAACGGGCCATCAGTATGCCAGGAGGTCAGCGCTCCGAGTGGCACGGCTCCACCTGCATCTCCACGCCCTCCAAGGGTATCGGGGCTCGAATGGGCAGGGCCACCACAGTCTGTCCAGGAGGTAACAAAAGCAGGGAAGTTGCTGACGTGATGACCTTACCCAGAGCCTCGCCTTCCTGGCGGTCCTGATGTACCCGTGCTCCCCGCACCAGCTGCTGAAATACCTGTCCCTGGGCTGTGCGAGAGCCCCACTGCTTCAGAATCCTCTGTGTAGGGTCGTTGAGCAGTAGGTTGCCGAACTCTCGTAGAACATTCATGCCTAGGGTGACGGGGTGTTGCTTATCTGCTTCTCCTTGAGTCAGTACCACCCCTCTGCGACCAAGGGATTTACCACACAGTGTCACTTGCACCCACACCACCCCGGCAACTGGGACCGGCTGTTGGTTGGCAGCTACTAGTCTGATCACGGGCCCACAGTGAGGCCTTGCTGCTTCCGGGAAGTTCTGTTGAAAGTACGTTGCAGGCATAGTGGTTACTTGTGACCCCGTGTCCACCAGGCACTGGACGGCCCGGCCCTCCACATCTGCCCAAACCACCGGACATTTTGCTACCAAATCTTTGGGACTTCCACCACCCCTAGTTGTGGTTTTCGGCTCCCAGCGGCGTCCCCCCAGCCCGGAGCCCTTTAGTTTAATGGCCGCCGGGATGGGTATCTCCCACGCCGCGGACACTCTCGAGCAAAGTGGCCTGGTTCTCCACCCTCAAAACACCGGGTCTGTGTAGGCTGACCACCCCGCGGGGAGAGTGATCCCCAGGAGCCGGGGTTAAAGCTAGGTCGTCCAGTCCCGGTCTCGGTTCTTCTCTTTACTTCGGCCAACTCGCCCTTAATACTTTTCAGCTCTTGCTTCATCTCTTCCACCCACTGAGGCTCCTTGTCTACATTCGCGGAGGCCTCCACACCTCGGACTTTCCCCACGGGGACCGTTATCCCCTGCTCCTGCTCTCGAGCACGTGCCTGACTCCCCACTTCTGAAAAATCTATTTGGGGATTCATTCTGATTTGTTCCCGCAGTGCCTGTTTGACTAATGGATCCAGCAAACCAGTCACCAGTAGGTCACATAGGGTAATGTCAACAGGTCCTGCCCCTACCCTGTCCTTTCTTTCTATAGCCGTATGCAATTCCTGGAGGACATTCATATACTCTGTGATCGTCTCCCCCTCTACCTGCATCTGACTAAACAAACAGGTTCTTAACTCTCCCACATTAGTAGGGTCCCCATGGGTCTGTTCCACTATCTGTAACACTTTTTCAAAAGTGTTGCGGTCCCCCGGAGGTTTCAACATCACTGACCTCCGCGCCTCCCCATCCAGTGCCATGAGTGCCACCTCGGCCTCAAGAACAGGGGTCATTGGGTGCATCCGGAAGAGCTCCTGCATCCGCTCTGTCCAGCTCCATAACATAGTATTGGAGCCGGAAAATCTAGGCAGGTTGTTCAGCATGGCCCCAAAGGATATGCTGGTACGGGGACCCTCGTCATTTGTAGAGTTTACAGCTCTACCCTGATCTGGGGCACCACTGTCTGTGCTCGGAGACTGCATCCTGCCGACTACGCCAAGTGTAGGGTTCAGCAGGTTCGCAGGATGCAGTGACGAGGCACGAGACTGAGTGTGGTTTGTGGAAACAACTTTTATAAACTGTAGCCGCTGGAGCTATTTTAAGCAAACAAAAGGGGTTAACAATAACCAGTCCACGCAGGGACTCAACAAACCTAACAACACTTTCTTATTATGGATGCGACTAACCCGGTTTGCCCGGGGTGCTATAGGCCACGTATGACCAAACTGGGGGTCCTTATCTACTATAATAAAGTTATCCTTCCATGGGTCTGTCAGGTTCACAGGCGTGGCCGCGTAGAGGTCGCTGATGCAGCTGACTTGACGCCTCGATACTCGAGGATGAAACTGGACGCAACAGGCCCTGAAGAAACAATGCCGGTGGGGCGCAACAGGCCCTGAAGAAACGATGACGGTGGGGCGCAACAGGCCCTGAAGAAACGATGATGATGGGGCGCAACAGGCCCTGAAGAAACGATGACGATGGGGCGCAACAGGCCCTGAAGAAACGATGACGGTGGGGCGCAACAGGCCCTGAAGAAACGATGATGGTGGGGCGCAACAGGCCCTGAAGAAATGATGACGGTGGGGCGCAACAGGCCCTGAAGAAACGGTGCCGATGGGGCGCAACAGGCCCTGAAGGAATAATGCCGGTGGGCGCGGTGATGACGCAGTCTCTAAATGTAACCGTTCACCAGTCTCTGCCCAGAGTCCCTCAGCAAACCGGACGGGGGCCTCTACTGCCGCCTGTAGCGAGGTGGCGCCCCCTGGGGCCGGTGATGACAGGGCCGCAGCTGAGGGAGAAGGCAGGGGGGCAGTGTCCTGACCGCTGTAAAGGAATAGTCTCTAGTCGCAGCGGTCATTGGAGGTCGTGGACCTGTCACAGCAGGACGGGAAACAGCGGGGGCGGCTGTGTGTGACTGTATGAGGGGAGCGGCCACAGCAAGGCTCTCACGTGTCACTAGTCGGTAAGTCCGCAGCTTTCCTTTCACAGGGCTCTGTCGGTCTCTCCACAACACACCGTCTGCTCCCTCGGTCCTCTCTGTCTCACCCGGCTTCTTGTCTGTAGTCCGGCTCTCTGTCAACTGCCACTTCAGCGCACCCCCTGCTCCTTTTATCCTTGCCCCGCCCCCTGTTTCCCTGACAACTTCAGTCAAGTCTCTCCCTTTACTATTCTCCCAGTATGGTTCCCTCAGGAACCCTGATGGCGGTCCCCTGGGTACCTGCCCGGTCACTGCATGGGAGTCCTCCTCCCCACACTCCCACCACCACTACTGCTACTAATAATAATATTGCTTAAAGTGTCTTCAGAGTGAACGGCTGACTGCAGCAGAATGTCGGAAGGTGGAGATTTTGACATTTCATATAGAAATTGTCTTTCTTCTGGTCCTGTCCACCATAGATCATGTTCTATGTGATAATTATAATGTACTATTCTTAATGTTTTCAGCAAAATGTGGAAAACAAAATAAGTAATCTGACAGTTGTGGGTCTGAGACACAAAGCCGCTTGTTTGCAGCATAATTAAAAGGAAGTAAATCTTTCAGAAATTAAATTCAGCCCAATTAAATTGTCAGTCTTAATCTTAATAATGGAAAGGCCGCGTGCGCGCCGTGTGAGCGCTTGTTTTTAATACACTCTAGAACAATAATAATGGATAGGTGAGCTTTTATAATTGTTTTAATTAGAGTCTGAAGGGCTAAATCAGCAAATCACGGACGCTGCGCTGTACAGCACTGCTCAATTATCTGTATACCTGTATATAACTCTCTACATATGCATCTTGGTTACTATATATTTTTCTTATTTTTTCTGCTTTTTAGTGCAGACTAAGGCCTCATTCACACTTCCGGTTTTCACGCACGAGTGCTGTCTGTGGTTTTCAAGGACAGCCCTCGTACCTGTGATAGTCTATGGGGCTGTACACACGTCCTCGTTTTTTTTGTAGATTGCTGAAAATTGTGAAGTCATGTTCAATTTTGATCCGAGGGTCAGATCAAAATTGTCAATGCAAAGTCAATGGGTCTGGGAAAAAATCGGACTACGCTCAGATGGTATCCGAGTGCTGTCTGATTATCACGTACTTAAAAATAACAAAAGACTGATGGGCACATCCAAGCTAGTGTGACCAGGTGCATACTAGGAGCAGCCACCTTCATATAAAATATAGAAAAAAAGTTGCACTCTGTCGTGCTAAAGCATGTCAATGTGAAACATATGAAAAATGAATAGCAACACTGCTTCTGAATACTAGGAAGAAATGAGACGCTTAGCACATAATTTGGCCAATTCATGCCTGCCCAGCAACCAACGACAAGGTGGTCTCAAAACTGAGGGGTCCCTACATATCTAATATGAATACTTCTCTCAGGCTGAAGTCTGAATTCCTGGACACCTCTCTCAGGAAAGCCTGCATTTATGGGTAGGTAGGATCCTGCTGTAATTAAAACCACCACATGTTGAAGGGCGCCCTTGGCGTTGGTTGCTAGGCAGGCATGAATTGGCCAAATTATGTGCTGAGTCTCACTTTTTCCTAGTATTTAGAAGCAGTGTTGCTATTCATATTTCATATATTTCACACTGACAAGCTTTAGCACTACAGAGTGCAACTTTTTTTTGTATATATGATTATCTCGGACTGTCAGAATGGAAAGAGTGGAGACTTCTTTTTCTTTTTTATTTGTCCACGTACGAGAAAAACATACGACACTCGGCCTAAACTCTGATCAAAGTAATCAGTCATCGTCTGGAAGAACCCGTAAGTTCATCAGAAAGGTCTAACAGGGCGACAACTGCAGTGGTTTCAGTACAGGACTTCTAATAAGTCTGTATTTATCTATCATCTATCTATCTATCTATCTCTGTCATCTATCTATATATTATCTATCACATGCCTATCTATCCATCTGTCTGTCTATCATCTATTATCTATCTATCTGCTCCATGGCAGGTGTCAAACCGCAGGGGAAAACCGCAGACTAAACCGCAGAAAATCCGCAGATAAACCGCAGGTCTTTTGACCTGCTGATTTACCTGCGGTTTTTGACAAATCCGCGCGGAAAAATCCGCAGGACAATCCGCAGCTTGTGCACACACCCTAATATTGCCCCTATGTACAAGAATATAACTAGTATAATACTGCCAGTGCTCCCTATGTGCAAGAATATAACTACTATACAGTTGTGGCCAAAAGTATTGACACCCCTGCAATTTTGTCAGATAATACTCAGTTTCTTCCTGAAAATGATTGCAAACACAAATTCTTTGGTATTATTATCTTCATTTAATTTGTCTTAAATGAAAAAACACAAAAGAGAATGAAGCAAAAAGCAAACCATTGACCATTTCACACAAGACTCCAAAAATGGGCCAGACAAAAGTATTGGCACCCTCAGCCTAATACTTGGTTGCACAACCTTTAGCCAAAATAACTGCGACCAACCGCTTCCGGAAACCATCAATGAGTTTCTTACAATGCTCTGCTGGAATTTTAGACCATTCTTCTTTGGCAAACTGCTCCAGGTCCCTGATATTAGATGGGTGCCTTCTCCAAACTGCCATTTTTAGATCTCTCCACAGGTGTTCTATGGGATTCAGGTCTGGACTCATTGCTGGCCACCTTAGAAGTCTCCAGTGCTTTCTCTCAAACCATTTTCTAGTGCTTTTTGAAGTGTGTTTTGGGTCATTGTCCTGCTGGAAGACCCATGACCTCTGAGGGAGACAGAGCTTTCTCACACTGGGCCCTACATTATGCTGCAAAATGTGTTGGTAGCCTTCAGACTTCATAATGCCATGCACACGGTCAAGCAGTCCAGTGCCAGAGGCAGCAAAGCAACCCAAAAACATCAGGGAACCTCCGTCATGTTTGACTGTAGGGACCGTGTTTTTTTCTTTGAATGCCTCTTTTTTTCTCCTGTAAACTCTATGTTGATGCCTTTGCCCAAAAAGCTCTACTTTTGCCTCATCTGACCAGAGAACATTCTTCCAAAACGTTTTAGGCTTTTTCAGGTAAGTTATGGCAAACTCCAGCCTGGCTTTTTTATGTCTCGGGGTAAGAAGTGGAGTCTTCCTGTGTCTCCTACCATACAGTCCCTTTTCATTCAGACTCTGACGGATAGTATGGGTTGACACTGTGGTACCCTCAGACTGCAGGGCAGCTTGAACTTGTTTGGATGTTAGTTGAGGTTCTTTATCCAACATCCGCACAATCTTGCGTTGAAATCTCTTGTCAATTTTTCTTTTCCGTCCACATCTAGGGAGGTTAGTCACAGTGCCATGGGCTTTAAACTTCTTGATGACACTGCACACAGTAGACGCAGGAACATTCAGGTCTTTGGAGATGGACTTGTAGCCTTGAGATTGCTCATGCTTCCTCACAATTTGGTTTCTCAAGTCCTCAGACAGTTCTTGGTCTTCTTTCTTTTCTCCATGCTCAATATGGTACACACAAGGACACAGGACAGAGGTTGAGTCAACTTTAATCCATGTCAACTGGCTGCAAGTGTGATTTAGTTATTGCCAACACCTTTTAGGTGCCACAGGTAAGTTACAGGTGCTGTTAATTACACAAATTAGAGAGCATCACATGATTTATCGAACAATGCCAATACTTTTGTCCACCCTCTTTTTTATGTTTGGTGTGGAATTAGATCCAATTTGGCTTCAGGACAATTCTTTTGGTGTTTTTTCATTTAAGACAAATTAGATGAAGATAATAATAACAAAGAATTTGTGTTTGCAATAATTTTCAGGAAGAAACTGAGTATTATCTGACAAAATTGCAGGGGTGTCAATACTTTTGGCCACAACTGCAATACTGCTCCCTATGTACAAGAATATAACTATTACAGGGTGGGCCATTTATATGGATACACCTAAATAAAATGGGAATGGTTGGTGATATCAACTTCCTGTTTGTGGCACATTAGTATATGGGAGGGGGGAAACTTTTCAAGATGGGTGGTGACCATGGCGGCCATTTTGAAGTTGGCCATTTTGGATCCAACTTTATTTTTTTCAATGTGACACATCAAACTTTGAGAATTTCACAAGAAAAACAATGGTGTGCTTGGTTTTAACGTAACTTTATTCTTTCATGAGTAATTTACAAGTTTCTCTTTGTTTACAGCCATTGACATGTCGCAGAGGCTAACACGTGAGGAACGGATAGAAATTGTGTTGATGTCTGGTGAATGCAGTACCTGGGTCATTGCAGCAGATTTCAATGCAAGACACCCGACACAAAAAAACTGTCACCATTCCCATTTTGTTTAGGTGTATCCATATAAATGGCCCACCCAAAAAAGTTTCCCTCATCACTGAACATAATGTTCTGTGTAAACTGAGGGTCCTGTTCCAATTTTTGTTTTGCCCATTCTGCAAATTCAGCGTTCCGATCTTGGTCACCATCCGTTCCCATTTTATTTAGATGTATCCATATAAATGGCTCACCCTGTATTATCTATCTATCTATCTATCTATCTATCTATCTATCTATCTATCTATCTATCTATCATCTATCCATCATCTATCTATCTATCATCTATCTATCCAATGGCGGAAACAAATGGAAAAGGGCCCCTGTAGATGAACAGTATATGGGCTCTTACAGTTCAATAACTCATCATAATGCACAATGGCACCTGCTTTGGAGGTGGTAGTGGCCCCCTTACCTCTTAGGCCCTTGTGTGCCTGCACAGGTTGCACTAATGATATGTCAGCCCCTGCATCTTTCTATCTGTCTAATTTCTGCATCTAACCCTGACAGTGTAATGTAACAAGCAGGAATGCGGAATGCAGTGACGGGACGCAGGCAGAGCAAGGGTTAACAGGTTTATTTACAGGGGAATGTACTCCACACAGGGAGTGAGGGATTGTAGGGTGCTGATAAGGAATGGGGCAGAACTGGGAGAGTGGCAGGGTAGGTCAGGGACGAATGAAAGTTCAGTAACAAAGAGTTGAAACTTATCAGTCTGTAGTCTTCTTGGGTGCAGCTCCTAATGGTTCCAATGATGGCACCGACAACAGCGGCACGTAACATCTCGGTGAGGTCTGTAACAGGTGGGGATCCAACGGTGGCACTGACAACAGCGGCATGATGTCCTTTCCAGTGGGGCCAAGTAAATGGCATTACCCCGTCTTCTGGTGACAGTGGTCAGTCTCCCGTACCTTCCACTGTCCCTAGTCCATATACTGTAGTGGCCAAACAAAGGTAAGGGCCACAGACCTATACGAGCCCAGAGTGGCTCTGCAAGTCAAGTCACAAGTGTGTGAGATTTACTAGCACAGTCAGGGTGAAGGTTATGGTCATGCTACCGATCTCTTTCAGGTGGAAGACGCACGGTACTCACGATCCTGAAGTGTTTGGCTCCTGGCTTTATGTCGGTCACCGGGCACACACTGTCCATCTCTCTCTCTGGTCCACGTGGTTGGCGGCGGGCAACAGCGGTCGCTGGCCTGTGTGGGGCTGGTGCTCCCCGGACGGAGTACTTCTCTCTCTCACTGCTGCAACACCCGGCTCAGCTCTTCTCTGTGTGCACGGCTCTGCTTCACTGACACAGCTCTGCAAGCTCTGGTCAGCTGACATGACTCTGCACGGCTCTGCTCTGCTGACACGATTCTGCTCTGCATAGCTCTCTCTGCAGGCGACGGGGCTCCTTATATATGGCCCGTCGCCACACCAGTACTCTCTAGTGGGGAAAGCAGAGCGCGCTCCTTACTGCTCTGTGCACTGCTCTCTGTGCTGCTCCACACCGGTGCCAGACTCCTCCTCTTCATGCGTTTTTTCCTTTTAGGCCTCTGCTGCTGCGCGTACTTTTCTGCCTCTCCCCACCTCTTTGGTTCAGCAGGAAGCTCTGTCTCTCTCCTCCTTCCCTCCTGCAGCAGGGGAAGGTCCACCTCACTCAGGCTTCCCCCAGGGAAAAAAGGATGCAGCCTTTCTAGTTCCGGACCCGGCATGCAAGTACCCACGGTCCGGTCTATTTCCTTACAAGATCTTGGAAAAAAAAAAGTTCCTGTGTTAGGGGATAGTTGGGAGAGATAGCTGTCAGCCAAATAATCATTCGACTCACAGCGATCTAATGTGTATGAGGGTCTTTGTCTTTTGCTACTCAGCAGCTATAATCAGCATCAATTTCTTTCTTCCCATTCATCTAAACATGCACACTCGGCTGATATAAGTTACATTTGGGATTTTAAACTGTTCCTCTAAGTATGTGGACATCTTCTGCTAGAAATGTAATGGCAGGAACCCACAATTTTTAACTGTGACCAAATAGGCTTTGCACCTAAAAGAGAGGGCAAAGATAATTTATAGAACCACACAACTTGTTCATTATGCCCAGTCCACCTCCACACCCCTTATGCTGCTCAGTAATGATGCAGAAAACGCTTTGGACCATGTTGACTGGACTTATATGCAACAGGCGACGAGAGCCTTCAAGATATACCTGAGCAGTTCATCTCAGCTGTGCTTCAATGTATTGGAGTCCCTCAGCATGAGTCTTAGTGAGCGGTCTCTTTTCCCCCCACTTCATACCTCCAAAGGTACCCGCCAGGGTTGCCACCTCTCTCCTCTTTATTCTTACCATAGAAACACTGCTACAAAAAATTGAGATATGAGGAGAGATTTGAAGGATTAAGATGTGGGGGAAGGGAACATAAAGCTGCTGCCTAGGCAGACGATTTGCTTCTGCTTATAACAAACCCCCATAGAGCCTTGCCAGCAATTCTAGAAACACTTGAGTGTTTCGATAATCTCTCAAATTTTAAAGTCAACATGAGCAAATCCCAAGCCCTCGATATTAACCTCCCCAAGAGCGTGAAACTTAAAATAACCAAAGACTCCCCCTTACTTGGTCTTCTAGTATACGCTTTCTAGGTATCAACATTTCTCCAAATCTAAAGGACTTATATAAAAATAACTTACACCTTTACTTTCAAATATCTCAAAACTGATCAGTTCCAGGTCTGCCCCTTCTGTATCATGGATGGGTAAAAAGGATCTGATGAAACGTATTGTGTGACCCAAAATCACATATTTATTACAATCTCGCTGTATCCATCTTCCCGGTTCCTTCTTCAAGGAAATTCCTAAACTTTTCTCTCAACATCTATGGAGCTCAAAAAAACCTGGAATTGCACAACAGATTCTCACTTTACCTTTCAACAAAGGAGGTATAGACTTACCTTACCCTCTCCACTTTCAGCAGGCTATACACCTACAGTTGTAGCCAAAAGTATTGACACCCCTGCAATTCTGTCAGATAATACTCAGTTTCTCCCTGAAAATGATTGCAAACACAAATTCTTTGGTGTTATTATCTTCATTTAATTTGTCTTAAATGAAAAAACACAAAAGAGAATGAAGCAAAAAGCAAAACATTGATCATTTCACACAAAACTCCAAAAATGGGCCAGACAAAATTATTGGCACCCTCAGCCTAATACTTGGTTGCACAACCTTTAGCCAAAATAACTGCGACCAACCGCTTCCGGTAACCATCAATGAGTTTCTTCCAATGCTCTGCTGGAATTTTAGACCATTCTTCTTTGGCAAAGTGCTCCAGGTCCCTGATATTAGATGGGTGCCTTCTCCAAACTGCCATTTTTAGATCTCTCCACAGGTGTTCTATGGGATTCAGGTCTGGACTCATTGCTGGCCACCTTAGAAGTCTCCAGTGCTTTCTCTCAAACCATTTTCTAGTGCTTTTTAAGTGTGTTTTGGGTCATTGTCCTGCTGGAAGACCCATGACCTCTGAGGGAGACCCAGCTTTCTCACACTGGGCCCTACATTATGCTGCAAAATGTGTTGGTAGTCTTCAGACTTCATAATGCCATGCACACGGTCAAGCAGTCCAGTGCCAGAGGCAGCAAAGCAACTCCAAAAGATCAGGGAACCTCCGCCATGTTTGACTGTAGGGACCGTGTTCTTTTCTTTGAATGCCTCTTTTTTTCTCCTGTAAACTCTATGTTGATGCCTTTGCCCAAAAAGCTCTACTTTTGTCTCATCTGACCAGAGAACATTCTTCCAAAACGTTTTAGGCTTTTTGAGGTAAGTTTTGGCAAACTGCAGCCTGGCTTTTTTATGTCTCGGGGTAAGAAGTGGGGTTTTCCTGGGTCTCCTACCATACAGTCCCTTTTCATTCAGACGCCGACGGATAGTACGGGTTGACACTGTTGTACCCTTGGACTGCAGGGCAGCTTGAACCTGTTTGGATGTTAGTCGAGGTTCTTTATCCAACATCCGCACAATCTTGCGTTGAAATCTCTTGACAATTTTTCTTTTCCGTCCACATCTAGGGAGGTTAGCCACAGTGCCATGGGCTTTAAACTTCTTGATGACACTGCGCACGGTAGACACAGGAACATTCAGGTCTTTGGAGATGGACTTGTAGCCTTGAGATTGCTCATGCTTCCTCACAATTTGGTTTCTCAAGTCCTCAGACAGTTCTTTGGTCTTCTTTCTTTTCTCCATGCTCAATGTGGTACACACAAGGACACTGGACAGAGGCTGAGTCAACTTTAATCCATGTCAACTGGCTGCAAGTGTGATTTAGTTATTGCCAACACCTGCTAGGTGCCACAGGTAAGTTACAGGTGCTGTTAATTACACAAATTAGAGAAGCATCACATGATTTTTCGAACAGTGCCAATACTTTTGTCCACCCTCTTTTTTATGTTTGGTGTGGAATTATATCCAATTTGGCTTTAGGACAATTCTTTTTGTGTTTTTTCATTTAAGACAAATTAAATGAAGATAATAATACCAAGGAATTTGTGTTTGCAATCATTTTCAGGAAGAAACTGAGTATTATCTGACAGAATTGCAGGGGTGTCAATACTTTTGGCCACAACTGTATGTGAAGAATTGTAGATTGGATAAGACGCCCCACGGCACAAAGAAACTATGTCCTTGCTACTGAGACCGTTAGTATTCTCGTTTCATTGGAAAATAAAAAACCTCCAAACCTCGAACCCATTTACCCCTAATACACAAAAAATATGGTCGTTGGCTCATATTAGAGATTCATGCGCCTCCCATCATTCTGCTTTAATACAGATCAGGGATCTATTACTTTCCAAACCCCAGCAGTGAATGATACAGTGCCCCAGTCAATTCAGGGGACTCCAATAAGTGAAAATTAATAAAAAGGTTTTTGAAAAGAAAAATAATTTTAATGGCAGGAAAGTGGACGCTCTGGGGGCTTACTGCAACTGACTCCTTTTAGTCCAGCCATCTTGTGCATGTTTGAGAAAGGTCTGAGTGACCGAAATGTCACGTATATACGCACAATACTGGATTGTCAACATAATTCATACAAAAAAATTGTGCAGATACAACCAAAATATATAATTAAAAATCCAAAAGTTTATTAAAAAATAAAGCAAACAAAACTAATAGTTAATCCGGGGGGGCCGGAAGAAGGCAAGTGCCGAAACGCGCGTAGGGGACACGGCTGCACAGACATATGCTTGGGTAAATATTACATCATTTACTTTTGCTCCTATTTCTTGCACATGCACTTTAGATGTTTATGTTACTTTGAACATTTAGTGACATTCATTTATTTTCACTCTACATTTATGTTGGTTGGATTGCACCAGCTATCACCCCCTTTTTTTCTTACCAACATACTGTGGTCATAATAATAATTTTTGTCTCTCTTGTTTCATGCTTTGCATTTAATATATGGGTTTGTTTATTTTTTATTCATAACCTTTTGTATATTATTGGTCTGTTTTGTTTACATATATTTAAAAAAAAAGTAATGACTTATTTTCATTTTTATTTTCATTTCATAATCCTTATAAAAAAAGTGTAATCTTACAGATCTCACACTGACCATTGGGGCTTTTTTAGGTTCATACTTCTAATTCTTTCAAGGATAACTTGCAGCTAGGTTCCTAATGATCAGAAACAGGATTGCAATGTTAGCCAATGCTTCCATACATGGGATCCACCAATAGACGATGTCACAACTGTCCCAGCGCCCCCTCCGCTTACAATGATCTTTGCACACGCTCATTACATGCTTCAAAGCAAAATATAAGTTCAGAGTCTCATTATTGTGCCTAATGTACCTGGGTTGTTTGCTTAAACAAAGGAAAATATGAGTCTAAAACAGCTCCAGTGACAAATGTGAAAACTGCAAGAGTTCTATTTTTCATTTTTTTTTACAGATTGTGATATGTAAAAAAAGTCAAAATGTTTTAAAATAATAGATTTAGTGCAAAAAAATGATTTAATCATTTTATTATTTTCTGTTGATAGCTTCCTCTTAAAGAAGCCTCCTCTTCCCATGAAAGTTTTTAACCTCTTAATATATTGCACTTATCATAATATATAGCACTGTGTACTTACAATTGCTATTTTTGCCTTTCTACCCAGTTAATTCTTTTGTTTTCCGTTAGGTCTATGACATCACGTGATTAAAAACTGACTAGATGAATTCTTGTAAACTCTAGGTAGAAACAGAAGTCTCGTTTCCCTGTCAGGATTAGAACTACAATTCTACTTTACCGTAAAATGTCTGGCAGCTCTGATCCAGCCACTTTTTATCTCTTGACCCGGCTGCTCTGCTCCAACTTCTTTGCCAGGGTCTTTGTAGTGGTGTAGAATTGTAGTCCTAGTGATGACTCAAGCAGGAAAAAGAGACTTCCTGCTTTTACACAGAGCTTAGAAGAATTCATCTAGTCAGTTTTTAATCAAGTGATGTCATAGACCTACCTCTGTATTGTAATGCGCTGTATACTGTAGATTTACAAGGTATCTCGCCCGGGTATACATACCTATCTCTGTGTGCCAATATTCCAGCCCTAAATCCTGTTATCATAAAAACAGACAATGAGGAAAGCTGGATAGACAGGGAGGTAAGGAAGCGACGGCGCGCTTTACATTGACATTAATGCAGAATGAAGCCGGGGCAGATCTGCCTCGTTCTTTTAAAATCATTACAATGTTTGCATAGGCTGGGTAATGTTTGTTTTACATGTAAAGGGATTCTTATTTGTCTCAAAGACACATTTCTAATGAAACCCATTAGAATTCATAGACCAACGGGTTTGTTAAAATACGTTAGCTGCTGATATTGACTGATATTCCCGCTACTGTTATCTTTTTAATTGGATCTGTTGAAATTCTAATGAGATAATGGGAAGTTTTCGTATTCTATAATATAAATTTCTGGAAGTCTTCACTTTAATCTCTGGCCAGCCAGGCATTACCCACACTAGCCAGGTATGAATTTCCTAATCCTGATTGAATGTGTCTAGTTGCATTTAATTTAGTTCTTTAAAGAAATGGGTGAACTTGCTGAATTTTAAGTGCTAATGACGTTGAAAGACTAATATCACCACCTAGAGTTGGAGCAGGCTCTGGGGGTCTATCCACTCCTCTCTGACAACTTGGCTCTGTCGTGACCTGAATTATGGACAATGTTCTGTCGAGGATTACATAGAAAGAAAGAGAAAAATCTCGTAACGTGATAAGGCAGAAGAGCGGTCGTCCTTTACGGAAAGTCCAAGCCAAATAAATACGAGAAAAGTTTTCATAAATCATTTTAACTGTATAAATCTAATATAAATGCAAAAGAGACAGTAATGCAATAATAACTAATCAGTTCTTTTAAATGTACTGCTCATTTCTGTCTAAATAATACTGTTTTTGTAATATGTTTTTAATAATAAATCCCTAAAAATTTCGAGAATCTTTGCTTAAGCGTAGACAGGTTCTCAACACAAAACTGGACTATCCCGCAACTAGTAGGAGAAAGCCAAAATGAGAGTAGGGTATGTCGTGCAGAACTAGGCTAAGGCTAGTTTCACACTAGCGTTTATGAGTGCAGCGACGGCCTGCGCACGGCCGCCGTTAAGCCCCGCCCCCTGCCGTGCCCCCGCCGGTAGCTCCACCCACCGGCGCATGACGCTGCATGCGCCCTGTGTCCCCTATCTTTATCACAGGGGGCGCAGGCCGTGCGCAGTATGCGTTTGGCGGCGCATGCGCCTTTTTGACGGTGCGCCGACGCAACCAAACTGCAGCAGGTTGCGTTTGGCGCAGGTCGGTGCACCGTCAAAAGGACGCATGCGCCGCCAAACGCATACTGCGCACGGCCTGCGCCCCCTGTGATAAAGATAGGGGACGCAGGGCGCATGCAGCGTCATGCGCCGGTGGGCGGAGCTACCGGCGGGGGCACGGCAGGGGGCGGGGCTTAGCGGCGGCCGTGCGCAGGCCGTCGCTGCGCTCATAAACACTAGTGTGAAACTAGCCTAAGTTGACATTGGGTGTTTTTGCTGCTTTTTTAATGTGTTTTTTATGCTAATTTTCAGCTGGGTTTTACAGTACCAGCAAAGTCTATGAGATTTCAGAAATCTCATGCACACACATTGTTTTTTTTTTTGTCTTCAGCATTTTATGCTTTGCATTGTTTTTTGGACATAGAGCATGTCATTTGATCCAGAGATTTTTTTCACCCATTGATTTGAATGGGTGGTGAAAAATGGCACCAAAATGCAGGTATCATGTTTTGCAGCTTTTTTGTGCCAAAACCTGATTCTATGGTGCGTTTGGCGCAGCGCACGGCCTGCGTACCCAACGCTAAATGTAGGGTACGCTGATCGCATGCAGCGTCATGCGATAATAGGAGGAGCTGACCGGAGGAGGCGCAGCCAGGGGCGGAGCTTAGCGGCGGCCCTCCGCTGCGCCTCAGAACGCTAGTCTGAAAGTAGCTTAGCATGCCGCAAAAAAACACAAGAAAACCAAGGAAAACATGCTTTTTTTTTGCAGCTTATTCCCTGCCAACAGATCAGGTTTTGCTGCAGAAAAATGACGCTGAAAAAACGCCTAGTGTGAACTTACCCTTAGCGTTAATGTGAGTTGATTTGCCAGACCCAGTCCCTCAGTCTCGTCAGTGATCTATGGCCGCTGGATGGGAGCCCTAAGAATGCTCCTCATTTGATTAGCCGGCCTGGACATGTGACATCGGAACCGGTCAGCTACTCAAAAGAAGAGCGTGGACGCCATTTGGTAAGTGGCAGGTTACTGGGCTCCTGTCCAGTGGTCACAGTGCGGTCTTGCAAGTTGATTTGCACCAACTGCAATAAAGATACTAATATATATATGTATATACATACATTATATATATATATTGTGTATACATATATTTACATCTGTACATATGTAGGACAGGTTCGTATGACTGTATTATGGCCACTAGACCTAGATGCCCCACGGTTTTCCAAATTCGATTACTCTTGCCTTATGCAAGTTTGGTTCAGAAGACTTGTGTGACCTGGGTTTCAGAACAGCATGATGACGCCACAGTTTTGCACCCGTATGATCCCCTCAAATCGGAGCCATAGGGATCTATTATGCTGGTAGTTCTGGTCAATAAACTCAGACTTGGGACAAGATTTCTGGCCTTAATGCAATAATTTTACTACATTGCATTTACTTAAAACCAGCAATGACTGTGTTTTCATCCTTTCATAAATTTACATGATACGGCTGATAGTCACTCGTCATGAAAACATTCCCAGAAAGATTGCCTGTCCTTCACTTGGTGTCATTGAACGTATATGACCGGTTTGAGTTTCTGTTATTGGCAAATATGGACTAAGATGTGTATGTCCGCATCGAAGGAACGATTGTTCGTCAGATAATTGTTTATTTTATGCACTTGTATGGCACATAATGAGTCCCCATGTATGGGGCAGGTTCAGGAGCTGAGCCTGCATCATAACAATCAGATGCTGGCTGCATCTTCCGGTAACAGCAGCAACCAGAGCTTGCTCCCATCTCTGCTGCTTAGGGCTCATGCAGACGACTGTATTATTGGTCCAAGTACAATCCGACAAAACACTGGATCGCACTCGGTCCAATGTTATTGTTTGGGGCCTTACAAAAGTTTGATTTTTTTGTACGAGCAGAGCCTGTCTGAGGAAAAAACATCACAGCTTGCAGGATTTGCATACAACATTTGGATCGCACTTGGCCATGCAAGTCAGTGAGTCCGTAGAAAACAATGAAGCGCACTTGGATGACATCCGAGTGCAATGTAATTTTCACCGACTGACAGAATGGAGAAGATGGAAATTTTGTTTTTGCTTCATCTTCTCCTCCGAAAATTAGAAAATTAGATCACATTATGCTCACACGCCGATCAGAGTGTGATTAGCATAAATGGACTGATGTGCCCCTGCTGTGTACTGTGTAATGACTGTGTCTCACTGTGCAAGAACATGGTCTGATCTTACCACAGCTCCTGGACAGGGGAGGAAGTAAAAGAGTATACAGACAGGACAGCACGGGATCACACCCGTGATTTATCACAGTGGCTCATGCTGGATGATAAAATTGATCACCGGTTGATCAGCGTATTTTTCATTAAAATTTTGTGTCAAACAAATTTCGATAGGTGAAGTCATGCCCCCTTCCCTACTAAACCACACCCCCGAGGAGCAAAGTGTCTAAAACATTTAACAAATGTGATGCGAGACATGGATGCCAGATTTTTGGTGCCACTGGGCCAGAATTTAGCCTAATAATTTCCCCCAAAATTCTGCATGGGCTTTTATGCTTTTATGTCCTCTCCGTCTTTGTGGGTTTGCGCCTTTCTTCAAATATACACTGACTAGTTTATGTTAGCTTCCTAAAGAATTGGCCCCACTTACGTGCTCGATACATGGAATTTAGGCCGTCAGTCCCGTTGGGGACAAGTACTGCGGCAGATGGTGATGTAGAACTCTGCGGACTACATTGCCGCTATGTAAGCACTGAGAACAATGTACAGAGAGGAACACTGTCGGCACAGGTCTTCAATAATCCAAAGTCTGGGGTTAGCAGCAGCCGCCCCAGTGGCAGCATCATATCTCTGTAACTGTTCAATTAAAAATGTCGTCACTTCTGAAATCCTAATATCTGTTCTCTATTAACTCATCTAACTTGTTTCTGCAACAAGCAGGCGTGGAAGGTAGATAATGGCAGCGAGCGGCAGAAATGAATAGAGAAGGTTAGATCTACAGATATCTTGAGAAAGGAAATAACAATACGCCACATTAGCCCGGCGCTCCGTACTCCAGGTGGGCGGAGGGGATAAATGAGCCTTTTGTACATCTACCAATGGAGGTTATATTTTTTTTTATCATTATTTCCTTTATTTCACTTGGAGGTTGCCGCTTTTTTTTTTTTTATCATGCAGGGGAAAAACACTTATTATGTCGGCCATGTAAGCATCCTGGTAATGACTAATTAGTATAAGCCACGGTATCAGTGAAATAAGCTGGTAACAATGTCTAAACACATTGGTGCTGTTTGGGTTCATTAGCATAAACAATTTTAAGGAAGGAAGGTGGCGGCGGCGGCATTAATGGAAGCGGGAAGACACGAGATGTTGTGCACGTTGTCATATAATGGCGCTGCTGCTATGTGCATGGGGCGATACAAGGGAGACAATATCACTCTGCCGCACGCTGACTTCATTTTTAACCCAGATGATTAATCGTAAAAACTAATATTCCGGACTTATGATTTATGACTGATCGAGTCACTAGGTTAAATTTACTGGGGTGCTGTGCTTGGCTCCAACAAGGCAAAAGTTTTTTTAATCAGTCAGATTGGCGTAAAGTGCTGCTCCCTTTCTGACGCTGCTTCAATCCACCGACATAAAACATCTATAACACTTCAAATAAAAGAAGTGAGACATTTCTGACATCTGGTTAGTTCAAAATGTTGATGAAATACCAAATCAGAACTCTATACCAACAGCATTAAGATTTCATTTTCATAGTTCCCCTTATATCCCCACATTTACTAAGATTAGAGTTGCTAGCACCCACCCCAGCACTGCTCACCATTATCCTGACCCTCCCAGGAACACCCATGACCCTCCTGGGAATGACCCCAACCCTCCTGGGAGCAACCTTCCACCCCAGCACTGCTCACCATTATCCTGACCCTCCCAGGAACACCCATGACCCTCCTGGGAATGACCCCAACCCTCCTGGGAGCAACCTTCCACCCCAGCACTGCCCACCATTATCCTGACCCTCCCAGGAACACCCATGACCCTCCTGGGAATGACCCCAACCCTCCTGGGAGCAACCTTCCACCCCAGCACTGCCCACCATTATCCTGACCCTCCCAGGAACACCCATGACCCTCCTGGGAATGACCCCAACCCTCCTGGGAGCAACCTTCCACCCCAGCACTGCCCACCATTATCCTGACCCTCCCAGGAACACCCATGACCCTCCTGGGAATGACCCCAACCCTCCTGGGAGCAACCTTCCACGCCAGCACTGCCCACCATTATCCTGACCCTCCCAGGAACACCCATGACCCTCCTGGGAATGACCCCAACCCTCCTGGGAGCAACCTTCCACCCCAGCACTGCCCACCATTATCCTGACCCTCCCAGGAACACCCATGACCCTCCTGGGAATGACCCCAACCCTCCTGGGAGCAACCTTCCACCCCAGCACTGCCCACCATTATCCTGACCCTCCCAGGAACACCCATGACCCTCCTGGGAATGACCCCAACCCTCCTGGGAGCAACCTTCCACCCCAGCACTGCCCACCATTATCCTGACCCTCCCAGGAACACCCATGACCCTCCTGGGAATGACCCCAACCCTCCTGGGAGCAACCTTCCACCCCAGCACTGCCCACCATTATCCTGACCCTCCCAGGAACACCCATTACCCTCCTGGGAATGACCCCAACCCTCCTGGGAGCAACCTTCCACCCCAGCACTGCCCACCATTATCCTGACCCTCCCAGGAACACCCATGACCCTCCTGGGAATGACCCCAACCCTCCTGGGAGCAACCTTGACCCTGCCTATTTTTATGTGGAGCTTACATATGTGAAAAATTGGGGACCCTGTTGGAGCGTTTGCGTTGGGGCCCCTTTAAGTTACATCAGTGATGACTGGCCTAAAGCTGGGGTCACGTTAGTGCATAGCATCCGATACGAGAGCGTCGCGTGCAATATGCTAATGACACTCGGCTCAAACTCTGCTGTGAGCATGCGCCGAGTGTCATGCTGAGGTGATCTGATCCTCTCACATGCGAGAATCGGATCACGGGTGAGTAGAAGAAGGAGAGATTAATCTCTCCATCTTCTCCATTGTCTGTCTCGGCGTATATCGGACTGCACTCTGATGACATCCGAGTGCAGTCAGATGTTTTGCATTCACACTTTGAATCGGCATGAGTGAAAAAAATCACAGAACTGCTCTGCTTCATTGAATAACACTGGTCAGAGGGCAATGCAGGATTTTCTCACATTGTACTCCTCCGTAATATACGCCAGTGTGAGCGAGCCCTGAAGTTTTTGTGTGTAATTGTTTTCTGGGATCATCATTTTGTACTAAGAATTGTCTTGCAGCATCCTCCATCCATTCCCCAAAAGAAAGCACATGAATATATGTATGGTAAGGTAAGGAGGAACATCTGTCTGGCCGACGGCACCTAAGTGCTTGTGTATTTGTATTTTTTGGGGGTCATCATTAGGTACTGAAAAAATACTATCCAAAAATGTCCAATTAATTATTATAACCCATGATAAGTGGACAACCATCAGGAGACATAAAATGTTTCCAACATGATACATTAATAAAAATGTGAAGACACTTCTTACGTCGGGCTCCACCGTCCCTAAGGCCGCAGATAGGGAATTCTTAGAACGCCCATAAATAACATGTTAAGTGTTGGCAGGCTTTGTGAAACATTATTCAAAGCTTTTAAAATGCATAATAAAAGGAACTAAAATCCTGATATATGTGAATCTTTATTGGCTCAATCAGATATGGGTCACCGCTGGCTTTGTGGCCTAGAAATGGGTGTCACTAGGGCAATTGCGGTCATATTAAGTGCCCAGATCTGGCAGACCTTGCTTAAAGAAAGTCTTATTGCTTCATTCTTCTTTACCATTGGGGGGGGGAGTAAAATAAAGCTTATACACACATATTCAGGTAGTCGATAATGCGCCATGAATTACATCAGTTGGATTTACGGATTTCTGCACATCAGGAAAATGCCGCTCAGAGTAGGTTCTGATTGTAATATATGTGACTGTCGTCTATTAGATTTCCAAATTGTATTACAAAAGGTAGCTGCAAAGAGGCCACTATTAACCTAAGTATCTCAATATTTATAGAGGAAATGCCCACAATACTCAGCACCATTAATGATGGCGGTACGTTCAATGACTTTTTGGGTTATGTGGGCATCTCGTAGACTTTGTACTGTCTAGCACATTGCATAAATTATGTGTTTTTTTAATATTGTGTGGGTGATCCCTTAAGGCGAAATCTCAGCGATTGCCTGTCCCTGACCTGATAAATATGAGCCGAGTGCATGCATAGAAGATGGACATCGGATACAAAATCAGATGCGTGCTCTTCTCTCGGCAAGAGCTGGCACACAACTGGCTTCATTAGTACAAACAAAAGATCATGTAACAGATGTAAGGGTCAGCCAGGACTATAGTCGTGGACAAAGACACCAAAGCATCAGTGTCCAGGCCTTCCCTCACAGAAAAATGCAATTCACAGTACGGCGTACCTGTGTCTCCAGGTTCGGGTCCCCCTGGGCACTTCCCAAGCGGCGATGGCCCTTATCCGAGGCAACTCCCAGTAATTGAAACACAGTCCATGTTAACTTGAACGGTTTCTTTACTGATAACTTCCCACAATATATCCACAGTTGGCACATCATAGACTACACATTCGTCTTTACTTGCTTCCTCAGCTTTTCCTACTTGATGACGCTTCCCAGCTTCTTCCTGGCCTAACCTCGCCATGATGATAATTCCGTCTGCCTGTTTCGCCCCAGACTTGAAATCATCCGCCACCGGTTTGGTTGCCTCTGGAAAAGCATCTGACCGGTCTGTACCGCACCCTGCAAAGCTACAGCATCCTTCTGTTTCTCACGCCGTCCAACTCCCGCCCTGAGAGCGTCCGCCCAGGCTACAAGTCGCCACATCTTCTTTACAATCCCCTCATACCATGCACTGTCCTCCCTCCCCCACTGCATCTAGCTCACTCTCTGATTTTGAACCAGTCACAGAAGAAGAAGTAAGCAGGCTCCTTGCATCTTCTCGCCCAACTACTTGCACCAGTGACCCATTTCCGTCACATCTCCTCCAGTCCCTTTCCCCTGCTGTGACCCCTCACCTAACTAAAATATTTAACCTCTCTCTCTCTTCTGGTATTTTTCCCTCCTCATTTAAGCATGCCATCATACATCCACTACTTAAAAAAACATCCCTCGACCAAAACTGTGCCGCTAACTATAGACCTGTCTCTAATCTTCCCTTCATCTCTAAACTCCTGGAACGCCTGGTCCACTCCCGTCTTATCTGCTATCTCTCAGAAAACTCTGTTCTCGACCCTCTCCAATCCGGTTTCCGCTCTTTACACTCCACTGAAACTGCCCTCACTAAAGTCTCTAATGATCTGCTAACAGCTAAATCAAATGGTCATTACTCCATGCTAATTCTCTTGGATCTCTCTGCAGCATTCGACACTGTGGATCATCAGCTCCTCCTCACTATGCTCCGTTCCATTGGCCTCAAGGACACCGTTCTCTCCTGGTTCTCCTCCTATCTCTCCGACCGCTCCTTTACTGTATCTTTTGCCGGTTCCTCCTCCTCTCACCTTCCCCTTACTGTTGGGGTCCCCCAAGGATCAGTTCTAGGCCCCCTCCTCTTCTCCTTGTACACTGCCCCTATTGGTCAAACAATCAGTAGATTTGGTTTCCAGTACCATCTCTATGCTGATGACACCCAATTATACGCTTCTTCTCCTGACATCACGCCAACCTTTCTAGAAAACACAGGCGATTGTCTAAACGCTGTGTCTAACATCATGTCCTCACTATATCTGAAACTGAACCTGTCAAAGACTGAACTCCTGGTGTTTCCTCCCTCTACTAATGCACCTATACCCGACATTGCTATTTCTGTGTGTGGTTCCACTATTACTCCCCAGCAACAGGCCCGCTGTCTTGGGGTCATACTTGATTCCGAGCTTTCCTTTGCTCCCCACATTCGATCACTGGCTCGCTCTTGTCATCTGCACCTCAAAAACATTTCTAGAATTCGACCTTTTCTTACTTTTGACTATGCAAAAACTCTTACTGTTTCTCTTATTCATTCTCGTCTCGACTATTGTAACTCTCTTCAAATCGGTCTCCCTCTTACCAAACTCTCCCCTCTCCAATCTGTCTTGAATGCTGCAGCCAGGATCATATTCCTCACCAATCGTTACACCGATGCCTCTACCTTGTGCCAGTCATTACACTGGCTACCCATCCACTCCAGAATTCAGTATAAACTTATTACCCTCACCCACAAAGCCCTCCATGGCTCAGCACCACCCTACATCTCCTCCCTTGTTTCAGTATACCACCCTACCCGCGCCCTCCGTTCTGCTGATGACCTGAGGTTGGTATCCTCAATAGTCAGAACCTCCCACTCCCGTCTCCAAGACTTTACACATGCCGCGCCAATTCTTTGGAATGCACTTCCCAGGTCAATACGATTAGTCCCCAATCCCCACAATTTTAAGCGTGCCCTAAAAACGCATTTATTCAGACTGGCCTATCGCCTCAACACATTAACCTAATCTATCCCTGTGTGGCACAGCCAAAAGTTTTACCATAACCAGATTTCCCGCATCATGTTCCCACATGCTTTATGCATCCATTAGCCCTCTGTGTCTGTACTGTCACACACTTAACATTATGGCTGGTCCATACAATCAGGGCAACTGTTACCACCCACCTTTCGTGTCTACCTCTTTCCTCATAGACTGTAAGCTTGCGAGCAGGGCCCTCATTCCTCTTGGTATTTGTTATAATCTAAGTGATTATTGTTATGTTGTCATGTCTGTTTTCTGTACAAGTCCCCGCTGAAATGTAAAGTGCTGCGGAATATGTCGGCGCTATAAAAATAAAATTTATTATTATTATTATTATTACTGCTTTGGCCCACTATACTGATGTCCAATAGCCGTGGATAACTTGGACTGTCGCTGCTTAACGTTGCGTGGCTGCCGAGCCGTCCTGGGCTTATAGCCCATGTGAACTAAATTCCTTCTCATCTAACCTTAACTCCCGACAGCCCCTCCTAAACTTAATCCTATCCTACTAAGAGCTCTATATACTAGAGTGCCCCCCTCTAGCATACTAAGGAAGCACTACGCTTTCCCTATTCTGTAAGTGGTGAACCTTGCAATGCACTAAATATTATCACAACAATGTGCAAATAAAAACAACAATGACAAGAGAACATAAATACAAACTAAGGTAATACCCAGAAAGGTGTAACAGTACCATTCCATATGTGTGGTAATACATGTGAACATATAGCAGTACCATTTAGCAATAAGCAATAAATACAACATTGAACAACTTATTTAACCCCTTTACACAGACAGGAAGAGGGCGTCGCACAACTACTGAGAATCCATGGTGTCAGTCTGTAATTGGTCTATGCCAGGTCTGCTCCTTATATAGTCTTTGATGTATCCACTTCACATTCCAAGGATTCCTTCCAACTCTACCATTCTATGATTCTAGGATGCAGACGTCATCTTGTCACATGACATCTGAACTATCTTATGTAAGGTTAATAATTGATTTCATAAGCCATTCTCTCCTTCACAATATCATATATTTTTTTGTAGAATTATTGCCTAAACTATTCATATCTCAATAGAGATAATCTTTATAGAGTCAGTATTTCACTTCATTCATTTGTACTCCAGAGGGCTTAACTAATCAGAAGCGCAAAAGGCTAAACAGATCATATCGCAGATAGGCGATAACAAGATTTGTGGTTACATAATATTGGGGCAAGGTCAGATTGGATTACCTACAACCCATCAACCTTGAGTTACCGGATTGAACTAAGAGGTTGCATTGTAGGCTCAATTTCAGTGGTAGACAGAGATAGTGGAGGACACATTGGACCCCAAGAACAGTCTATGGGTCCCTTGCTCTCCAACACTTAGAGAGAAGTACTTATCATTGAGCACATCACTCATGGCCCCAAGCAAAAATGTGTCACAGGCAAGTCAATATAGCAGTAATCAATGGGAAATGTTCTTATGCTATTATGGTGGTAGTGGACCCCTTGTTTGGAGAGCCCCTCTGCATCGGCACAGGCTGCATCTGTGGGACAATATGTCTGTCTCCTTTCCACTGGACCTCATGAACCCCTTTATGCCAGAGTATAACTCCACTGGACGTTGTGTCTACCACCTGTTCTCAAGTGTAATCTATCTATAGAAGTAGAGACCCTGAGACTGATTACAGGAAGCGGGTGGTGGGTCTTTGTCTCTGTCGTCTTGGTCTCCTGTCTGTCGAAGAGCATGCTGATGACCAAACCGCCAACTCGATGACAAGTAATAGTGCAAAAAGCATTTCTGAAGGCAGTGCATTTGACTGGTTTGTGCACAAAAAGCAGTTTTAACTTGCCGTGCAAGATAAGGGCAACGAGACCATGTTTTACGACATGTTTTGTGAGAAAATGCTAAAGATGAAAGGGGAAGCAAATTCAACTCAAATTTTCCAAAAATTTGCATTCGCTGAAATGCTGATCATTTCTAATTCGCTTCCATGTGAATTCATCAAACTGGCGACCACTGTCTGCCAACAGCAAAGGGCCATCAATAGGTTAAACTATTTAAAAAAAAAATTATACTTTGGCACTGCCACTCCTCAGCGCCACCAGTCCTGTCCTTGTTGCATCTTCTGTCTCCACGAACGCTGAAATCCCTGTACCTCTCATTCTAGGACGGTACATCCAACTCTGATAAGGCCTGGGACGGTTCTGCACATTCGTAGATAAGGTCACGGAGCATGTCATAATGTTGTGACCTTTCATGTGCTTGTGTAGAACCCTCTCAGGCCTTAGAGTTGGAAACCCCAGCTCAGCATGAAAGGCAGGGCTTGCAGAGACGATAACAAGATGTGGCAAGGACCGGATGGGTGGCAGTGAGGAGCTGGAAGAGCGGATGGTGAGGTGAGCATAAGAATTTTTTTTTTATTTTAAATCTTACAATTATTATGCTAAATGCACGTAAAATAAATTCTTGGCGAATTGAGTTTCCCTAAATATCTGAGCCACCGTATGCAAATTAAAATTTTGCCTGATTCACTCATCTCCAGAAAGGACAGGCACGCTTTAAAGACAGCTATCCCTTATTATGCATCATCAATGTTTTTGAAATATGGACGAGGGATAGCCACAGGTCCAGGCGTACAGCAACAATCAGCTGACACGCACAAAGATTAGGTAACATAATATAAATATTTACTAACCAGTTCATAAAACAAAGAAAAGGATGGTTAAGAGTGTAAAAGTGACTGCAGTTACTCGCAATAACACCCACTAAGTGTATACGCGGGTACAGTTAAACAGAATTAACAGTTATATGCGAGCAAAATACATGCGATTAACACTTTCTATGCATACTGTAAATCAATAAAACGACAGTATTGTGCCAGTACTTTGAGCAGTTTTCGAAGTGTCTCTTACAGAAGAGGCCTTTTCAACTGACTAACTGGACTTTAAGGCTTTTTATATATGCACATATATATTTAGATGTAAGATGTTACCTGTACATCCTGAAACTGAAGTAGAAGGGTCCTTACTGGGCTCAGTCCCTAATAATCAGAAACGCCAATTCCAAGCTCTTAGGGAATACCGATTTCTCCAACACAGGGCTTCCCTAAGTCCTTAGACATAAGTCCTCATGTGGCCTAGCCCACGATGCTGTGTAATTGTCCTCACCGAGGTGGCTCATGTCAAACCAAACAACATGTCCCAGAGTCACCAACAACAGATCCAGAGCCACATTATCCTATCTAATTTTTTTTCAAGGATCCACAGCTTAACATCCACCAGACTCTCCTTCGACTCCTCCCAACTGCCCACCAACTGCTCAAAACTCCAGCGTTCCAACTTTGGCCCCTCCCTGCTGACCTCTACTAGCCAGATCATATATTGCATCCAAAATCTCCAACAATACAGTAAACTGTAATTAACCCTTTCATTTTTATGATTGCATTGAAATATTGCATCCATGGTTGGAGCTGCATATTAATGGTAAAAAAGAGAGGATGAATTCTGCAGACCAAAAATACTACAGTATGATAAAAAAAAAATTGTGAAAAGCAATAATAAGAATCAGCAACAAATCGCCGAGCAGAAGGAAAATTAGCATGTAATTCTATGTTCTTCCTGCGGCCTCTCCTAATAGAGCAGATATTAGGATTACTGGCAGCTCACATTAGTTCAGATGTGCTATATTCCCTACCTACATATGATTACTGGTGTCTTTTTCAGCTAAGTTCCATTGCAAGTATATTTTAATTAGCTTCCACTTGATTTCACTTCAGACGCCGTGCCCAGGCCTGACCCAGTGTCTGATCATATAGAATGCATTACAAAAGAGCCGGCCATTTCACCGCTTTAATGTAGCTTTGCATTAATGTCAGGCCTCATTCAGACAAGGCATTAAAAATGTTATTTTAATGCCTTTAGTATTTGGAATAGCAAGAAGCTTAATCTTTGTAGGTAGTACAGTTTCAATTAACTTTCAATATTCATTTGTCGTGTTGGAGTTCAGCTTACGCACAGCGGTAACATTTTTCTATGTCTCTACTATACCTACAGCTTAATTAATATGAAGGGGCCGGCTGTGCCTTGTGTGTGAAGCATATGTTGCAATACATGGAATGAGGGCGGGGGACACCGAAAATGTTTGTCTATGCTATGAACACCCCAAAAATAACACTCAGGAATAGCAGGAGCTTTGGTCCTGACTCTCGACTGCAGAGTCAGAAGCAGAGAACTGACAACACACTCTGGATGTTTCGCTTAAAAGTTCTCCAAACTACTGTATGAGCGAAACGTACAGCACCGTGTAAAAGTATTAGGCAGGGGTGGAAAAAATTCTGTAAGGTAAGAGGGCTTTTAAAAATAGAAATGTTAAGGCTAAGTTCACACTAGGCGTTTTATCTGCAGCAAAACCTGCATCTCTTGGCAGAAAAGAAGCCGCATCAAAAATGCAGTACACATACAAATTTAACACCTGTGGGAGGTGAATTAGTCTGGAATAAATCACCTAAGGCACTGGCAGTGCATTGAGTTTGTAGGACACTGTTTAGCTTTTATGCTTTGGTCTGCCATTGAGTTGCTCAGGCATTGTTTATTCTCATGCCTCGGTCAGCCACAAGGCATTGTTCAATCTCACACCTTGGTCAGCCACAGGGCATTGTTCAATCTCATACCTCAGTCAGCCACAGGCATTGTTCAATCTCATACCTCGGTCAGCCACAGGCAATGTTCAATCTCACACCTCGGTCAGCCACAGGGCATTGTTCAATCTCATACCTCGGTCAGCCACAGGCAATGTTCAATCTCACACCTCGGTCAGCCACAGGGCATTGTTCAATCTCATACCTCGGTCAGCCACAGGCAATGTTCAATCTCACGCCTCGGTCAGCCACAGGGCATTGTTCAATCTCATACCTCGGTCAGCCACAGGCAATGTTCAATCTCACGCCTCGGTCAGCCACAGGGCATTGTTCAATCTCATACCTCGGTCAGCCACAGGCAATGTTCAATCTCACGCCTCGGTCAGCCACAGGGCATTGTTCAATCTCACACCTCAGTCAGCCACAGGGCATTGTTCAATCTCACAACTTTTCCTGCCAATGTTTACTTTTTATGCATCACTAATTTAATTAAACTGTTCTAATCCAAACTGCCATTCTTAGGTGACCAAGACAAGATGCCTGGAAAAATCACAAAAATAAATGGGTTTCATATACTGCTGTCCTTGCTTTTTCATTAAAAACACTGCAAAACCCGACACCTGCGGTTCTGCAGCATTTTGTCAGCGGTTTTTTAATTACCCATTGCTTTCAATGGGTGAAAGACACTGAAAAAAAAGCTGAAAGATGTGACATGCTCCATGCAAAGCAAAAAATATGGATGACATAAAAACAAATGTGTGTGCATGAGATTTCTGAAACCTCCTAGGCTTTGCTGGAACTGTAAAATGCGGCTTAAAATTAGCATAAAAAAACGCTTTAAAAATGCGTCAAAAACACCTTGTGTGAACTTAATCATTTGTTTCAGATATGGATCAATCCCTTGTTTTAACCTATTTTCCTTTTTGTGTTTTCTTTACCTTCCATTCCATGTTGTGTTTTTACATATTGTATATTGTGCAGCATAAGGCCTGTTTCACACTTCAGTTTTTTTCCATCAGTCAAGATCCGCCGTTTTGCTAAAAAAACGGATCCGCCATTTTGTTTGGCGGATCCGTTTTTTTTTCCCATTGACTTGCATTACTGGCGGATCTTGACGGATGGCCATCCGTCGGATCCATTTTTTTTGCTTCCGCCGACATGCCCGGACGGAGCATGTAACTTTTTTTGGCTGAAGGATCCGCATTTTTGTACTGCGCATGCCCGGAGGAATGATCTCAGACGGAAATTTAACCCTGAAATCATTTCTGGCGGACGGTAAAAATTTTCTCTCTCTCTCTCTAATGTTTTTACGTGATATATTGGCCCTATGTGTGTTCTTTGTGGCTGGTCTTTATTTGCAATAACAATTAAACCATATTTCCTGAGTATAACACCCGACGGGAGGAGGTGCTGCAAATCCCAAAATCTGATGGAATCTGCTCACCCTCGTTTAACTGATTTAAGCTGAATTACGCCAGATCAAGAATCAGACTAACTAATCCTAGGCTGTTGGCCAATTCTCTCCAGCAGATTTCGGCCAGACCTTTGACCATTTTTATACAACCGTGGTGTTCTGCTCCAAGAGTCGGCCCACCCACCTGTCCAGGGCAATGGCACACGCACGGTTGCGTGCGCTAGGTGGTGACCCCATGGGGGGGAGGCAGCCCAGTTAGGGAGGTTTAAAAAATGGCATATGTTGATGTTGGACATTCAGCAGCTGCAAATGGAGGAATTGGAGAAGTCCGAGGAAGAGGAGGACAAAAGTGAGCCATTTTTCTGGCAACCTATGTGTCATCAGGGGAAGGTGGGAGAAAATCCTTGGAAACCCATGCATGGTTCATTTTAATGAAGACTAGATCATCAACATTTTGGGTCGACAGACGGGTCCTTTTTTCTGTCAGGATTGAGCCAGCAGCACTGAAGACTCTTTCCGATAGCAAACTAGCAGCAGGGCAAGCGAGCTCCTGTAAGGCATATTGTGCCAATTCAGGCCAGGTGTCCAGTTTAGAGGCCCAATAGTCAAAGGGGAATGACCTGTGAGGGAGAACATCGATATGGGACGAGAAGTAGTTTGTCACCATAGTTGACAACTGCTGTCTCCTGTCACTTTCAATCGATGCAGTATTACCAGTCGTGTAAGTGGGACTTGAAAACTCAGTCCACAACATGGTCATGAAACCCTTGTCTCCAACGCCACTTCTGATGTGTGCACCACGTTCATCTCTTCCATGTTGCCCCCTACGGCTCGTTGGAGAACCATCACCGCTGTTGTGTGCTGGGAATGCCTCAAACAAACGGTTTACCAGAGTTGCTTGTTTGTTAGCCAATATTAGGTCAAGGTTCTCCTGTGGCATGATGTTTTGGAATTTGCCTTTATAGCGTGGATCCAGGATGCTGGCCAACCAGTAGTCATCATCATTCATCATTTTAGCAATGGGGGCCAATGTTCCAGGTGTCAATGATGCACTGCGAGTGCTGGGTGGAGGAGCACTTTCTGGCAAATCCACATCCCTCCAGTCACGCACAAACCCTGTACCAGACCTTGCCACGCCAACATTTTCTCTTGCCCCACGAGAAGCATCCTCCTCCCCTAAATAATCATCCCCATCATCATCATCCTCCTCCTCCTCTTCCTCTTCTTCCTCCACCTCGTCCAGGAGAGGTCCCAGAGCAGACAATGGCTGACTGTCATCAAGGCTTCCCTTCTCCTCTTCCTCATTCTCCTCGGCTGCAGACGCCTGCTCCTTAATGTGCGTCAAAGTTTGCATGAGCAGACACATAAGTGGGATGCTCATGCTTATGATGGCGTCATCTGCACTTACCTGTCGTGTGCATTCCTCAAAACACTGAAGGACTTTACAGAGGTCTTTCAGCTTCGACCACTGCACACCCGGCAACTCCATGTCTGCCCTCAAAGTGCCTGGCCGTGTATCCTCCCACAAATGCATTACAGCCTGCCTCTGTTCGCACAGCCTCTCAACCATGTGCAGGGTGGAGTTCCACCTTGTTGCAACGTCGATAATTAGGCGGTGCTTGGGAAGTTGGAGCAATCGCTGCAGCTTCTGCATATGACTGGAGTGTACGGGCGAACGGCGGATGTGCGAGCACAGTCTTCGGACCTTCTGGAGCAGGCCTGTTCACTCCGGATAATTATTGAGGAAGCACTACACCACCAGGTTCAAGGTGTGAGCCAGGCAAGGTATGTGTCGGAGTTTTGAAAAGGCTATGGCTGCCACAAAATTTCGGCCGTTATCACTAACTACCTTGCCTGCCTCAAGATGTAGACTGCCCAGCCATGACTCAGTTTGTCGCTGCAAGTAGTCGGCCAGTACCTCCGCGGTGTGTCTGTCGCCCAAATACATCATCTTCAACACAGCCTGCTGACACTTACCACTAGCTGTTCGATAGTGGGACACCTCGTGTGTAACACTGGCAGCTGCAGATGGAGTGCTCGTGCGACTGTGCTCTGTGGACCAGCTTTCGCTTCTGGAGGAGGAGGAGGCGGGTCGAACGCCTACACCCAACTGTTTCCTATACCGTGGGCTAGGCAGCACTGTCCCACCGCCGCTGTCCCCTGTGGACCCTGCATCCAGCATATTAGCCCAGTGCGCAGTGATGGACACGTAACGGTCCTGGCCATGCCTACTGGACCATGCATCTGTTGTGAGGTGCACCTTTCCACTCACTGATTGCTTAAGTGCATGGACAATGCGGTCTTTCACATGAAGGTGGAGGGCTGGGATGGCTTTGCGAGAAAAGAAGTGCCAACTGGGTAGGTCATAGCGTGGTACTGCGTAGGCCATGAGTTCGTGGAAAGCTTCGCTTTCAACCAACCGGTAGGGCATCATCTCTAACGAAATTAGTTTGGCAATGTGGGCGTTCAAACCCAGTGTACGCAGATGAGAGGATGAGTACTTTCTTGTCCTACTCATAGTGTCTGGTAGGGTGAGCTGGACTTGAGAGCTGCATATGTTGGAACTAGCGGTTGACATGGCGGACTGAGAGAGGGTTGATGCCGGTGATGGAGTTGGTGTTCTTTCTGATGGCCTAGATTCAGTCTTTCGTAGCAATAACATTGTGATTCCCTGACTGCTTTGGCCTTGCAACGACACCTCAACATTTGCTGCTGGTGGTGTGCTAACCGGTGGGCTTACAGTGGGGGAAATGATGTAGCGTTGCTGACTACCTTCATTGGGAGCAGTTGCACATGTGGTACGTGAGATTTGGTAGTCCGTCCACGCTTGCAAGTGCATGGTGGTTAAACGTCTAAGCATGCAACTGGTATTCAAATTTCTCAGATTTTTTCCTCGGCTAAAGGTCTTTGCGCACTTCTTACAGATAACCTTTGCCTGATCATTAGGATTTTGTTCAAAAAAGTGTCACACTGCACTCTACCTACTATGGAAGACATTTTGAGGCCTTGCACGCTGTGCTAATTTGACCGTCTGGCATAGCTGTCCTGCAACTCTTTTGGTTTTTGTAACCCGTTTTTGGACTGCTCCGGGCCTGTCAGATAACAGCTGTTGCGATGTCGATGCCTGCTGCAGATGCTCCTCCTCCTCTTCTGAGCTATTGGCAGCAGCACCCACTTCCCCCAATGGATGCCAATCTGGGTCAACAACTGGGTCATCCATCACCTCCTCTTCATTGTCATGTGCACCTTCCTCTGTGTCACCATGTAAGGTGGTATAGTATGCGGGAAGGGGCACCTGAGTTTCATCAGGGTCAGATTCTGGCTCAGTACACTGCGAGGACAATGTAGTGCTGTGAGTGAATGTACCAGCAGATAAATCTAGCAGTGGCTGTGCATCAGTGCACTCCATGTCAGATTCTTCTTGGACTGGGTAATTCACGATTTGACTTGATAACCCAGGCATGGTATGTGAAAAGAGCTCCATGGAGTAATCTGTAGTGTGGCCTGCCGCATCCTTTACTTTTGGTAGGGGTGAAAGACACAAGGAAAGGTGTGGTTCCTGACCATAAGCCTCCAATGACGACTCAGTGCTTTTATTTTTTGAAAGTTCAGAAGAGGAGGCGATAGAGCTGGAGGCTGTGTCAGCAATGTAAGCCAAAACTTGTTCCTGAAGCTCCGGCTTTAAAAGCGGTTTACCTACTCCCAGAAAAGGGAGCCTTCGAGGCCTTTTGGAGCCAGACTATGACGCAGGCTCAAGACCTCCTGCATTAGGTGCTATTGTGCTTGTGCCACTACCAGCAGATCCACCACCACCACCATCATTACCAGCTGGCAACCCCCGCCCAGTTCAACGGACTCTTTCAACACACTTCCTCATTTTTGGGTTAAATGTACCCAAAATACCACCAGCAATATGGTACTGTAAAACAAGGTACAATGTGTATATAGTGTTGGGTAGAATTTGAATCTCCCTACAGACTTGAGGACACTGAACTATTATCTCAGGCCCAGTGTAGATTACACTTCAATATAACAGGCTGAAATTGGATGGTGTATAAAATGTCTATATAGGACTGGGGAGAATTTGAATCTCCCTAGAGATTTTAGTAAGCTGACGATGATGCTCTCAGTCCCAAGTATGGCAGCAGGCAGCCTAATAAGCAGGACTGCTGCACACTAAAGTGTGGAAAAATGAACGCTTGGTAACTGGGCAAAAAAGAGGATGAAAAGTATTTTTGCTTTTAAAAAAGCAGTTTGCACAGCAGTGTGCAAACAGCAATGCAGCTATCAGGGAGCCTTATAAGGCAGCCTAATAACCAACAGAGCTGATGCACCGAAATATAGCCTTCCCTTGCACTGCACACTAACTGGTGTGTTGTACAGGCAAAATCGCTAACAGCAGAAGCAGTTTTTTGTATCTTCTTCCCTGCCTAACGCTCTCCCTACAGAATCAGCAGCAACAGCAGATCTCCCTATTCTGATATCAGCAGAAGTAAGATGGCGGTCGGCCTTCACGCCCTTTGATAGCCCCTGTGACGCCACACAAAGCAAGCCAATCACTTGCATGCCCTTCTCAAAGATGGTGGTGACCGATGCCTATGTCATCGCGTTGCCCACAAGGGGCGTCCTCCATCATTGGCTGAAAAAGGGCGCTGGAAGCATCTTTTGAAACACGACTTTGGCGCTCTGGTCGCCAACCTCATGGCCGACCTCATGCTATGGTCGGGTTTCGTTTCATGAAACCCGACTTTTGCAATTGACCGACCCATTTCGCTCTACTCTAATGACCTCCTCTAATGTCCCAAGAAGGATGCACTATCTTTCCCTGACTGTACATATACAAAGAACACATAATATATCTGCAATATTATAATACAGGAATACAAGGCAATATATTACAGTCTTTTCTATAGAATGGTAATACATTCAAGTGGCAATACCATAAGCAATGAGCGGTAATCCATAGTCATACATGTAGCAGTACCACAGGCAATTATCATAAAACACATCTGTAAACATGAAGAACTGGAAGACAATCAGAGGGAAGGGAAGCATTATATCTACAATATATATATATATATATATATATATATATATATATATATATATATACATGCATTATATCTTACCCCCCCTTACATGAACATACCCTAAGGCCTCAATTCTTGTTTCCCAATGGCTTTGGCTCAGAAAACTGCATCAAAAACTTTGTGAAAAAACGCTATTGGGTTTATGTATACACAGTCTTTTTGCTGAGTTTTTGGAGTGGAAACTGAGCAGAAACTGGCTATGTGCACACCACGTCTTTTACTGGCAGATTCCGTACGGAATCCTTCTGAAAAAGTGGACCTAATGTATAATGTCTTAACCTGGTTGCTGTCCGCACATTTTGTTACTTCTTTTAACCGCTTCATGGTTCGGAAACATGTTCATTCTTCAGGTGATTTCTGCTCAGAAGCCCCCCATTCACTTAATAGAAGATATAGGGAATAGACGCTGGTGGTGGAGCCGGCACGAAAATGACGGCAAAACCGTTGGCGAAACCTCTTCAGGAGAAAAAGCCGCCAGGTGTGTGAAAGAGCATGTACTTAGAGTTAGAATGGAAGGCTCAGTAGCCTTGCAGCGTCGGGGTACTGGGTTCAAATCTCACCAAGGACAACATCTGTAAGGAGTTTGTATGTTCTCCCCGTGTTTGCGTGGGTTTCCTCTGGGTTCTTTGGTTTCCTCCCACACGCCAAAGACATACTAAAGGGGAATGTAGATTGTGAGCCCCAATCAGGCATGGACTGGGGCTGAAATTCAGTCCTGGCATTTGAAATCACACAGGCCCATGCTGTCCCCATCCCCAAGAACCAGATGGAATATATTACTAATATTACCCTGGATGTAGGAAAGCAAGATTTACTACAAGACCAATCTTTCTAATGATACCTGTGGCCTGTTGGGGTAAGTGACGGAGTCAGCGACTTTGTGCTCCATCACAACTCTTAACGGTAGCAGACAAGGCAGCCCACGACCAGACAGGCCCTTCTGGCATTTGCCATAATTGCCAGATGGCCAGTCCGGCCCTGTGATGATAATATCTGTAAAGAGCTATGGAATTAATGCAGCTATATACCGTATTTTTCGCTTTATAAGACGCTCCGGATTATAAGACGCACCCCAAATTTTGAGGAGAAAAATAGGAAAAAACGTTTTTTAATAAAATGGTGGTGCTTCTTATAATCCAGGCGTCTTATTGCTTCCCGGTCTGTCCCCGGGTTGCTGTCGCCCACTCTGTCACCGGGGTGCTGTCGCCCACTCTGTCCCCTGGGTGCTGTCGCCCACTGTGTACCTGGTGCTGCCGCCACTGCGCTGGGTCCTCCGGGTGCTGCCGCCGTGCTGGGTCCCTCGGGTGCTGTTGCTGCCGCCGCCGCGCTGGGTCCCTCGGGGTCCCTCATCTCCCGAGATTTCAGTGCCAAGATCTCCATCTGCGCTTGCGCGGTGGCCATTTTCCAGGAAGCAAGCCACCGCGCAGGCATGGATGGAACGGCAGAGCCCCCCATGCAGCACGGGACAGAGCCCCGCGGCGGCGGCAGGCACCGGGGGACACAGCGCGGTGGCGGCGGCAGCAGCAGCACCCGAGGGACCCAGCGCGGCGGCAGCACCCGGAGGACCCAGCGCGGTGGCGGCAAGTAACGGACACCCGCAGCGGCAGCACAAAAAAACGTATGTTTGCATTGTAAGACGCACCCCTATTTTCCCCCCATATTTGAGGGAAAAAAAGTGCGTTTTACAAAGCGAAAAATACGGTAAGTATATTAAATATGAGGGTGTTATATAAAAATGCGACAGCCCCTAGAATTGCTAACAGTGATTGGCGCCCACATCCTTTCTACTGGACATTTGCATCTTCTAACAATTGTATGCAGATCTCAATGACATGACATTCTCTCCCTTCCCCAGAAAATAATAGGGTCCGTTCACACCGGTTACATCACATTTTTAGCTCATGCAGAAAAAACAGTAAACTGTAACCATTTTGTCTAAGTTTATAGCAGGCGCCGATATTATTGTGAAAGGGTAATGGAATGCTTTTGTTTCCGTGTCAATGCAGCAGTTGGCATTTACTCTAATGGAGGACGAGATGTACGCTGTCCTGCTCTGTTTGATCAAGTGCTAAACCCGTCTGATCAATAGAGAGACAGATGTCGGGTGCAGATGGCCCAGCCATGATACCTGGGGCACAGGACTCCTGCCAGGACAACAGAACGGGATCAGGAGGGAGCAGAGCGGCCGCGCAATGTGACACATGAAATCAGGGCTCCGACTACTCCATAATTTATAACTAATGGAAAGTGACAGCAAATCTTTGGATTAAATGCATTTCCATTACAACTATTATTTTAGTGATTTTACTAATATTGTGGATTTTTTTTTCTTTTTTCTTTCATAAATATGTACGTAAGGATCAGTTATGACGATCGTTCCGTAAAATAAAATCTGTCTATTAATGGAGCTGTTTATAGAAGAGTTAGGCTCTGTTCATAGGTGTGCACATCAAAAGATGCATGCCAGTCTGTGGCAGATTATTTTTATATGCAAATAGTGGATTTCGTCCAATTATTACAATATTTGCAAGTCAATGACTTGGCTAAGCCGATGGGAATGCTGGAAACAAGGGCTTATATGTATATTTTGCATGCACACACATGAAACGCAAAACACACAATGTCTGTTCATGGTTTAGTCATCAGCAGTGCCCCTGCATAGCAGAGATGGGAAATGGGAAAATAGAAACACTGCCTCTATGGGTTGTGTGTGGTATTGCAGCTCACCTTTATTTAAAGAAGCCTCCTCCTCTCATCAAAGTTTTCATCCCCTTAATATATTGCTGTCATCTTATTACATAACACTGTGTACTTACAATTGCTCATTTTTCCTTTCTACCCATATAATTCTTTTGTTTTCCATTAGCTCTATGACATCACTTGATTAAAAAACTGACTACCTAAATTCTTCTAAGCTCTAGGTAGAAATAGGAGGTCAATTTTTCCTGTGTGAGTCATAAATCACAGCAAAAGTCCCTGGCAGGAGGAGGAGGTTGCAGCTGGGTCAATTGAAGAAGGGAATGGTAAATTCAGGGACAAGAGACTGCCTGTTTCTAAATAAAGCAGAGAAAAGAGAAGAATTATCTGGGTAGAATGGGAAAATGAGCAATTGTAAGTACACAGTGCTGTATAATATGACGAATGCAATATATTAAGAGGATAAAAACTTTGATGGGAGGAGGAGGAGGGCTTCTGTAATTGAATGGGTAGGATCAGCAATAGTGGACACAGCCTAAGGCCACGTTCACACGTTCAGTATTTGGTCAGTATTTCGCATAAATATTTATATTCCAAAATTTTGGAAATGTTTCTGTTTTCTAAACGGTATACTCATTGTTTGTTCAGTCTTGCCTGTACATTGGAAGACAGAGATGATAATAAACCATATCTGAATTCTCTGTGGAGAGTTTACCTCGGCAAAAATGCAGAACTTGGATCAAGGTTTTAAATATCATTGCAGAGTCATATACAGACCTGCCTGATGTTTTCAGTCATTGGGCAGAGGAAAAAAAGTATTTAAGACTTTATGTAAATTACAGAAAAGTTGCAAATTTCAGACACTGAATTCAAAAGTGTATTTAGACCTCCTACTTCTCTGGAAAGAAGGATTGAGAAGGATACAAGGCTACTACGCCTGATCATTATGTGGGAAGAAGCCGCCACAAAGATGTCTCGTGTCACAATGCAGCGGCTTGCTCCTCTTTCCTTATAGCGTCCCCTAGGGGCACTAAGTGATTTACAGCAGATACAATGTCAGAGCAATAAACCTGAACAGACCCATTAAGTAGATGGCCAACAAAGTGCATCTCCAAGAAAGCAAGCACCTTTAATGGTACCAAGATACAACATTTACTGCAAATCGCTAGTATCAATATGAGCATTACCTCCTTACTAGAAGACAATGGAAAGGGAATACGTCAACAGATTTTTGCTACCTAATCTGAATGCAGCATGATGTGTCACTTACCTAGGCTGCTTGCTGTAGTTTTGACTGAATCACTAATTTATCAGCAGGATATTGATATTGTGATTATAGGACTAGTAAACCAGCTTTATAGTCCTGCATATTCATGATCTCTGTATAACCCCACCCACATCACTGATTAGCAGCTTTCTGCCTATGCAGAGCGTACACAGAAAGCTGCCAATCAGTGGTGTTGGTGGAGTTGTATAGAGCACAGCAATCAGAGAACTGGTAGTTCTGAAGCAGAGAAAAAAAGAGATTTTTATCAAAACTACAGCAAGCAGCCCAGTAAGTGACACATCGCTGGAGTCTGGGTCTCTGCCTCCAAATCTTGCTCCTCTCAGATAAGCAAAAACCTGATAAAAGATATAGTTGAATCACCTAATTTGTGACCAGTCATTGTGCCGGTCATCACGACCTGCAGGTTTCATCATTGTGGCCCTCTGCATGAAACAATTAGAATATCACGCACAGTTAATTAGACCTGATGAGAAGTTGTTGCTGTTTGCACTTTTTTCCTCTGTCAGGTCTATGGCGCAGCTCTGATATTACAGTATAGAACTCAATTAACTAAGAGGTTGCACTTTTCTGTCCCCGTGTAACATTGTCGGCTAATGCGCTTGGCATTTTAATGGTGTTATATTTTATACAGTATAATGCAATGTGGGCTAATTGACAGCGCCGGGTTGTAACATTAATAGGAAAGGTTAAAATCTCCTTTTATTTTCTTTTTTTTCTTGATTTTTTCATTTTGACGCCAAAAATGTGTAATGACTTTTAATACATGATGATGAATGATCATCGAGATTTATTCTCCTAGATTTAGTTTACTTTAGGCTTGAATAAAAGTAAAAACTTGTAGAAGATCATATTTGTGAGTGACGGGGCTGAGACATTGCTCGTCCTACAAGGACATGCTTAGTTATTAGCAGGATTCCCCTACGACAGATGTGAGATGTCCGAGTATAACCATCCAAGTCTGCACCGGGTCTGATCTCCGTAGTCTTGTGGGTAGATATGAGGATGCTGTGTTTGGGCTGGTACAGATGAGTGCTATCTGTGGATTGACGGGTAGCACTCGTACCCATGTTATTCTATGGGGCTGTGTATAGGTCCAGTCTTTTTTTCTCGGACCAAGTCGGATGAAAAAGAATCGCATCATGCATGACTTGCTTCCGACAATCGGATGGCGCTCTCCCATTCAAGTCTATGGGTCCGTGAAAAAAATTGGATGACATCCGACTGCTGTCCAATTTTCACGGACTGACTGCATGGGGAAGGTGGAGAAACATTTTTTTCCACCTTGGAGAAATTCTGATCAAACGCTGATCAAAGTGTGTTTAGTATAATCGGATCGATTTTCTTGAAAGGGGAGAAGTACGTTGTATGCACCTGCCCTTTGGGTCAGTAGACCCGCGAACCGCTTGAAATCACGGTACTTTGTACTTTCCGGATGGGTGAAACGTGAACACATCTGAATTCAGCCTTTATAGCCTGTTAGAGTAGGGGACCTGCAATCTAAGCAAAAATGGTGCAAACTGAACAATTACTGAGGCTACAGGACGTAATTACGACTCTGACGTCATTTTGCTAATGGTAAAATAACAGGTGATGTCTATCTGTTTAAATGTACATGTCCTTTGGACTATATAGGAGAAACTAAAGGAGAATTAAAGGGAACCTGCCGTATAAAAAAAAACGCTGCTAGCCTTCAGATATGGGGTTAATTTGCAGATTCTGAATTTTTGCTGCCGCCGCACTGCAGGCCCGGCTACTGGGAGTAACCGAACTTTATTGCTCCCGGCAGCCTCCGGCTTTCAGTTATAGGGGTGCGGCCAGCGCGGCTACAGTCCCTGAACAGTACACAATGAGCAGCGACTATAGCCACTCCCCAGTAATGACTGACAGCCGGCTTAGCACTGCAACAGTGGTCAATTTTCGATGCATATCTGATAAATCTTGTTCTTATGAGGTTAATTACTATGATATATTTTGTGCAAACTGAACTAGTACATTAAAGGGTTGTACTAAGTTAGCACACCAATCAGCTGTTACCGGTGTCAGGGGCGGCCGGCCAGAATTACTCTTTTGCCGAGCTGCTCCGTCTACTTATAGTGGCCGCGGTTAAGTATTGCACATCTGCCTTCTATTCAAATCAAAATGTAGCGGATGTGTAGTACCCTGCGGCGGCACTACAGATAGACGGAGCATCTCGGCAAGTGAGTACTTCCGGCCAACATCACTGAAAGAATCTGATAGGTCAGGGTGTTGGACCCCGACCGATCAGACATTGATGACGTATCCTAAGGATAGGCCATCAATGTCAATGTAGTGGACAAACACTTTAATGCATCTAACTAAATGTATAAGTGTATATTTAGCAGCACTGTGACAAGCAGATTGTTTCATTATCAACATTTTCTCTTAATGATAAATGCATCTGTCTCCATCACCTAGATCTTACTTATTTCTTGTCAGTTTTGACAAAGCTCAATCCTTTTTTTTGGCTTTGTAAAATAGAATTTTTGCAAATAATGGTTTAAACAGAATCTGGAACCAATCTGTTCCCCTTCTGCAAAGAAACCGTCCCTTACGTTAGTCATGAGTTGGATAATTTGTGCCAAGACCCGTCCAACAGAATTCTAGCCCAAGATCTCTAAGTTGTTAATTTCCAGTAGTGCATATAAAGTAAAATGTGATGTAAACTTAAATGTGCATTACCTATGTACACAGAGTGAGAGGAGGTGAGGCCTTCTATGGTGGCATGACTCAATGGGAGCCTTGTATTAAAAAAAATGAAGAAAAAGTATGGGAATGGGGTGAAACAGATCTATACTGATGTAGAAACTAACAGATTGACTGTTTCAACCTTCTGTTGAATTTCTTTTATATGTTTAAGGCTGGTTTCACACATCCATTTTTTTTCCAATACCGGAAAAACCAGTACCAAAGATATCAGTGTCTGTGTGTGTAATACTTGCTGCACACATGTGGCAACTGTGTGCCGCCCATGTGCTGTATCAGTACCACACGCACCAGCACCTGAGAAGCAGCAGTACAGTTAGCGCTGTTCCCTGGCACCCGGTGCCGAAGACGGCTCTCATCATTCTCCCCTGCTCTGCCGGTGATCAGTGCGAGCAGGGGAGAATGATGAGAGTTATATTCAACTGATAACAGCGACAGCAGGCGGCGGATGTTATAACTATTACTCCCATCAGCCTACACCTGCTGCCACTAATACCAGTAAGTGTAGGCAGCGACTGATGGGAGCCAGCCGAGCTACGAATAAATAAATAAATGAAAAAACCTGCAGGGATTCCCCTGTATTATTGATAACCAGCCAAGAAAAACTGACAGCTGGGGGCTGCAACTCCCAGCCTTAGCAAGGCTGGTTATCAAGAAATTAACAAATTATAATGATTATAGTGCACATAAAAACATTTCACATCATATATTCAACACTACAGATTTGCAACACAAATTAACTAAACGATTACCCAAGTATTGATAGTATTTTATTTTCAACTCATTCAAGAGCCTTTTGCTAAACAACATTTTTGTTTTTTCCGTTCGATGCAAAAATGAACAGATTTTTGGCAGTTCCAACTCTTGAACAGGCCACATAAAATTGACCATGAGAAAAGCATGGAGATTGCAAATCGATCGCTACTACTTTCAAGGACTGTCCCTGAGCATTGTTAATGGACATTACAAATACTTGTCGAAGTGGAAACTGGACGTGTTTAAAATCAAAAGGCAAATCAGATGGAATGAGTGGAGTTCTTGGAATGAAATTGTCCTCTCATTTGGCACATCCTGTGTATCTAATCCTATCCTGTGTGATACCATCTGCTGAGCTGTGTGTATAATCCTATCCTGTGTGATACTGTCTGCTGAGCTGTGTATCTAATCCTGCCCTGTGTGATACCATCTGCTGAGCTGTGTATCTATACCTATCCTGTGTGATACTGTCTGTTGAGCCGGGTATCTAATTCAGTCCTGTTTGATACTGTGTGCTGAGCCGTGTATCTAATCCTATCCTGTGTGATACTGGCTGCTGAGCCGTGTATCTTATCCTCTCTTGTGTGATACTGTCTCCTGAACCGTGTATCCAATCTTATCCTGTGTTATACAGTCTGCTAACCTGTTTATCTAATCCTATCCTGTGTGATACTGTTTGCTGAGCTGTGTATCTAATCCTATCCTGTGTGATACCGTCTTCTGACCCGTGTATCTAATCCCATCCTGTGTGATACTGGGCTCCCCCTGGTCACCCCCTGCAGTCTGTGTCAGAGGGTGGTCTGTGTCGGCACGATCAATAAATTGTGTTATTTCCAGCTTTACAGAAGAATGATAACACCATAGAAATGATAAGAATAACAGGTCTCAGTTACCACAACTGTCTACAAGGAAAACTGTTGCTCCTAGCAACCAATCACAGCTCAGCTTTCATCTTTTAAACAGCTCTGGTGAAATGAAAGATGCTTAGTGATTGGTTGCTATTTGGAGTGGGCATGGCTTAATACACATACATATATAATACACTCAATGATTTTAAAAAAATGGCATGGGGTCCCCCCATTTTTGACAACCAGCCTTGCTAAGGCACACAGCTGGGGGCTGAAATTCTCAGGATGTTAAGGGGCCATTAATATAGGCTCCCCCAGCCTAAAAATAGCAGCCCGCAGCTGCCCAGAAAAGGTACATCTATTAGATGTGCCAGTTCTGGTGCTTTTCCCGACTCTTGCCACTTGCCCTGTAGCGATGGCAATTGGGGTTCATATTTGAGGTGTTGATTTCACCTTTGTATTGTTTGGTGACATCAACCCACGGCTTAGTAATGGAGAGGAGTCTATATGACACCTATCCATTACTAATCTTATAGCTGTATGTTAAATAAAGACACAGCCAGAATAAAGTCTTTTATTTGAAATAAAACAAAACACGCTTTTCCATTTTTATTTAAAAATAACAAACACAGTTATACTCACCTAACGTCCATTCCATTGAATCCCTCGTCTCCTGAATTAAACAAAAATGAAAAACAACAATATCCCTCACCGTTCTGTCATTCTGTCCCACGCCGTAATCCATGTCTGGGGGATTAATAGTTTTCAACCCGGACGATGCCAAGATATGACCGTTCAGGCTGAGAACTGATGAATGAGCTGCTGCGAGTGCAACCTCAGGGACCAGCGGTGACATCATCAAGGTTACCGCCGGTCAGTGAGCTGCGTTTCCGAATGGGTTTAACTGTCGTGACCTCAGCACTGTGAGAAAAAGTCACTGAGTTCACCACAGACGTTCCGAAGACACTCGGTTAGCACACAAGCATACTCAGATAACACCTTATCCAAGCATCTTATCTCATCACTAATAAATATACTGTACAATATTCCGATTTGGGGGTCTAGAGATATCTCAGAGCATAAAAATGTAAATTTAATTCACATCAAATAAATTTGATGCATATCAAATTTCCTGTCTAAATTCGCGTGAACTACTGAATTCAAGTATTGGCAGATTCTGTCAACTCTACGATCCACAGAATAAGTGAAAAGTTTATGACGTGGGAGGGTCTGACTGCAGGGAACACCTATTCATAACAAAACTTAATTCTGTGTCATGGAGAGCATAGCATAATAACTGCTCTGAGATGTCCGCCCTTAAAGGGAATCTGTCACCTATTTTTTGGCATATAAGCTGCGGTCACCGCCATCAGGGGCTTATCTACAGCATTCTGTAATGCTGTAGATAAGCCCCTGATGTAACCTGAACGAGAAGAAAAACAAGTTAGATTATACTCACCCAGGGGTGGTCCGGGTCCGGTTCGGGTCCGGAGGGTGCCGCGGTCCGGTACGGTGCCTCCCATCTTGTAGCGATGGCGTCCTCTTCTTTGCTTCCCGTCGCGGCTTCAGTGCAGGTGCACTGCTCTGCCCTGTTGAGTCCTGAAGAGGCGAGGTCCAGCCCCTGCGCACTGTAGTACTCTGCTCTGCCCTCAACAGGGCAGAGCAGTGCGCCTGCGCCGGAGCCGTGACGGAAAGCAAAGAAGAGGACGTCATCGCTACAAGATGGGAGGCACCGGACCGCGACACCCTCCGGACCTGAACTGGACCGCCCCTGGGTGACTATAATATAACTCATTTTTCTTATCTTTCAGGTTACATTGGGGGCTTATCTACAGCATTACAGAATGCTGTAGATAAGCCCCTGATGTCGGTGGCTGCAGCTTATATACCAAAAAAATAGGTGATAGATTCCCTTTAAGCTACTCTATGTGACTGCAGATTTGTGAATCCTCACACTCGGATGTGCCAGTGCCAGGAGCTGCGGGTGCGTGAACACTGGTATGTGATTTGCATACATTCGGTCCCGTGCTGACTAGACGTGCGTGACCTCACTCAATTCAAGCATATTGAGCAAGGAAGAACACGTCTAGTCGGAATGTGGGTGGAAGTATGCAAATCACATACATGTGGTCAGATTTTATTTTATGAGCGTCTAAAGGGCAACTGATGCCACTTTTTGTCTATATGATGGCACCCGTTGGAGCCTTCCATAAGATTGAGTCACTGGGAATATTTTTTGACGTATTGCTCCAAATGGCACCAATGCTTAGGCATAAAGTGGAATGTGTTGGCATACATTGCACACAGATGCATGCTAAAAAAATGTATACTGCTCGGAATTCCATATATGCCTACAAAATGTAGCTGGATGTGATGTTTTGCAGTTCTACTGATGTGTAATGGTGACATAGAGGAAACTCTTTGGCCATTCATTGGGTGAATGAAGCCCTTGGAGCTTTTAGTGATTTTTTTTTACTATTATTATTTTATCTGGTACCTGCTCTATCTTTTCACACTAACTCACATAATCAATGTGCATCCGGTCATTCTCTTTGTATAAAAACTGTATTTTATCTTCTTTATGCCATCATTGTCAGCCTTTGCTCATTTATCCGCAACGCTATGAAGATCCGCGCAGCCAATGACCCATGTGAACGCCAGACGGGGGGGAGGAGGGGGGAGAATACTTACTTTATTAAAATGTACCTGTTGCTTATAGTTCAATGCATCCTTAATTGCACCAGTGTTAGGCAGAGATAAATGTCTAAAATTATAAAGGGGTCAGTTTTTAGATTTAAATATTAATACAGCCATTTAAATAACATGAGATGCCCGTAACTTAAAATGAATACATTTAAATTGATGAATTTGATAAATGCAGTTGATATGAAAATATAGTTCAAGATGAAAGAAAGGAGAGATGAGCTCGACTAAGTCGACAAGGGAAGGAAAAAAATATGCACATCTTATCACAGATGGAAAGATGAAAGGACCTTCCATTTGGGATTTTTTTTATTTTTATTTTATTTTTTTATTTTTTTTTTTTTTGCTCATTTTTCCATTTGACTGCAATCAGGAAATTGCTACCACTGACCGAACAAGTGAACAAGTGTCCGTTTGCGGTTTTTTTTTTTTTTTTTTCATCCGTGATAAAAGGTGCAGTAGGCGACAGAACAGAACCGGCTTAATGACGGTGGCGAATAAACAGCATTTTATGTATCCAGTGGACTATTTATAGCAGAAAAAAACATGTTTTGCATGTAATAATTCTCATTACACGTTTAATCAGCTGGAGCAGTGCTGGAAATCTTAGGCTGCAGGTATATGAGCGCCGGCATAATTGCATTTTTTCTGTATTTTATCTCCTTTTACAGATTAACGATTAGGGTTAATAGATTTTTTTGTTTTTTTGGGGGGGGATAATATATCAATATATTATAAGTATTGATGAGCTAACGTGCCCAGATAAGGTGTTATCCGTGTTCGGGTCTCCGCGGCTGCAGGTCGGCAGCCACAACACATGCAGGGATCGCCTTTTTGTTAGGCAATCACTAATAATTAATCATCACTAACCGAGAGGAGCGAATATTTAAATATTCGATTCGCATTACGCTCGCCGTATTTGCAATATTCGCCGAACACCATTGGAGTCAATGGGAGTACAGATGAGCGAATATGTTCGGAAACGATCGTCAAACATAAATAAGGCACAAATATAGTACGAGTGTGGCAAATTCAGATTCGGCAATCGTTTACCGAACATATTTGCTCATCTCTAGTCACTAATTATAAGGTTTCTGAGTTGAAAAATAGAGAAACACTGTGGACAAGATGCAACCAAACCTTGAAGATTTCAGAAAACCACAGTCACCTGTGCCACATACATACATGGTTATGGAAATTACGCCGAGGTCCCGAAGTTACAGATGTGTCCGCTCTTACATTTTCTCGAATTTGGTTGTGGTCTCCAATTTCTCACAAAACAATACAATATTGTGGCAAGCTAACTCTTGACAGGGTGCAGTTCACATCATAAAAGCTGGGTGGCAACGTACAGACACGTATAGCATTAAGATTTCCAGACAAAGTGTTGCTAAATCTATTTTATTTAAACAGCGGGGTATCTTACGCCAATTTTTCACAAAACAATACAATATCATGGCATGCTGACAAAACTCTTGACGGTGAGAAGTTCACATCACCATCACTGGTAGTTAATATATAGACACAAATAGCATTAACGTCTCCAGACAGTGTTGCCAAATCTATTTTATTTAAACAGCTGGAGATCTTACACCAATTTCTCGCAAAGCAATACAGTATCATGGCAAGCTAACAAAACTCTTGACATGAAGCAGATCACATCACCACCACTGGCTGGCCAGATATAGACACATATAGTACTAACATCTCCCGACAGAGTGTTGAAAATCTGTTTTATAGAAAAAGCTGGGTGAACTTGTGCCAATTATTTTGGGACATGTGGACTAAGAGAAAATTAATGAAGTGCATAATTTGTTATTTTTGTCTTATGTATCGCTGCCTCATTCTAGCTTTCTCCTTTAGGCATCATGCACAAAGTGGAATTTTGGTTATTTTCCAACTTTTTCAAATTTTAAAGTCAAAATCTTGGCAAATTGAAGGCATCCCAAACCAAAAGGTGTAGCTGGGTTTAAATAAAAACCTCCCCCGATGTGCGTATTTTAGGTGGGTTAAGAGTAATCACAGATGGTTTTAAATATAGGGGGCAGGACGTAACGGTATGTTATACAGAAGCAGGCGGAGACCCTACAAATCATACAGATGTCTCCTTCTTCCCCTCACTATTCAGCATGTATCCTCATTCCATATAGACTAAGTTATTGATCAGTATATGGACTGGATTTGGTCAAGGCTTTCTGGAAAGTAAAGCAGAGAGTGTTGGTCTAAATAACAGCCCTCTCGGACTGCGGCACAATTACAACCATCGAAATGGACGGGTTGGACTCTTGCTTACTGTAACATATAGTATCATCATAGATATATAGACAGCCAACGGTTTGGGGAGGGAAAGATTGCTGAAAGTTGGAGGATTTGAGTAGGTTTAGGTCATCTTGTTGGATGGGGTCAAGCCTTTTACACTTTGTTTTGTTTTTGTTTGTTTTTTTGAAGGTGAAGGGTACCGTTACACTTAGCGATGCACCAGCGATCCCGACAACGATATGGATCGCTGGTGCATCGCTAAGTGGTCGCTAGTGAGCTGCCACACAGGCAGATCTCACCAGCGACATAGCAGGGGTCGGGGGTCGCTACTTACCTGTCAGACGCGGCGATCCTGACGTCCTCCCGCCCGCGTCCACGTGTCGCTCGTCGGTGCCACAGGAAGCCCAGCAGGAAGTGGCCGACGAGAAATGATCCAGGAGCTTCTCGCGCGACCAGCGATAACCAGCGGGGGAGCGGTCGGAGGTAAGTATCAGACATAGGGATATCGCTAGCAATATCGCTGCTACGTCACAAAATCGGTGATGTTACAGCGATATGGCTAGCGATATCGTTATGTGTAACGGGGGCTGAAGGCATAAATACAAAAATTGTAACCAAGCCTTTTAATTGTCTCAGAGTGTTTTCCTTATCAGATCTTTTCTTTTTAGTCCTTTCAGAGGATTTAGATAACCTATTTCTATGATTTTCCATCAATATTTGATTATTGGGGGTCTGGATGTCAGCACTTAGGAAGTGGCTACAAAGCGCAGCTCTAATCAATGTGTAACCACAAAAATGTCCAAAAACATACTAATGCGGTAGGGGAACCTTCACCATAAAGGACTTCCCAGCATGCATAAAGTACAGGGGCGTGTGAAATACATAGACCAAAAAGTGGATACAAAGTATCCTGAGCACACCACTCACAAAGAGAGATATATCATAAAAAATAAGTTTTATTAAGTAAATTCATATCATAGATAAATAGACAAACAAAATACAAGTAAGAGGAAGGAATGTATACCCAAGTGAAATACACACAAATACAGGAATAAAGGAATGGATACAGGTAATGGTAAAGTGCAAAAATACATCAGCATATAAGCATATATCCACCTAGGCCCATAGTGGTCTGTAAAGTGCACAGTGCCATATAGAGGAAAAAATCCCCATGCTGGTAATCACATATAACATGAGCACATACCCATTTAATCGTCTGTTCACAGAATTCCTGGAGTCCGACGCACGTTTCGCCTTTTTAGCTTTTTCAAGGACACACAAAATTTCCTGTTTCCTGTTTGTCTATTTATCTATGATATGAATTTACTTAATAAAATTTATTTTTTATGATATATCTCTCTTTGTGAGTGGTGTGCTCAGGATACTTTGTATCCACTTTTTGGTCTAATCAATGTGTAGTAGACGCTGCTGGGTGTCAGAGTTGCTCTGCAGTTCTTGGCAGAGGTTGCTACACATTGAGTAGAGCTGGGCTTTGCCATTCTTTCCAAAGTATTTACAACCAGGCGAGACAATAGCAGACAGTGGGGGGAGCCGGATGTCAGGCCCCCCATTGATCTGATATTACCTATCCAGGGAATCATTATGCTCTGATTGGACTACCCCTTACACATAAAACTTCATTCAGACGCCTACATTTTAGCATCTGTATTACTGTATATCTAATGATCTGAACCATCAGCGTCCCGGATATGTATGATACTCTAGGTTCAGGTCATTAATTCCAGCTTGTAGTTCACCGCATTGCCCCCAGTGATCACTTTAGTACAAAACTTTCTATCCACTTGAGATATTATTCGCTCATCTTTTCCTCGCTACGTCCTCTTTTTAACACTTCTAAATTCATTAGGCTTTGTTGTGATATAATCTAACCCAAATCTACTTTTTTTTTTTGCAGATTTGCACCCCTGTTAAGTTTCTATAATATTGGCAATCGCAGTGTAGACTTTTTGAGAAGATAATCTTGAATAGTTGGCAATTGCGATTCCAGATTTACATAGGACTGCTGTCGTAAGCCCACGGTTATTCAATAGGACGAGCGGTTATATAATTATGTGACGCTCAAGAAGCTGAAATTAGGAAGTCAGTTTATCCGAAATGCAGAGTGCGCCCTCTACTGGGCACTTACGGCATTCGCTCACATTTCTGCAGGAGAAAAGAAGAGCAATATTCTCGAATATTCATATTAAGTATTTTTTTATTTTACAGTTTTCGCAAATGAATAATTATATATATTTTTTTAATGTCCTATTTGTCAGTGGATTGCATGGCTGTATGACTTTAGTATGGCTGTGGCGCAACAACTTAGAAAGAAGACGGCATGGTATACACTCCATACAAGAAGCGCCTCCATTTCCTCTAATATTATGTGTACAGTAATTTAGGATCACTGTTGTGTCACAAGTTGGTGGGGGTCTGAGAGGCCCTCCGCACCCAAGTGCTTGAGCAAAAGGGCTCTGTGATCAGGCACAGATGGAGCTGAGCAAGAGAAGTGTATTCACTCATAGAAAGTCTATGGTTCGTACACTGCGAAATCCACCAAAGGGGTTAAAGTGGCACGACGTTCAGTTGACTTTTTATTTTTTATTTTTTTTCCCCAGTGAAACTAATTCAAACTTCTAAAATAAGTGCCCCGATCTTCCGATCCAAAATTTTCTTTTTTTTTTAATTCACCTTTCTTTGTCTTGCGGTATTCGTTGACCTTTTCTTTGCCCAAAACTTTCAAAGTGGCACACGTGGTTTATGAATTCTGCGCAAAATCATAAAAGTTCTTTATTTTTTGTCTTTAGCCCGTTTTGCACATCTTGCATGTTCAGCTAAAGTGTCGCAAAATTTGCCCAAAAGTTCCAATCATTCATCGTGCTCCTGATTCTTTGTTGTATTTGTGCTTTTGTTTTTTAGATTTTTTCTGTTACTAAAAAGTAAAAAAAACAGATGAAAGCTAAAAATATAAAATCATTTTTTATGTTGTGCAAAATTCATAGGCCATCGGCGCCATTTTGTTTTATTTGGCACAAAAGATGTTACGAATGGCCACAAAACAAAAAAAGAAAAATAACTTTAAAAAAAAAAATAGCAAATGATGAATCGGTCCCAAAATCACTCCAGGGGAGGAATGGTGTAAAGTTTGCAAGTTTTTAAAAATTGGCTATTGATGAATCAGCCAAAACATTTGAAAATCTCAAACTCCACCCACAATGACAAACAATTAAAAAAAAAAAATACAGGTGAACACAACTTTGAAAAAGTTGCAAATTAAAAGAAGGTGAAAATTAAAAATAGAAAAAAACAAAAACTAAAATAAGCAAAAAATGCAATAATAAATCTCACTCAAGATATCTCCTAACTTGTATGTTTTCCCCCATCTCCCAGGTTGTGTGTTCTTAGATGACCAGCTTTGAAAAGAATAGATTAGTGATACTCTGTTGGGAGTTGCCTATGTTATATGTGTCTGGACACCTAGTGGATGTGATGGAGATTGCAACCTGTCAAGGGTTTTGTTGGCCAGTGACTCTACTGTGAGAAACTAGAGTCAGTTATGAAATTCGTGGGATAGTAATACTGTACACATCTATATCGCGATGACATGTAAGTTGTTTTTAGATAAAACGGATGCATGTGAAGGGAGTCGTCCACTTTGGACATTCCCAATGATTACCATATCACAAAAGTTCTTCTTGCTAAGATTCTCCAACTATCAACTGTAATCAATGGGGTGAAATTGTGAGCAAGTGCTCACTTTCCCTACAGCACTCCCACAGGTGAAATAAGGCATTACACAATATAATATAATATACTGATCAGTCTGGTGGTTCTCCAGAGTGGGAGTTGCCCTTTGTATACTCCTCATTTGGGGAGGTTTTATATATATATAAATAATGGTAATGTGTTGGGAATATAATTCTAGTACGATTGTATGGATTAGTTATCCTACTATCCTCAGTGTCATACCGGGCTCATGTTTTTTACACCCTCCTCTATCTGTAATCACGCCATTATGAAAGCTTCAGTATTCTGTCATCAGATGTACGCTCTGCTCATGTCTGATAGGGGGAATGCTATTTCCATAGGCAGATGGTAAAGACAATTACGTTTCGGGTCTCAGCTGGAAGTTACATTACTTTATTGCAAATTATTAATTGATAAATGCTTTTGTTTACAAGCAACGTGTTCTGCAGATTTGTAATCAGCTTATCAACTGCATGTCTGGATTTTGACAGCCTCCCACCGGGACGCTCATTTTTCTATTTTTTTTTTTTTTTTCGCCCGTTTAAATTTATTGTGACTAGGCAGGCAGTAGTAATACGGTTTTACGACGTGCACCGTAGATGGCACCGTGCTGCGGATTTGTGATGCCGCTCTACAGTCTGAGACGCTTTGTGCGTGAACATAAATTGTGTTAACTACATGCAAAAACAAATCTTTACAAGATTATAACATGGCAAACAGACGGCATTAGGTAAATGGGATTGTAAATGCAAGGAGTCGCAAATTCCCAGAAATTTCCATCAGAAATGTTTGCAATTGATGTAACGTTTATGTATGTGCAACGACATATGTGAAGGGGGTTAATTTTTGCCAACCCAATGCTTTTATTTCCCATCGAGATAGGCAGCGGCTGAGGTATGTGGAAGATAATTTTCCTATGGCCGGGGTCAGACTTGCGCGTGCAATGTGAGAAACTCATGCGAGTCTCTCGCCTCAATACCCGCCGGCGGTTCGGACCAGAGCTTTCAGCTGCCTAGAAATACATGCAGCCGCACGCTCCGGTCCCGAATGCTGGCGGCAAGTGTGACCCCGGCCTATCTCCTATTCAGGGTTGTTCTCTAAATAGAACATAGGGCTCGTATATATGACTGACTATCTCGGATGAGCGCTATCTATGGTTTTCACGGATAGCACTCATCCCCATGATATTCTATGGGGCTGTGCACATGTCCGATTTTTTTCCTCTTACTGAGCGGTCCATGGAAAAAATGGGAGACAGATCCTATTTTGATCAAAATCAGCAATGCAAGTCTTTGGGTTCGGATGACATCTCAGAGAAACGTTTTTTTTTTTTGTAAATTTCCAAGGGCAAGAAAACTCATGCCACTCTGATCAGAGCAATCGGACGATTTCTCCCGGTTATGGAGAAGACAGTAATGTGAGCCTACCCTTACAGTATAGTAGAAGTCTCATAATCTCTGTGTAAGGCAGTTGAGCAAAAAGACTTGTAGGATCCTTATGCAGTGTCCCCATCAGTAGTCTGCCGGACCAGAGCCCTGAGAACCTCCTCCTACTTACCGGCATCTTAGGTGCCTCTTCTGATTTGTGGGTCTGATGCAATGTCATACATGCGTTACACCATAATAATGGTGCCGTGACGCACATACAAATCAGATGAGACGCCGTGTATGCCGGCAGGTAGTAGGAGGTTTACTATTAGTGATGAGCGAGTATACTCGTTGCTCGGGTCTTCCCGAGCATGCTCGTGTGCCCTCCGAGTATCTTGGCGTGCTCGGAGATTTATTTTTTGTCGACGCAGCTGCATGATTTGTGACTGCTAGACAGGCTGAGTACATGTGGGGATTCCCTAACAAACAGGCATTCCTCACATGTATTCAGGCTGTCTAGCAGCCACAAATCATGCAGCTGCGTCGACAGAAACTAAATCTCCGAGCACGCCAAGATACTCGGAGGTCAACCGAGCATGCTCGGGAAAACCCGAGCAACGAGTATACTCGCTCATCACTATTTGTTTTTGACAAGCCACCCCAGCTGCTGCTTCAGGGTCCCGCCAATCTTTTTGCTCAATAATCCTATTTAGTCAATTGCTTTTGATTAAGGCTCAGGCACATGGCTGCATTTTCAGTCCGAGTGCAATCCCATGTTATGCTATGTAAAAGTCCAATTTTTTTTCCTTGGACCAAACTGATCCGAGGAAAAATTAGCAGTATGTCCAAGCTAGATCAGATCAAATCGCACTCGGCCATGCAAGTCAATGAGTCTGTGGAAAACATCGGACTGCACTCGGATAACATCTGAGTGCAGTCCAACAAGCACGGACTGACAACGGCAAAGATTGAGACCTTTTCCTGAATCGGATCACACTATAATTAGCGCTTGATCAGATTGTGATTAGCATAATTTCCCCTATTTTCTTAGATGAGAGAATCTATGCTGCTGTAACACTAGTCAGACAGCCATATAATACAGATGACAATGACTGGCTCGTGGCTCTCCTGACCTGAGAGTGACAGCGGCATAGAAATACATGATGTCATAGCCTTTAAACTAACTCTTTTGCAGTTTCTTACCAGGAGCAAGTGGCGGACTATCGGAACCTTCAACTTTTGGATGCTGGATTAATAGAATTTTACTATAATTTGCTTACACTGATATATAAAAGTAATATTGATGGGCAAAATAGAAAATGCTCTTTTTTTCTTTTAACTTTTCAGCACCTTTTTAGAGCAAAAAGCTGCACGACCAGTTATAATTTTGCACTTAACTCTAACATTTGGCCACAGAAACATTGCAATAGAATGCAATATCAGGCGATGAAACCATTGTATCTATCCTTAAACGGTACCAATAAAAACGTCTGCTCGAGCCGCCACCCAGCCCCACATCCCGAAAAAGAAAAAACGTTACGAGTCTCGAAAAATGATGACATAAGCCAAAAATGTTTTTCTTACAAATTTTCAAAATTTTTTGGAAACTCATACTGATCTGGAGAATCCTATTGCCAGATCAGCTTTACTATATAGTGACTATAGTGAACATGGTCAATAAAAAAAACTCAAAAACTCAAAAAACAATTGTGGAATTGCACTTTTTTTGGGGGGCAATTTCACCGCATTTGGAATTTGTTTCCTCATTTTCCTGTACATTTTATGGTAAAATCAATGGTGTCCTTCAAAACTACAACTTGTCCTGAAAAAAAAAAACAAGCTCTGATAGGCCTATGTTGGCAGAAAAAAAAAAAAGTTATGGCTCCGTGAAGAAGGGGAGCAAAAAGTCGAAAACGCAAAATTGCAAACTAGACAAAAAATAGACACAAATGCAATAATGAACCCTGCGTCTTGGAAATCAGTATTCACGCGAAAGCTTTGATTTTATTTTGTATTAGTACCTATAATTTAGGAATATGGGACAGATATGGAGCAAATTTTAAGAGTTCATAGGGTCACATGTGGCACCCCTGGCGCTCATTTGTAACTTATTTATGAAGGATTCCTATTTTTGGTTCTTTTCCTAGACGACATAAATCCAAAGTACCAGCATGGTCCACAGCCGCAGCCAAAGCACCAGGTGCCTTTTATCTAGTTAGCAGCATGACCAGTTAATCATGAATTCATTGCGTTTCACGTGTGAGTGATTTCAGAGACGCAGGAGAAACGATCGGAGCTCAAATTCCCCAAATTAGCGACACACCACAATAATTTGTCATTGCGATTTTTACATTCTTAATCAATTTTTGGCGAAAAATGGAAACTAAGCAAAAATTGATGCTCCCTTGTAACATAAATGCACCCAGAATTTAAAAACTATAAGGCCTCGTGCACACATTGCAGATTTGGTGCGTTTTTATTGTGCAGGTTTGCTAGCAAAACCTGACGCCGGCAAGGTAAATTCAAACAAAAAGAAACGCATTAAACAAAAGCAAATGACATCGCAGCAGGCCGGCTAAACAAAATAAGATAGGAGGCGATTCTCCTAGGCCTGAGAAAAAGAAGTAAGGCTGCCAGCGCTCACTAAGTTGGATGCTCGTTTGAATTTCCTGAGACCCACTTGGAGAATCCGCAGCATAGAATATATTATAAGAATTCAAACAAATAGCAAATTGTTCTTGCGCCCAATTCCTTACTAACATTTTTACTTTACAATGCGTAAATTAATTTCATAGTTAATAGAATAGTTGTTACCCATATCAACATTTAGAACCAGACTAAGCCAATTCTTCCATCGCGTTTCGCATCATTCGCTTCCTCAGGGGGCATGGCTACAACGGGTCTGGTTATGTCTTTTGTGACCGTCCCTGCTGGAGTCACATTGACTTGTCTAAACATGTGACTTCCTTGCCATTTTTTTTCCACCAGTGATCAAACTTTTTTGAACCGCATATATCGTGGGTATCTATTTTTAAATGATTGAGATAAAGAATTTCAATTTTATTGAACCTTTTTTGGACTCCGGTTTCTCCTATTTTTCATGTCTTACTAAGGGTATCTGCACACGTTGCGGATTCTAGTGCGGATCTGCAGCAGATTCTCCTGCGGTGTACAGTACCATTCTAAATAATGGAAAATAAAAACTGCCGTGCACATGGTGCGGAAAATTCGCTGCGGTTTATTTTCCGCAGCATGTCAATTCTTTGAGCGGAATCCGCAGCGTTTTTACATCTCTTCCATTATAGAAATCAGCAGGTGTAAAAACGCAGGCAAAATCCGCACAAAATCTGCACTAAATCCACAGGTAAAATGCAGGTCATTTTACCTCCGGATTTAGCAAAATCTGAGCTGAAAAATCTGCAGCCAAATCTGCAACGTGTGCACATACCCTAACTTTTCAAATGAATATCTCCTTATCCTACACCAATGCACCCCCCAAAAAAGTCTAAACGGTGTTATAGTCAACAGTAACTCATCATTAGTCACTTTTGGTGGGGTCAATAGCAAAGTTACAAAAAAGTCTCCAAAAATGATCATTACTGTATCACAAATATTTCCAATTCTAAGAACCTCCGGAGACTTGCATCAAACACGCAGTATGAGTTAATGCTACCTTGATATTTGGGATAAATGCCTCTTTAATGGCGGACTGATGAGCAAAGCGCGGATTCTGTACTCTATCATAGATTACATTCTATAAGTACATTCTGGCTTCACCTCTAAATAATTCCTTTGTCTTGGTTGTAAGCGTTGGCGAGGAATCAAATGGTGAAATGTTTAGGATCAGTAGCTTTATTTCAGCTCCAGTGTTATGGGAGTCTCGTTCACTCATCAATTTTCAGCTTTTTTTCGGTCCCATCTGCTTTTTGTGCCAAAGTAGTTAATAGTTTTACGGCCGTGGTCCACCAGGAACCGATTTCACCTAAGACTTTTATAGTCATCTAATGAAAGGAAATGTATACTCAGCTCGATCAACTCTGGATTTGAACTCGGGTCCCAATAGAAAGAAATAAGCTTCTTAAATTCACAGAACTTCTGAGGATATTCTTCTAGAAAGCTCCCAATGTAATAAATAAGCTCTAACAACTCAATCAAGGGGAAAAGGAATTGGCCTGAATTTTGTCAAACACTTAAAAAAAAAAACAGTTTAATTTACATGGTGATTTTAAAAGTGCTTTGTGCATATTAATAGCCCCAAAATGTAGCGCTCCCGATAAACTGAGATCGAGGGTCCTCTTGCTACGCCGTATGCTACTTTAATACCACAGCGTTACTCCTTATACATCTTGTTATAATCTATTTTCAGGACAGATATTTGACCTCTTAGGCTAGTTTCACACTAGCGCTTTGGAGCGCAGCGACGGCCTGCGCGCGGCCGCCACTAAGCCCCGCCCCTGCCGCGCCTCTGCCGGTAGCTCCGCCTACCGGCGCATGACGCTGCATGCGTCCTGCGTCCCCTATCTTTATCACGGGGGGCGCAGGCCGTGCGCAGTATGCGTTTGGCGGCGCATGCGCCTTTTTGATGGTGCGCCGAGCGCAACCAAACTGCAGCAGGTTGCGTTTGACGCAGGTCAGCACACCGTCAAAAGGACGCATGCGCCGCCAAATGCATACTGCGCACGGCCTGCGCCCCCCGTGATAAAGATAGGGGACGCAGAACGCATGCAGCGTCATGCGCCGGTAGGCGGAGCTACCGGTGGAGGCGCGGCAGAGGGCGGGGCTTAGCGGCGGCCGTGCGCAGGCCGTCGCTGCGCTCAAAAGCGCTAGTGTGAAACTAGCCTTAGGCTGCTTTCACACATCCGGCTTTTTGAATCCGGCACGATGCTGCGAAAAGTGTGAAAACTGGATCCGAAATTGGATCCGGTTTTGGCACATAGAATTTAATGATCGCCGCATCGTGCCGGATGGACATGCGGAGCCTCCGTTTTTAGCCGGAAGCGTAAAATCTGCACCGACTTGCAGCGCCGGAACGGCTTTTTCAACAGCGCATGCGCGGACACTGTGAGGTTTAACCCACAAGTGCCAGGTGAGCGCGCGTGTATCTCTCCCCCACCGCATACCGCTGCCTCTCTCGTCCCCGATGCGGCTCCTTTAAATGCTTTCCAACCGGATCAGGCGCCGCATCTGCATCCGGTGTCACCGCTGCAGGCCTGATCCGGCGGTACAGCTTTTCGCCGCACCCCTGACACCGGATGTGTGAAAGCAGCCTTACCTGTCCTAGGATTTTTGGAATAGAAAATGTAGTCATCACAGACAAAATAAGAAAATAATCTCCTCGTTACACAGTATGCAAAATTAGCTCCCGTCTGCTGCAGTAAAGCCTTTGCTTTTTAGTAAGTGATTTAGTAATTTGGGGTATTTTAAAAAGTAAAATGACAGTTTTAATGGTATTATGGAAAATAAAAGTACTACTAATAATATTTTATCAAGCATTGATTTTGTGCTATTTGATCATGGTTTTGCGATCAAGATTTGGCTGAATTGTAAATCCAACTTTTACGCTCCGTGGGCACCCAGCCAATTATATAGGATGATATAGAAGAGGTCTTTTATTTTTTTGAGAAACTACGTCTCTCTCTCTCTCTCATCCTTGACCAGGTAAGGATGGGTGCAAATATTTAGGAAGCACATACCGTATATGTTCAGCGAAAATGCACAAGAGACCTAGTGATATCAGTAGCCAGACTATGCGATAAATCCCTAAAAAACAACATTTTGCAGAATTTCCCCGATACAATGAGGGACCTTTAATCCAGCATCATTGTGATTATTTGGTCCTTTTTCTGGTTTGGAAAATGTGTGCACACAACTTAAAGATTAATCAAATGTTGCGGTTATTGAAACCAATGAAGGAAACCTGTCAGGAGGCTTTTACTACCCAATCTGAGAGCAGCGTGATCTACAAGTCCTCTGAATGCTGAGTTCTGCCTACACCACTGATTGTAGCTTTCTGTGTACACTGTGCATAGGCAGAAAGCTGCCAATCAGTGGTGAGGGTGGGGTTATACAAAGCTTCTAAATGTGGAGGACTAATTAGTCCTCTAATGATCATCTCCTGCTGATAAAACTATGATTTTATTAAAACTACAGTAAGTAGCACACTAAAAGCTCACTCACACAAGCGCATAAAACGGGAGAGTGCTATCTGATGATTTATCGGATAGCGCTCGGCCTAATTTTATATTATGGGGAAGTGCTGACTCGTACTTTTTTCTCATGCTGATTCGACACCTGATAATAATTGGATAATTTGCAACCATACTAGTCTATGGGTGCGTTTTGAAACATCTGACCGCACTCGGATGACATCAGAGTGCAGTCTGACACCAGTGGACAGAGACAATGGAGAAGATGGAGAAATTATATTGTCCATCTTCTCCGCACCTGTGATACGATTCTTGCATGCGAGAGAATCGGATCACACTGAGATGACACTCGGATCATACTCTGACAGAGTTTGAGCCGAGTGTCATTAGAATAATCGGCCTGATTCTCTTGCAAGAGAGAACATACGGCCTTCTGACTGCAGCCTAAGTGACACATCACTGGAATCAGGGTCTCTGTCTCTACATTTTGCTGCTTTTAGATTGGGTGGCAAAAAACTAGTGTCCGTTTATACTCCTCTAGTTACAAATACATTTTATACACTTTTTAATTAGCCTCAAAAATGCAATTTAAATATCTGATAATCCAGCACCTGTCAGGGAGTGTCAGATTAAGAAGGATATTGTGAATTTTATAAAAAAAATGTAAAAGGGTTGTCTGACACTAACAGTGAATTCCCAAGTTTATGTTTAACTATTTAATTTAATAATCTAGCCACTTTTCCAATATACTTCAATTAAAACTCCCTTCTTGTTCCCTCTCTACTTTGACTTCCTGTCTGTTTATCTTTTTTTTCTTCCATTGATGATTTCTTAAAATCTGCCTCTTGAATATGCACTCGGTCTTCTCAAACGGATTGTCATCATGGATTGAGGCTGCTGTCATCATCAGGGGTCGGTGCTGCAGTCACTCACCACAAGATCTTTCACTGAGGATGTCCTGTTTGAGTAGTGATAATGGAGAAGTGATTGCATCTTCTATAATGTCACCACACTTCCGTCCCTACCGCTCCTCATCTTCTGTTCACACTGCTTCTGCCTCTGCCGCCTCGTTTGCTGAAACAAGAAGTTATCAGAGAGCGGTGATAGAAGCAGGGTGAGTGACTGACAGCAGCAGCTCCCTAATATTTTCACCGCCCTGCAATGAATGGTCATTGGGGTGGCGCTGCTGTCACCAACCCAGAGAGGAAGATATAGTAGAGAGGGAATGGTAGGAAATTTTTACTTTGAGTACATTTGAAAAATGACTAGATGATTGAAATTAAATAGTTAGACATATAATATGAAATTCACTGTTAGTTTCGGACAACCCCTTAAACTAAAGGTGGTGGGTTTTTTTGTCAATGTTTAAATCTTGCCAGCCAAGAAATAAATATTTTTTTCTTAAACGTTTTCAGCTCTATAAAAATGCATAGCAACAACAACAACAACAAAAAAAAATCGACATTATAGCACGCTCTCCCATTGGTTTCTGCGACCTACCGGTCCTGATAGTACATTTTTACAAGTCTTATTAAATGTGTTAAGAAATGCAATAAAAACTCCGAATGTATGTTCTTAAGTACTCAGTATTCAGTTGTCAGCTTTGTAATAATCCCTATTTCAAGAACATAAAAATGAATTTAAACCTCCCTAAGGAAAGGAAACCATAGCAAGTGGGGAGACTATTAACAAAAAGCAGACAAAAGACACATTTCCCTAAAAAAAAAAAGAATATGTAAACTTTAGTCTCTCTTGTAAAAGCGCCATCCCCAATGCTGAAACTTGATCCCTGCTGGGAGGAATAAAGTTAATTTCCTCCTGACAGCGGTGCTCTAAGTGCCATCACCGGGCAGGTTCAGAGTGCTGCTAACCTGCAGATTAACAGGTCAATAGCGTTTCTTCACGTGACAGGGTCCCTTTAAGAAAAATCAATATGTCGTAGTACACAAATCCAACTTTTATCCCAGGACAATCTTCCAAAAATATATATAAAAAAAAAAAAAGGAGGACCTTTCCCCAAATTTTACATCTTGAACTAGACACACAATGTAATTGTGGCTGCAGAGCGTTAAAAAAAAAAAAAGTTTTTTTATTTTTTGCTTTTTTTTTTTTTACATTTCGCAAATCGAAGTATTTGGCACATAATGAGTTAACTATAGTTGAGTCTAAGTGGGAGTTATCACTGGGTTTTTTTCCCCCCACCTTGTATGAGGGCAGTTTCACACGTCCGTGTCTCCGGTACGTGTAGTGACAGTTTTCTCATGTACCGGAGACACTGACACACGTAGACACATTCTAATGAATGGGTCTATGCAGATGTCAGCGGGTTTTCACGGGCCGTGTGTCTGTGTGCAAAACACGGAGACATGTCCATTTTAACACGGACACACAGCCCGCAACACGTGCGGCACACATGCGCACGGAGAACTGTTCACACTGTCCTGATGCAGCACACGTGTGACACACGGAGGTACCACCTATCCACACGGACAGCTCCGGTACCGGTTTTTCCGGTACCGGAATTGTCTGGACGTGTGAAACTGCCCTGAGTTGCTATCTGATAACACCCACTTGGACTTAACTCATTAGGTGCCAAATACTTTGATTTAGAATATTAAAGGAAATTTAAGGGGAAAAAAAACAAAACAATTATTCAGTCATTATTATTTCCTGTGTCCGGTTCAATATGAAAAATTTGGTGAAAGGTCCTGATTAAGGGGAAAGAAAATGATGCCATGTGAATATGGCAAAAATGTGTAAAAAAAAAAAAATTAAATGATCCGAAAAGCAATAATAAATCTCTAGTAAAATAACAACAAATATTAAACATGAGCCCCCTGAGTGGACAAAAAAAAGAGAAAACTATGAAAAAAAAACAACAACGCTATTTTTGGCTTTTAACAGAAACCCAAGCAATTTCTCCAAAGAGACAAAAAAAAAAGGTCCAAGTAAATGAATGCTTTGATTTATTGCCGTGTCCGTTCGATTTTTATCACTTTTTCTTTCTTTTGGCCTTGCAAAGTTGTACAAAGCATGAGTTGGCATGATCCGGGGTTCCAAGGAGGCATTAATCACATTAAATAACAAGCACATATATGTATCTAACAACTATGAACTGGTTAATGTGTTATTTTTTTTTTTTTAGCTGTTTTATAGAAAGGAAGGGCTAAAACAGTAGTGCTTAATTATCTGGGCTCCTGTGCGCCGGGCTCCCTTTTGATTGTATTAATGAAGCAGCTGGCTCATTGTCTCTTTTTAATTCCTCTATTGTCTTAAGAATATGTCACAGTTCTTTCTTCTTTTATCAGGTGCTGTGCAGAAGGATACACACAATGCTTCATATTCCTACTGTATTTGCCAGTGCACAAAGAAACCTCCGATGCATTTTTCAAAGAAGGGGCACACATAATTTATAAGTTCTCCTCCATCCACTACTCCACTGTCAAGAATTTCAACAGTATTGAATTTGAATCCATTATATTTTTTTTTTCCTAATCAAACAATGTGGCAACATATAGATATACGTGGCACGCTCGCTCCTAATGAGAGATCTGTATGTTGGCTTGTGCAGCGGGGAAGATGAAGCCGAGGCTCTAATTAGTCTAAAACGCGCTTTGTTTCCAACATTTTAAAACAAAATGCAGCTAAGTGAATGAGAGGAGGGTTCTTTTTTTTTTTTTGTCTAGTTGCAGATAAGCGGTGAGTTTCAAATTGACAGGTGCTGATTGGTTTGGAAAAGCTTTATAAGTAAGGCTTAAGGGTTTGCGCAAGTCGAGTCCACGACGGTAATTCTAGTGTAAATTAATTCGTATTAGTTTTGTAGCCGTTTGCTGAAATAATTATGTTTAAGAGATTTGCCTGTTTTATTTTTCCTTGTGTTTTTCTATATATACATATATATATATATATATATAAAATGTCCCTCAATAATTGGCTTTCTAATAGTGCATTACTATAGGACTTGGGGGGTCAGGACTTGGTACTCTTTACCTGGTCATGGATGAGTTGCTCTTTCACTTACCAGGTGAGAACCGAGTCTTCAAGAGTAAAGGCCCCATTACACTCTTCAATGTTATGAATGGGTCATCGAGGAGAAAAAAGCAAAACAAGCTAAGTCACAGAAAACCAGAGAGGTTGGTAACTATGCAGATTGCAGATCCCTGATCCTACCACACAACTAGCAGCAGACGTGGAGCATACCTACGATGTTCCTAGACGCTTCGTCACAGCCGGGGGACTAAATAAGAGTGAAGCATGAAAAGGGGAAAACTAACTGCCCCAGAGCAGACCTCAAAGGATTAGGTAGCCCCCACACATGTATTGACGGTGAGACAAGATGATGGCACAAACACAGGCAGGAAAATAGGCTGAGCAAACGATGGGGCCCAAACAAACTAGAAAGGAAAGGAAAGACACTGTCTGCAACCTGCAAAAAACCCTACAAAAATAATGTCCAACACTTCTGATAGCAAAATTAACCCTGAAGTCACTAGACTTCTCCCACTATATCAGCACTCTGAAATATTCTGAGACAGAGCAAAAAGAGACCAAACTAGTAAGGGAAAAAAAGAAAGTTGGCAAAATACTGATAAATAAGAGTGGAAATTCAGCACAGCCCCCAGCCGGGGCTGGCTGACCACACAAAAAACTGAATGGACCAACAAAATCAAGTGTGAACATTAGCAGAAAAACTTAGCTTTAGATGACTGTAACAGAGCTGAAAACCAAGAGCTGACAAGCCAGAAGGAATCACCAGCAACTGAATAGGGCGTCAGCTGTCTTAAATCCAATCTGAGACTCCTGAGGTCCAATCGTCATCCTCATTCTCAGGTGGCAGATCTCCACCAATCAAATCAGCCTCACTACCTCCTGTTACCACCAGAGGTAGTCTGGAAGGAGAAATCACAACTGGTGAACCAGAGAATGAACTCACAACTAGTGTTGAGCATTCCGATACTGCAAATATCGGGTATCGGCAGATATTCGCTGTATCAGAATTCCGATACCGAGTACCGATATTTTTTCAATATCGGATACCGGAATCGGAAGTCCCCATAATGCAATGAGCCACTGTTGTGGCTGTGATTGGCTGCTGAAATGATGTCATCATGATGCGCGGTCTGTGCCGACTGCGGGGGGTCTGTGCCGACTGTCGAGGGTCTGTGCGGGCCTCTCGGGGGTCTGTACAGGCCTGTTGGGGGCCTGTGCCAGCTGCCGGTGGTCTGTACGGGCCTCTCCGGGGCCTGTACCGGCTGCCGGTGGTCTGTACGGGCCTCTCGGGGGCCTGTGCTGGCTGTCGGTGGTCTGTGCCGGCTTCCGGGGGCCTGTGCCGGCTGCCAGTGGTCTGTACGGGCCTCTCGGGGGCCTGTGCCGGTTGCCGGTGGTCTGTGCGGGCCTGCCGGGGGTCTTGTGTGTGTGCAGGCATCGTCCGATGGGACTACAAGTCCCGTCGGGCGATGCCTGCTACAATGACAGTGATTGACACATTAGCAAATGATAGGACAGTCGTAGTCCCATCATCCGGCTAATGTGTTGAATGTAAAAAAAAAAAAAATACTACATACATACTACATATATACTACATTCATACAACATACATACATACTACATACATGCTTCATATATACTACATTCATACAACATACACAGTACATACTACATACATACTACATACATACAACATGCTACAGACATACAACATACATACATACTACATACATACTGCATACAATACATTCATACAATACATACATAGACATACAGTACATATAACACAGAGAACATACTCACCATCACTTGTCACTTTGATTCCCGAAGCCAGTGTCATCTATGAAAAAATATGAAAATAACAAACAAGCCATATACTCCCTGATCCGCAGAAATCCACGAGGGTCCCACGCCGATCTCCCATGGAGAACAGCAGCATCAGCTGATGCGACCGCTCTCTAGGAGCTTCAATAATCCAATGACGGGAGGTAGGTATCCTTCCGCACTGTATTCCTCAGCCACTGTAAAAAAATAGTCCCTAGTTTCACTTTTGGCATTGCTGTGTGAGAAAGTTCCCACGCAGCTTTTGCCATAAAGTGAGCCCAGGGACTATTTTTTTACAGTGGCGGAGGAATACAGTGCGGAAGGATACCTACCTCCCGTCACTGGATTCCTGGAACCCCGCAGAGAGCGGTCGCATCAGCTGATGCTGCTGTTCTCCACGGGAGATCGGCGTGGGACACGCATGGATTTCTGCGGATCAAGGAGTATATTGTTTTTTTGGTATTTTCATATTTTTCCACAGATGACACTGGCTTCGGGGATCAAAGTGACAATTGATGGTGAGTATGTACTCTATGTTATATGTACTGTATGTCTATATGTATGTATTGTATGAATGTATTGTACGCAGTATGTATGTAGTATGTATGCAGTATGTAGTATGTATGTATGTATGTTGTATGTCTGTAGCATGTTGTATGTATGTAGTATGTATGTATGTTGTATGTCTGTTGCATGTTGTATGTATGTATGTAGTATGTATGTACTATGTATGTATGTTGTATGAATGTAGTATATATGAAGCATGTATGTAGTATGTATGTATGTATGTATGTATGTTGCATGAATGTAGTATATATGTAGCATGTATGTAGTATGTAGTATGTATGTATGTTGTATGAATGTAGTATATATGTAGCATGTATGTAGTATGTAGTATGTATGTATGCTGTATAAATGTAGTATATATGTAGTATGCATGTATGTTGTATGAATGTAGTATATATGTAGCATGTATGTAGTATGTATGTATGTTGTATGAATGTAGTATATATGTAGTATGTATGTAGTATGGTTTTTTTTTTTTTTTACATTCAACACATTAGCCGGATGATGGGACTACTACTGTACAGACCCCTGAGAGGCCCGTACAGACCACCAGCAGCCGGTACAGGCCCCCGACTGTCGGCATAGACCCCCGAGAGGCCCGCACAGACCCCGCCCGCACACACAGACATGCACAGTGTCCGCCCACGCACTACCCACACTCTTCCCCCCTCCCGAACAGGATGTACAAGGCAAGAAAGGGGTTCTTTTAATTCCGATATTTCTGTCCCATTGACTTGAATGGGACTTCCGGTATCGGAATCGGCGATACCCGATACTTTTTGTGTATCGGGCCGATCCAATCCGATCCGATATTTCTGAATATCGGATGGTATCGCTCAACACTACTCACAACACTTCAATGTCCCAGCGATCCCTCCAACGATCCGACATGGATGGGATCGCTGGGACATAGCTGATCGCTGGTGAGCTGTCACATAGACAGCCCCTGCAGCGATCAGGACCAGCAAGCAAGCTGGTTTCCAAGGTAAACAGCGGGTATCTAAGAGCCGCGCGGCTCTTAGATATCCGCTGTTTACATTGGAAACCAGCTCCCAGCGTCGCTGATCGTTGGCCCCCGCTGCCACACGCAGCAATGCGCGCTAGCCAGCTGGAGACTAACAATCAAAAAACGGCCCAGGACGTTCGAGCGTGATCAGCGATACCCGGCAGGGAGGCCGGTCGCTGATACGTGTCACACACAGCGATTTCGCTGGTGAGATCGCTGTGGCATCACAAAACCTTGCTGGCAATCTCGCTGTGTGTGCCTGGGCCTTAAGACCCTGAAGAAGCTATTGTACAGGGTGATTCACTGGCTACTTTACGCAGAAAAATTGCTGTAACTTCTAAAAAAAAAAGATGGTTGACCATACTGAAATTTTTGGACGGTACTTACTTTGGTTCAAGAGAAGTGAAAGTGCAATGAACCACAGCAAGAGCGACAAGAAGCATCCTTGCGCTGAGTGGTCTCCGCCGACTTGTCGCCCAGCCAATCGTCTCCACTAGAGCTAGACTTCATGCACGCCTTTCTGTGGGTCAGTAGTTTGTGTGGTGCTGGCATTTCACTCCTGCCAAATTCCTTTTTCGTTTGTTAACAATGTACAGATACAGATTGGAGGAGCGTGTTTTCATTTTAGAAAACTTATTTCAAAACTGAGTCCTCAAAGGAGTTCCACAGTAAGTTTCTAAGGAAGTTTGTAGGTCAAAATTGAGCACCCAAACCATGTATTGAAGCCTTCTTTGATGGAGTGATCTCCAAGGAGCTGCAGGGACCAAGATTGCCTTATTTAACACTACCGATGTTTTTCCTTTGGGGCCATTTGAATGGTCAGGTGTACAGTAACGAGCCACAAACATTACAGGTACTCCAAGAGAACATTCAGGCTATGACCCCAGACTTCCTGCATAACACATTCAACAAGATGGAACAGCACATGCAGCTTGGAAGCGAATGGTGGACATTTTTAACAACTGCTTTAAAATATCAGTTTCCCATGAACTAAGGTATGTACAATACAAATTTCAGTACAATAGATTGTCTCTTTTAGAAGATGCAGCAATTTTTCTGGGATAGTAGCGAGTGAATCACCTTGTGCAAGACCTAGAAGCTCCTATCCGCTGAATATAATGTGATTTAGAGCTTTCACCAACTATTTCTGACTATATTATTAGCAAAACAGTTGCATTATCTGAAAAAAATAATATTGTAACTTGAAAGCACAAGTGGCATGTGGCTGACATACAGAAGCAAGCACTGAGTAATGCAACAGGAGTCTGTAATCGCTAAAGTAAATGCGTAAGTCAAATTTATGGAATCTTATCGCAATTACAGATATAGTTAGAACAACTCTTCAGATGGGCCCTAAATGAAAACACTTAAGAGTCCCATATGAAGAGGTCGCCTTGTCACATGTTATCAAAATGTGTGTTAAAGAAGCACTCCTTCCATCAAAGATTTTGTCCACCTAATAGATCGCAATCATCATATTATATAGCACTGTGCACTTACAATTGCTCATTTTGCCTTTCTACCCAGCTAATTCATCTCTTTTCCATTAGGTCTATGACATCATGTGATTAAAAACAGACTAGCTGAAACCTTCTAGTTTCTATGCAGAAATAGGAAAAAAAATTCTGCATGAGTCATCACTTCTTCAACTCCTGACCAAGCTGCTCCGCTCCTCCCCCCTGCCAGCAACTTTACAGTGATGTGGAAATGTAGTTCCAATGATGACTCATTCAGGGAAAAGAGATCTCCTGTTTCTACTTAAAAGGATTCAGCTAGGCTGTTTTTAAACAAGTAACGTCATAGACCTTATGAAAAAGAGAAGAATTAACTGAGCAAAGGTGCAAAATGAGCAATTATAAGTACACAGTACTATATAATATGATGACTGCAATTTATTAAGAGGATAAAACTTTGATGGGAGGAGTGCTGTTTTAATAACCTCACATTTATGTGTACAATAAATATTGTAGTAATGCTCGTCAAAATGAATATGTAATGTTTACATTTTTCTGTTGCATCTATTTCGATTGTTTGGTTTTGTTATTTCATGGGATCATGTACAGTACAGGTCAAAGATGTGGACACATCTGTTTATGCAAAGTTTTTCCTTGTTCTCACTGGAATGTGCAGATTTTAGATTTAGACTAGTGGCAGCAAAACCAAAAAGGAACAAATACATAAACAAGGAGTAAAGAAACACGTGTGAAACAAACCAAAATATGTGTTAAATCTTAAATTCCTCAATGTACCCCCTGTGACACTGGCAGTATATGAAGGAAGATATGTGTCACTGCGCATATTAGCGTCAGTGATATAAAACCAGAATAGTATTCCTCCAGCACGCTATGTGTTGTGAGGGTTAAGTTATGTTATGAGCTGTGTGATGTCAAGGTCATGTGATCATCACATGGGGTGTTAAATATCTGGCCATGAGAGTCAGTGGGTGTCATGTCTTGGGAGAGCAGGAACTCCAACATAGCTCCCGGATGAGCTAAGTACCATGCGGGTTAACTGCAGGTCAACCCTGCAGGGAAAGGACTCTTATGGACTGTGTTTTGTTTGTTTTACCTTTATGACAGCAAGGCTCTGCTTATTTTGCTGAACCCTGTCAAGGTTCATGCGATCCACAATATACCAGCAGGTGATCTTCTACCAGAATGTTTCCTGTGTCTACCTGGGAAATCAGCTGAGTGTGTCAACCCCGCACACCCCCTTTTACTCTGATGACCGTTTTACTCCCCCTTGCTATTCTCTCAATCAGCTTCATGAGATGAATGGCTTCCAAATAATAGGTATGCACAGTCAAGAGTTCATTTGTGGAATCACCTGTCTTCCAAAATTGTTTGTTACCATCAGGTGTGTTTTGCAGAGGCAATGTTGGTACACAGCTCTATTCCACAACTGTTCTAAGCCAGTGTGATGGACTCGGCTTCTGCTGAGCCCATTTTCCTTTTTAGAGTGGACCCTCTGGGCTGTGGCACCCACCCACCTAGGGCGAGCTGACCTAGTGAGAACCCACCCCCTGTACAGGGAGTGTCAGGGGCAAGACCAAGGGGGTGAGCCACCATGACTGCTGGGACCAGACGGCCGGCTCAGGGGGACACTACGGGAGTGTCTGATGACCAGGGACAGGCAGAAAACAAGACAAGACAAGAGGTAAGTGCAAGGTATCTTCATTAAGATCTTCAGGATCACATTCAGTGCAAACATGAAAACAAGCAAAACGCGCAAGGTGCGCGTGTGGGCATGCCAAGGTCCGTAGCATATTATGTGCCAGGTGGCACACCTAGGTACAGGTAAAGGCACAATGGCATCGGACTCCGGACCGCTGGCAACGATCGACATGATCAAGGCATCAGGCTGCGGACATCAGCTCTGGACATCAAGCCGCAGTCATCCATCTTACGATCTCTGGCAGCGATCGGCAGGTTCCGGGCATCCAGCAGGCAAACCAGGGTTGAGGCAAGGAGGCACGTCAAATATCCAGGCATGGTGCGTGTTAGGGAACACGCCAAGGTCCAAGTCTAGGTGCAAGGCTAGGTGCATGTGTAGGGGACACGCCAGGGTTCAAGGCTAGGTGCAAGGCAAGGTGCGTGTGTAGGGGACTCGTCAGGGTTCATAAAATGAGACAGGGTGCGTGTGTAGAGACACGCCAAAGCACAAGGTAAGACAGGGTGCGTGTGTAGAGACACGCCAAGGCACAAGGTAACAAAGCAGAGTCCTGCGCGTGCAAAGAGGCACGCCAGGGTCAGGCGAGGCAGAGTCCTGCGTGTGCAGAGAGGCACACCAGGGTCAGGCGAGGCAGAGTCCTGCGCGTGCAGAGAGGCACACCAGGGTCAGGCGAGGCAGAGTCCTGCCCATGCAGAGAGGCACGCCAGGGTCAGGGTTCCAGGACAGGGTTAGGGTCTGTGCGTGCAAGAGGGCATGACAGGGGACATGGCAAAGCCTGCGCGCACTTTTAAAGAAGCACGGGGAGTAATGCCATTGGCAGGCGAGGCCTGCGCGTGCTATAGAGAGCACGTAGAGCACAGTGCAGAAACAGCGTGAGGTGCAAGGGAGCACAGAGAGCATGGCTGGGGCACTGGCTAGCTGATCGGGCTGCGGCACTGACAGACGGGCAAGACTCCAGCGAACCCGACTGAGGCATGGCAGGCGACACAGCTGTCACTGACCGACGAGCACGGCTGAGGCACAAGCAGGCCGGCACGGCTAGAGCGGGCACGGCTGAGGCACAGACAGGAGGCTAGGAAGGCCAGGCGCATGCAAAGAGCACACGAAGCAGCAAGGGAAGACAAGACAAGAACCCAGGCAGAGCTTAGACAGAGTACAGAACCAGGGACGGAAGCATAGGCAGAAACACGGAATCAGGTCAGAGCAAGAACAGAGCTAGCAGCGGAGCGTAGGCCGAAGCCCAGAGCCGGGCCAAGGGAGAACCTTGGGATTAGCCTAGAAACGTGCAAGAGAGCATAATAGGAAAGTCTAGCAGCGGAGCGCAGGCCGAAGCCCAGAGCCGGGCCAAGGCAGAGCCTTGGGACTAGACATGGAAAAGAGCACAAAAGGAAAGAAAGGAGGGATGGTGCATGTGCCAGGGAGCACTACAGAGCACCACAGGAGAGAGCGAGGCAGAGCAAGCAAAGACTGAGACCATAGGGAAGAACAAGGCAAAGCAAGGCAAGGTGCAAAGCAAGGCATAGCGAAAAAAGGCAAGGCAGAGAATAACAGAAGGACTACAAGTCCAAGCAGGACAAGGACGATCATGGCACAACGGACAAACATAAGACAAGGCACGGGACAAGAGACGGAGTTCGAGTACGGAGCATGTGCAGAGACACACGACAGAGCAAAGTGCAAGGGCACAGAATAGAGGGAGCACCCCACAGACCAAGCAGCCATGCAGGGACACAACACAATACTCAAGCCCTGAGCATAGGAAGGGGCGGTCTAACATAGGGCATAGCACCTCCTCTTCCGGGTCAGGACCAGGGGAGAACTTCCTAGTTCAGATGCTCCAGGATCACAGAGCACAGTCACATGATCAGGGTTTCAGACATGACGAGATGATCACAGAACCAGACAGTGCAGGATCCTAGTAAGGACACATGATCAGGGATTCTAGACATGATGAGATGATTGCAGAACCAGACAGTGCAGATCTTAGGAAATGTCACATGATCAAGGTTTCAGACATGATGAGATGATTTCAGAACCGACAGTGCAGGATCCTAGGAAAGGTCACATGATCAAGGTTTCTAGACATGACGAGAAGATCACAGAAGGCAAAGCATAAACGCAGGCATCTTGCAGCTCAGCAGACTTGAGTTGAGTGTGCACACTGCTCTAGGGAACAAGCAGGATAGCAGACATGAGATGCGCGTGCACACCGCTCCAGGGTCATGAGGCAAAACAGACATGGCGGACATAACAGACATGGCGAGCATGACAGCCAGAATAAGGTAATAACCATTCAATTAAGAGAAATAAACATACATCATTACTTTAAGACATAAAAGTCAGTCAATCTGGACATTTCCTAAAACCTTGAAAATATCCGAACAGTTCACTCATAAAAACATCTATCACTATGATGAAACTGTCTCTTATGAGGAAAGCACAAGGAAAGAATGATAAAGCATTACTTCTGCTGCAGAGGATAAGTTCATCAGAGTTTCGAGCCTCAGAAAATACAACTCTGATAACAGGCCTCATAAATGATACACAGACATCAAGTATTAGACATATCTCAACATGATGAGTCAAACTTTGAGAGTTCTCATATGAACCATCATGTCTGTGAAATGCAGAAAAGGTGAGAGGATGGCTTCTACATACATGGTGCATATTGGGAAGCATGAAGGGGGAGAAGTGATGACATGGGGTTGCTCTACTGATGACACTGTCCGTGATTTATTTTAAATTCAAGACACACTTACCCCAGCATGGCTACCACAGCATTCTGCCACTACATGCCATTCTTTCTGGTTTGCACTTTGAAGGACCATAATTTGTGTTGCGCAACAAGACGACCTAAAACACATCTCCATGCTATGCAAGGACTATGTGACCAAGAAAGAGAGGGATTGAGTGTTGCGTCAGATTACATGGCCTCCACAATCACCCAATATCAATGTAATTTTTTTAATTAAAGTTTGGGATGAGTTGGACAGCAAAGGGAAGTCAAAGAAGAATACAACTGCTCAACACTTTTGGGAACAACTTCAAGAATGTTGAAAAGTTATTCCAGTTCACTACCTGATAAAGCTACTTGAGAGAAAACATACATACTGTATATGAATCAGAGGAGTCTTTTTTTCTAGGCTAAACCAGCCCAACTTTTGTAGCATCTCATTATAGCACAGACCTCCTATCCTGTTTAGTACTTTATTTACTTGCTTTGAACCGAATCTAGCTTTACATTTTCCTTTTTAAAATGTGGAGCCCAAAACTGGATTCCATAATCATATTATGGCCTTACAAGTGATTCATAGAGGGGTAGTGAATAATACACTGGGATCGCAGGTTGTTACCTCTCTTTTTATGCAGCCTAAAATCTTGTTTGCTTTTGCAGCTGCTGCTTAGCATTGAGTACTGCTGCTTAGCATCCTTGTAACCAGAATACATTTCCCATTGGGCACATCCTAAACCCCATCAATTTAGAAAGAGAGCATGCTGACTGCTGGTGGCCACCACTAGATGGAGCTGAGGAGCTCTCAGTATACTGCGATATTAGTTTCATGTATAAACAGTCTGTAGTAAGCTTCCAAGTGGTGGCTACAAGCAGTTACCATGTGTTCTCCTAAATAAATGCCTATGCAGAGGATTTAGAGCATTATATCAGAAACTGCTAAAAAAAATGCCGCCATGTTAACAAAATAAAGAATTTATTTTGCATGGCAGAATGGATCTTGCAACTAAGTCACTATGAAATAAGTTTCACAAAGATAAATAATGGTAAAAATGGAAAGAAAAAGGCGAGTGTGTTAACAAGTGATGCAGAACAAATGGAAACATGATCATGTCTGCGACCACTTCAGTCAGTTAAGCCTAATTAAAATATGTGTACGGCACAGAGTCGGGGTGTTGCATTGCAGTAACATGCTTTCCTGCTGAGAGATAATGACCTTGTCTCAGAATTGTAAGAGATGGAACCATTAGTTATATTTGCATCAGTTTAATTTTATACTCTGCTAGTTGCTACTTTGCCCGTTTTTCTGCAAATTGCCGAGATTCAAAGACCAGTAAAACCGACCAGCGGAAGAAGAAACATTTCTCGGTTTTCAGCCCAACGGGTCAAAAGTTCACATTTTAATTTGTCTCCGTCTGAATTTTGCTTTGTCCTTTGTATAGTCTCAATTCTTAATTCTTGACGTAAATGCTGTATCTATTAGAATCGTGTTGTTAGATTGATTGTGTGCTCTGGAGCCAGAAATAGCTGTGAAATCTTTGGTTTTGGCAGAATTGTTATGTTAGATCTTTGCGTGATATATGCTATGAAACCTCTCCAAGAGGCCACCTTCTATGACAAGACCTTCCCTTTATCCAGATCAGATTTCTTCTGACTGGCTCTGATTTGCTCTGCTTTACCATATATTAGTAGAGACGAGAACATGGGTTCACAGGACCGGTGGCGAGGTCAGTATGCCTCGGCATCGAGATGGGAACCCTGTGACCTGCCTCCTATCTGTCGGCATCCCCGGCTCTTCTTTTCGTTAGGCGGTCCGGTTTGACAGACGTCATTGATTGACGGACAGTAAATAAAAAGAGAAGCCGAGGTTTGCCGACAGGTAGGAGGTAGTTCTCAGGTCTTCTGCCCAGCGGCCTGGCAGATCGAACAAGGGCCTATGATTTTGCCAGATCTATGGAATTATGGGTATTACAGGATTGATAGACATGTTAATTATACACAGATTTAAAAAGTATTGGAAACAATTTTTTTTAAATATATCAAACATGAGCAAGAAGTCTCAGAAATCAATCAATGGTTGTCTGAGGAATGTTCTGCCACACTGAATTCACTTGGGCAAATCATCAAGATCCGCTGCTCGCAGCTTCCTTTGCAATTTTTGACCAATGATGTCTCAGATGGGCTCAATGGGAGACAAGTCTGGAGATGTTGCAGGCCATGGTAGCATGTTTAGGTCATGCAGGCAGCTAACTGTAGCACAAGCAACATGCGGCCATGTTGAAAAACAGCTCCTGGAACACAGGAGAAATGGTCCACCAAATTAATGTAACACCGAGCTGTTAGTGTATCTGGAATAAAGAGGAGAGGGGTCCGACTACCTTTTATTATGCCATCCCACACCATAATCCCAGGAGTAGGGCTGATGTTAAAACCTCTTCATGGCGTTACCGACAGGGTCTTCAGACCAGTCTTTAACACCATTGCAATTAAGATAAAAGTGGGTTTCATCACTGAAGAGGATAGACCTCCATTGCTACCTTGTTCTGCACCATGACAGCCTTGAGAGTGGTGGTATAAGGTCAACTGAACACCTGTAGCTGGATGTCTGCCTCATAGCCCAATGGTGTATAAACGTCTTCTGATGCTCTGTGTAGACACCGATGCCTTAGGTTTGGTGCCTGATGTCCAATTTCACTTGCAGTACAGAATGGATCATTCGTGGAACCATTGGTGCCACTATTTCTCCAAAGACAGATGCATATTTCAAGGGGTATTCCCATCTCCAAGATCCTATTTCAATATGTACTAGGTGTTAAAATAATAATGTTAACAAATACTTCAAATAAGAAATGCAGTATAGTTCTTTTGATTCACTGTGTCACTTACTCCATGTTCAGGGCATTGCGGTAGCTTAGGTATCCATGGTTACGACCACTAACAGCTAACTATCACTATATGAGTGGTCGTAACCATGGATACCTAAGTTACTTCAATGCCCTGCACATGGGGTAAGCAACATAGCGAATCAGAAGAACTATACTAGGTATTTGCTGATATTATTATTATTATTATTATTATTATTATTACACCTACTACTACATATTGGGATAGGATCTTAGAGATGGGAACACCCATTTAAGATTTTTTTTACTTGATCTTCTCAATGTTTACAAGTAAATGCTATTTGTATTTCTTTTTAGTACTGTCTAATAGTCCAGAATGTTTAATTATCAGGCCTTATTAATAGCAGATTAAAGCCTTTCTCTACGTTGGACTCTAAAGTTTCATTTTGGAATTAGGTTGCTTTTACATCTTTGCTATAGAAAACTGTGTTTTGCATAGCAACCAATCACAGCACAGTTTTCATTTTACTGGAGCAGTTTAAGGGATGAGAGCTGAGCTCTGATTGGTCGTTATGGGTAACAAAGGCTGTTTTCCATTTTGATACATAGGGCTCAATTAATCATCTTTTTATTCAACTTTTCCTTTAGCCCTTCATGTATATGTATATCCGATTTATGGAGAGGGCTCAGGAGCAACACTTCCATTGTCCATTGCCTTTACCTCCTAAAGGGATCATGGGATGCTAATGGCGGCTTGGGATGTACTGAAAGCCCCCATTGCCACCATCGTGTTACTCCTGTGAAGCTACTATACACTACAATAATGCAGTATATAGCACAGTCTATAGCTCAAATGATGATCACAGCGAAAATACAAAATAAAATAAATGTGAACAAAAAATAGAATGTTTGTAAAAGTAGTAAAAAAAAAAAATAAAAAATAAATAACAGTTTGAATCAAACCCAAATAAAGAAATTTACAAGTGTAAAATCTACAAATATAGAATGAATCCATACAAAAAAAAAACACCATAAGGAGAAGAGCATAGAAACACGAATTATTGGATTTTGGTCACCGCTTTCCCCCCCCCCAAAAATAAATTTGATAAAAAAAAAAGTCATATTTTGGTATCAATAAAAACAACTGCTCATCAGGCAAAAAAACACCAACCCAAACACAGCTCTATGAATGGGAAAAATAAAAAGGTTACTGGATTTAGAAAATGGTGACACAACCAACATTGCTGGCGAGATTGCTGTGGCGTCACCAAATCAGCGATCTTGCTAGCGAGATCGTTGTGTGTGACGGGGCCTTTAGAAAGGTTTTCCCTGTTTCCAACACATTGTATGGTAAAATGAATGGTAAAATGAAGGGTGTTATTCAAAACTACAACTCATCCCACAAAAGTCTTCATACAGCTATGTCAATGAAAAGAAGAAGAGAAGGAAAACCGCAAAAGCGTAAAACCGGAAGGAGTCAAGTAAAGCGATATTCTTTCTAAGGCCTCTTTTACACATCAGTTTTTTGCCATCAGTCACAATCTGTCTTTTTGTAAAAAAAAAATCGGATCCAGCAACTGATGGCGCTGGATCCATTTTTTTCTCATAGCCTTGTATTAGCACGTTTCATCCGTGGTCCGACGGATCCGTCGGAAAATCTTTGTCCATCGGCCGGAGACGGCGGACAAAGTAACGTTTTTTGTGTCCGTCGAAAAGTCGGACGGCGACGGATCCAGCACCATCTGTCGTTGGCTATAATGGAAGCCTATGGGCACAGGATCCGTCCCTCAAATGACGGAATACAGCGACGGATTCAGTCTTTTAAAACTGAGCATGCCCGGAATAATTTCATTAAAAATTTCTCTCTCTCTCTCCAGAATCCTATTCCTTTAAATTCCTACAGCTCCTGCTTCGACGCATACTTTAAAAAAACGGATCTAGTGCATCAGTTTTTTACGCTCTGCACAGGATCCGTTTTTTTCACACTTTGACAGATTGTGACTGATGGCAAAAAACTGATGTGTGAAAGAGGCCTTAAAGATAGTGATGAGTGGTTGTTACTTGAGTTTGCCAACGGTGATCGGGTATGCATGATCGTAGGTGCTGGGGTTTTCATGTTCGAGTCCCTGCAGCTGCTGCTAGACAGCTCCAAAACATGTGGGGATTGCCCGAGGTTTGTCAGGCCATCCATACATGTTTTATAGCTGTCTAACAGCCCCGAAACACGCAGGCGCAGGGACTCGAACATTTTACTCGACCATCCGTGATACTCACTCTCGGCAAACTCGAGTAACGAGCACGTCCGCTCATCAGAAAAACCTTTTTTTTCCATATTTTTTTCCACAAATCAATACTACCTATGAAAATAAGAAACTTTGTAATATATCTTATCAGAGAAATCAGCTTCTTTCTCCTACTGAACTGATCTTTCACTCTCAAAGTTCTCAATTCTCTAGTCTTCAATGAATAAAGATTTCCACATTATTGAAAGAGGAGATGACAGTTGGTGCTCATAATGTTCTATGGAGAACTGTAGCTGTCATTTCAGGAGAACTTGCAGCAGAAGGTTTGTGTTTGCCTCTAGCTCCTCCTCTTCTCTCCTCTCTCCAAACTCTCATCAGCACCAACTATCATCTATCTGAGTAATGGAAAAATCTGTTTTCACAGAGCATAGACTTGACAGGTTTTACACATGAAATGAGAGTGAAAAATCAATTCAGGAGGTGGGCAAAGCAAATTTCTCCGATAAGATATATTACGTCGGTGCTTATGTTCATTTGTATTATTGATTCATGAACTAACAATCCAAATGACCTTCATTAGAATTTTAATTCATAAATCAAAAGAGCGCATGAAAAGAAGCAACCTTGTATTGTAATTTATCAGATAAATATTATTCGCTCTCTTTCTGAGCTGATCTTTCACTCTCAATTTGTGGGTAAAATCTGGATAATCTGTATTCAGTGTAAACAGATTTTCCCATTACTGAGATAGGATAGGAGAGTTGGTGCTTTTAAAATTCTATGGAGAGGAGAGAAGAGGAGGAGCTAGAGGCTTCATAGAACTTTAGGAGCACCAACTGTCATCTCCTGTCTCAGTAATGGGAAAATCTATATTTACTGAAGACAGATTTTACCCATGAATTAAGACTTCTGAAAATGAACAATCAGTCCAGGAGGAGAAAGAAGCAAATTTCTTGGATAAGATACCCAACAGAGTTTCTTATTTCGATGTGTACTACTTATTTACAAAATACGAGTTAAATCGATTTGAGCGCCAACGTCTCGTTGTTGTGACTCTATAATAAAGCTGTATAATATGTTTGTCATGTACAGCCTATAAAATGGAAAGCTTGTATACAGAAACTCTATTCCATGCACTTTCTTAAGGTATGTCCGCACAATGGAAGATAATTGAAGCTTCGTCAGGCCTGTTTCCTAGCAACAGATAGGCATGTTAAGACTCCGGAGTTGCCGCTAGATGACAAGCTGGGAGTATTTTTGTGTTTATCATACTTGCTAATGATGGGATTCTTTCCAAAAGACTTGTCTTAATCTTAATTAGAGTTTATCAGAAAAGGGCTCTGTGACATTGCACAGAAGACGATTTAAAAAAAAAATTATGAAAAGTGCAAGTGAAAATAATTTTTGGCAGGGGAAAGGAGTGAGATATTTAAGACCACTTTTTCTAAAAAAAAAAAAGAAAAAAAAAAAAAAAACACATTTCCAAAGTGTAATCAAATCTGAACTATGATTTCACTCTCCTTTTCCAGAATGTGCAAGATACTTCAGTGTCGTTTTGACAGTATTTATCAGCAGAATTCTTAAACTTCCAGCAAAGGAGAGGCCCCCCCCCCAAAAAAGCAAATTTTCACCCAAAACTTAACACTGTCCATAATTTAGTAAATCAGAATTTAGAGGGAGAGGAAAGTTATGGCAGCCAATTATATTTCATCCACTTGCAGAAATATTGGAGTATTTCAAGTTTTTTTCGCGACGGCCATTTTTGCAAAAGTGACAACAGGAAGTGCGGCCATATTGGTTGTCTTTTTTTTCATTTAGTGTCTTAGAAACTAAAGACCAAGACATCAAAGTTATATTCTGGACACTTGGATACAGTGTGAAATCCCATAGTTGTATATATTTAGTAATAAATCTATAAACTACAAGAAAAGAAAAGTCACTACTTTGAGGATTCTGATGATGGAAAACTTTCCAAACTAGGCACTGTCCTATCAAAAATTGCTTGAAAAACTCTCTAAAACTGCTCAACCAGGAAATGAAAAACTACACCAATTCTGTCCCCAACTTGACATTTTTGACAGCCTCAAAATAACTGTGTTCACATCTATAACAGAAACGTTTGGCGATGGTACCATACAGTTACTGTCCGGTGCTAAACGCCGAACGCTGACTTTCCCTGGAAGTTCTGGTTCAAGTTCTGGTACCCGAACCAAACTTTGGAATAAATTTTGGGTCAGATACCAGAACCTGGACTTCCATGGGTCCTCTCATCCCTACTCATAATTTAACAGGGCACTCCAGAACCACGTTCTAGGGATCAGTATGGGAGCAGCCGTGGAACCCTCCGCAACCAGAAATGTATCACCTATCGCAGGGGCAGGTTATAACTTGCTAAAATACAAAGAACCCTTTAACTAGTTAACCCCTTAATATCCAGGTCTTAATGATCTACCATTTTTTTTTTGGAGTCTGCCTCTTTGCATTTCAGCAGCCAAAAGTTTATTTTTTTCCAACAGCATATCTGTGTGAGGCTTTGTATTATGTGTGAGACGTATACATTTTTCGGTGCTGTTTCAAAGTTCATATACATTAACATGTAATTTTTATCATTTTCTTTTTCAACAAGAATGAAGGATAAATTTTTTTTTGTCATTGTTTTCTCTCTTTTTTTTTTACACTGTTTACATTTTACACTAATTTGTCGGTTTAATTATTTCTTCAAGTTATTGCAGTTAGGATTCCTAATATGTGTAGATTTTTTTTAATTTACGGTATGTAATGTAAGTACAGCTAAAAAATTTTTTTGCTGAATAGTAACTTTTTTAATCTCATGATTAGACTTTTTTTTATTTTTTTTACATTTTTATTATATATTTCATATCTGTGTATGTTTGGTACATTACATGCCCCTAGAGATGACATAAAAGATTTCTATTGAACTTTGCATTTTCATTTATATTGTTCAGTTTTTTCATTCATTCAGATGTCAGTGATTTTTCTTGGACTGATTTCCTTCAGTACTGGATCAGATTTTCATCAGTCAAAACCCAAGAGAAAAACAAAATGAGCCAAAACCCTGCAGTAAATAAATATAAATAGCAACAGTGAATAAAAATAATATAGGGTATTTGGTCAACATATTTTTGATCAAAAATAGTAAAATATAAATGCCATCCAACCACGTCATGGTGACCCCAATCGGGACAGTCATAACTTCTACTATTAAAAACTTACCATCAGAGTTTGTACATTTGCCGGTTTTAACCATCAGTGTTTTCATAATTTTTTTCTTGTATGTAACTAAAAATTGATGGAAGTTTCTTAGCTTCTATGAAACAGTCAAGAGAAAAATCAACAGGACTAGGACACAACTAGAATGGCGTCTGTGCACTGTCGCGAGTTTTTCATGGACCCATAGATTTGAATGAATGAGTTTAATCTGTGACTGGGAGCAAAATGGAAGTTTCCATTGTTTTTATTACAATTGGTTTTCAAAATACATGGACATGTGACCAGCCCCATAGACTATAATTGGTGCGTGCTCTATCTATGAAAACCAAAGAGAAAAGTCATAAATGGGCCTCTGAATGAGGCCAACTGGGCAATCGTTAGACTCCCCAATTGTAGAGAAGACACTAGCAGAGCCTCCATACACATTAGACTAATTTTGATTGAACTCATCAATATTAGTAGGCTTGGCCAAAAGTCTAATCTCTATGGATGCCCTCAAGTCTTCCCAACACATGAAGTTGAGGAGATAAGGATCCCGCATTTCCAATTTTGAACTGGGAATCCTTTTGTTCTCAGTAAGATAAGTCAAGAGGAGTCTGGCATTAGCGCTCTCGTAGAGAAGGCAAGAGCGCCATCTGCAGAGTGAATGGTAACATCGGGAAAGATAGCCACCAGCTGAACCATTTTTCGACCGAGAGCTATTGTGTATGAGGCTTTGTAGATTTCAGGAGCAGGCATGTTTAATCATCTGAGTCAAAAGATGTCGGTGCAGATCTGGGACCCCCACTGGAAAAGTTTAAAATAGGACAGGAAATGGTTAAACTCCGATGATGATGATGTTGATAATAAAGATGATTAGTTGCAGTTGTCTCTTTGGTGATAGGGCTGATGGAAATAACGATGGTCTATAGATTGGCACCATGTATACATATGTTACATAAATAAATAAAATAATATAATAATACAAGGGTTAAAATAGGATAGGAAATTGTTAAAATCCGATGATGATGATGATGATGTTGATAGTAACGATGATTAACTATTGATTGGCACAATGTATAAATATGTAACAGAAATTAATATAATAATACAAAAATACTCAGCACTACAACTAATAATAATAAATTAGAATAAAAAAAAGAAAAAAATAAATAAATTAAGGATCCACAATCGCAAGTATAATTTCAGTTTTTTCTCAGTGCGATAATGGATGCATTTATTTTTTGCAGTTTACGGCGCAGAATAAATCCACATCTTAAACACTTCAGTAAAAATGCTGTTTTCTCCAATATTTCCTTTCTCATCTTCGAAAGCAATCAGACACAGTAAATTAATTGTTTAGTATTTCCCGCTAAAGAGTGTCCAAATTTTTTTTTTTTGCAATTTAGCTCCGGCGTATCATCTGGCCTTATCTCTCCTAGCAGATTCCTGTAATAAGTTGTTTTAAAACTGTAATCTCTTTGAGGAGAAAAATGAAGTGAAGTTTAAAAGGCAGTTATCTCCTATGATAAACACTGCAATATTACTTATCAAAATGGATACTCTTTTTCCCTTGCATAGTGAATACAGCGTCTACTATGGCACATACACAAGACATGGAAACGCTACAATATGGGATACTATTCCAGCCAAGAGCAGATATGGATTTATACCTATGTCTGGAATTACAGATAACACCATTTAAGTGATTTGTTTTGTGTCTAAACAAGTTAAACAAATTAGTTTTCTTCCTGCAACTCATTAATACATCAGACGTAATCTAGTTTTTAATGCGTAGTCCTGTGAGAATGCCATCATTTGCAGTTAAGGGATGAGATAAAAAATGAAAAAAGAAGAAGCATAATTTGGAGTTTTAGTACTTAAAGTTGTTTCGACTTTTAAACATTGAATATTTTTTGCGAAATAAATTGGAATATTAATCTTTATATGAATCGGCGCTTGGGGACGTAAATAAAACATCATCAGAACTTCAGAAAGATCAGATTTGTTTATACGGAGTTTGTGATAGATCATCTCCTCTTGCAACTTAATTATAACTATCAGCACTTGTCTACACTGGAATATCATCACTGCAAATAATTTCCAAGTGATATTAGCAAGGATGGATTACAAATGGTGTTGGTCACCGTTCCACCAGGACCTTGACCCAACTTGAACCATGTCGCAACTGCACATAGGAGAGGTGGTCATGTATGAAGTTTAGGGAAGTTATGGAGGCAGCAGAGGAAGTTACCCCCTTAGGCTTCGATAGAGAGATCCACTAACATACATGGTCACCTCTTAACCTCTTCATGGTTTTCTAGGATCACCAAATAATCACAAGGAGCAGGGCATGATGGAGGCACCCTAGGTCTCCATGGTGATGGAGATTCCATGGAATGTGTCTAATGTGTCCTCACTATATTCTAATTTTGATTCCTTATAATAATAAGCCACAAGGATTCACGATAAAGGACCATAAACTGTCATTAATTATAAAACCACCTTAAAATAATTGTGATCGGCATCATAGTCTAAATAAAGCTCATGGGGACATTTACATAAAGAATTACTGTCCACATTTCGAATAGACTTGTCGGGCCTAAATCAATTCACTTGTATTGAGTGAGCCCACGCTTATGCAGTTGGCATGTGACCGCATGTATGCAAATTGCATACTTGTGGTCTCGCGCCCGCCTGTTCTCAGTACTGGCACCAGAGAATCTTGACAGTGCTCACGCTGATCTGCATAAGATTTAGCCCCAAGCCTGGACAATCCCTTTAATGCTTCTTCCTGCCCTTATAAACCACTTCTTCCTCTCCCTCCTGCCTGTTCAACTCTCCATCCACTTTGAAAAACAGTTCAAATCCATCTTAGTCAAAGCAAGAAAGGCTACCAGCACAGTGAGACAGGTTATGCAGGTTACACAGACTATTATACTCCATCAAGAGCGGAGGAGGAGTGAGAAGCTAAGGGATGCACAGGCACAGAGACTGGTAAAGCTGCAGCTTTCTACAAAATGATTTTCCTTTTCTGAGAAATGGATTCACAAGTGCACTGCTCAGTACTGTTGTATAATGTCTTCCAGGCATCTGCTGCTTTTTGTCTGTGTGCTTTATAGATAAATTTGGAGACATCCCTCATTTCTGTGAGTACTGTCTGTGTATGGAAGATATAGTAGCTGGTGTCTACCTACTAGCTCAGAGAGAATAGATAATTATACATAAAGTATGCAGAGGATAAGACTGGTGAAAAATGCAGAATACAAGCCATATAGTGGTCAGAAACAGAGTTTTTTCCTCATACGTAGATGACACAAGACAGCGTATACTGGAAAGTTACTTGAAATGACTAGTCCGCTTTATTGATGACTAGTAGTGATGAGCGAGTATACTCTTTGCTCGAGTTCATGCTCGGGTGTCCTCCGAGTATTTTGGCGTGCTCGGAGATTTAGTTTTTGTTGAAGTAGCTGCATGATTTACGGCTGCCAGACAACCTGAATACATGTGGGAATTCCCTAACAAACAGCCATTCCTCACATGTATTCAGCCTGTCTAGCAGCTGCAAATCATTCAGCTACTTCGACAAAAAACTAAATCTCCGAGCACGCCAAAATTCTCGGAGGACACCCAAGCATGCTTGGGAAAACCCGAGCAACGAGTATACTCGCTTATCACTAATGGCTAGTGATGAGCGAGTATACTCGTTGCTCGGGTGGTCTCCGAGTATTTTGGGGTGTTTAGAGATTTAGTTTTTTGTCTCAAAGAATCATAGAATCGTAGAGTTGGAAGAGACCTCCGGTGCCATCTAGTCCAACCCCCTGCTCAAAGCAGGATTCGCTAAATCATCCCAGACAGATGTCTGTCCAGCCTCTGTTTGAAGACTTCTATTGAAGGATAACTCACCACCTCTTGTGGCAGCCTGTTCCACTCATTGATCACTCTAACTGTCAAAAAGTTTTTTCTAATATCTAATCTGTGTCTCCTCCCATTCAGTTTCATCCCATTGCTTCTAGTCTTTCCTTGTGCAAATGAGAATAAAGATGATCCTCCTGCAATGTGACAGCCCTTGAGATATTTGTAGACAGCTATTAAGTCTCCTCTCAGTCTTCTCTTTTGCAAGCTAAACATTTCCAAATCCTGCAACCTTTCCTCATAAGACAGGGTGTTATGATTGGGTCACCGAGGAGGAAAAAAAGACCAAGCTAAGCTACAGAAAACCAGAGAGGTTGGTAACTAAGCGGATTGCAGACCCCTGATCCTATCCACACTGCTAGCAGTAGCCGTGGAGCATGCCTACGATGATTCTAGATGCCTCGACACAGCCAGAGAACTAAATAAGCCTAAAGCAAGAAAAAGGGAAATCTAAACTGCCCCAGAGCAGACCCCAAAGAAATAGACAGCCCCCAAACATATATTGTCAGTGAGACAAGATGAAAACACAAACACAGGTGGGAAAATAGGCTGAGCAAACGATGGGGCCCACACTAACTAGAAAGGACAGGAAAGGAAAGACACTGTCTGCAATCACACAAAAAACCCTGCAAAAATGTCCAACACTTCTGATAGAAAAAACTCTGAAGTCACAAGACTTCTCCCACTATATCAGCACTCTGGCATATTCTGAAAGCAGAGCAAAAAGAGGCCAATCTAATAAGGGACAAAAAACAAACTGACCCAAACAGTAACATAAGGATGGAAATTCAGGCTGGCTGGCTGACCACACAAAACTGAATAGACAAAACCAAATCAAATGTGAACAATAGCAAAGAACACATAGCTTGAGCATGCAGGGACTGAACTGGAAACTAAGACCTCAGGACGCAGGAAAAATCACCAGCAGGGATAGAGGGAGTCGGCTGTCTTAAATCCAGTCAGAGACTCCAGATGTCCAATCGTCATCCTCATTATCAGGTGGCAGGCCTCTATCAATTAGATCAGTTCCATTACCTCCTGTAAGCACCAAAGGGAGCCCGGAATGAGAACTCGCGACTCCTCTGTCAATACAACCAGCTCCACTACCTTCACTAGCAACCAGAGGCAGGCCAGAAAGTGAATTCACAACACAGGGTTTACAGACCGGTCACCATTCTGGTCGCTCTTTTCTGAACTTGCCCCAGTTTGTTGATGTCTTTTTTAAAATGTGGCGCCCAAAACTGGACACAGTATTCCAGATGAGATCTGACCAAAGAGGAAGAGAGGATAGAGATGAGCGACTTTGCCTTTTTTAGGGTCGAGTCAGGTAAAAGTCGGGTCAAACGAAATCGGCCGACTATAGGGAAAAGTCGGAGGCCGACTGAAACACGAAACCCAATGCAAGTCAATGGGGAAGCAAAGTCGGCAGGGAGTGGAGGACAGTAAACATACCTACAGTGCCCATTTCAATGCCAAAAACATCAATTCTTATTAATGAAGCGTGTCAACCTTAATTTACTTCATAATAGCTATGCATTGAAAACTGGTGGTTATTTGGCTAAAGTTGTGGGGGGTAAGGCTGGCTCCAGGTTTTCGCGTGCCCTGGGCCAAAGAGTGTCAGTGCACCCCTTTAACACATACCACAACTCATGATGCTCCGATATGGCACAGAAATATAGGTATAGTACAATGACAAATACTTCACTGCTTACATGACATGACTGATCTATTTTAAATAGTACAATAGCTCAAAAAAGGACAGTATATTAATCCATACAGTATTATGGCCACCACATTGTGCACCATACAGAATAATGAGCCCCATATATTTCTCCATACAGAATAATTGGTCACATATAATGTTCCTTACAGTATATGATGACCTCCACATAATGCTACGGTATATGATGGTCCCCATGGACGATGCTCCAGTGTGTTATGGGCCCAAATAATGCTCCATATATAATGGGCTCCATTTCTAATGCTCCAGTGTATAATGGGCCCCGTAAATGCTGCTCCAGTGTCTGATGTCCCCAATCTGGAATGCTCCAGTATATGATGGGCCTCATGGATGATGCTCCAGTGTATGATGGGCCCTAATAATGCTCCATATATAATGGGCCCCATTTCTAATGCTCCAGTGTATAATGAGCCCCGTAAATGCTGTTCCAGTGTCTGATGTCCCCCATTTGGAATGCTCCAGTATATGATGGGCCTCATGGATGATGCTCCAGTGTATGATGGGCCCTAATATTGCTCCATATATAATGGGCCCATTTCTAATGCTCCAGTGTATAATGTGCCCCATAGGTGCTGCTTCAGTGTCTGAACTGCCACATTTATAATGCTCCAGTATATGATGGGCCTCATGGATGATGCTCCAGTGTATGACGGGCCCAAATAATGCTCCATATATAATGGGCTCCATTTCTAATGCTTCAGTGAATAATGGGCCCCGTAAATGCTGCTCCAGTGTCTGATGTCCCCCATTTGGAATGCTCCAGTATATGATGGGCCCCATTTTTAATTAACCCAGGCATGGTATGTGAAAAGAGCTCCATGGAGTAATCTGAAGTGTGTGCTGCCGCATCCTTCACTTTTGTTGTTAGTGAAGGACACAAGGAAAGGGGTTGCTCCTGACCAGAAGCCTGCACTGACGACTCAGTGCTTGCATTTTTTGAAACTTCAGAAGAGGAGGCGATAGAGCTGGAGGCTGTTTCAGCAATGTAAGCCAAAAACAGTTCCTGATGCTCCGGCTTTAAAAGCAGTCTACCTACTCCCAGAAAAGGGAGCCTTACAGGCCTTCCAGAGCTACACCATGACACAGGCTCAACACCTCCTACCTTAGCTGCTATTGTGTTTTTGGCACTACTAGCAGATGCACCACCACCACTATCAGTACCAGGTGGCCCCCCACACCCACGTCCACTTCCACCATACTTCCTCATGTTTTGGAAAATGGACCCAAAATACCAGCAGATATATGCTACTGTAGCAGAAGCGTACAGCTCTATACAGTCTAGGGATAACAGTAAATCTCCATATATATTTCATGAGTCATACACAGACGCTCACAGACTCAGTATGGATTACACAATAAAATAAAAAGCTGAAAAAGGGTACAGTATCACCATATACAAGGTATATATAGTATAGTGTAAACATTCTGAATCGCCGTATATATTTCAGGAGGCAGACACAAACGCTCTCAGGCCCAGTATGGATTACACAAGAATATGAAAAGCTGTAAATGGGTAATGTAACACAAGCGTACAGCTGTATACAGTGTTGGGGTAATCTTAAAGCTCCAAATATATTTCCGGAGTAACAGACAGACGTTCACAGGCTCATTATGGATTACACCAGAATCTATATAGAAAAAAAGGTTACTGTATCAGAAGCGTACAGCTGTATACAGTGTTGGCCAAATTTGAAATCTCGGTATATATTTCCGGAGTCACCCTCAGATGCTCACTCAGTCTGGGTTTGACCATAATAAAAAATGTTGTAGAAAAGGTACTGGATAACAAGATAGCAAATATATATTATAGGGTACAATTGAAATCTCCGTATACATAGTCCCATAGTCACTCTCAGACGTTTATTCAGTATGGATTTGACCGTAGTACTAAATGTCAAAGAAAGGTACTGTATAACAAGATACATACTGTATCGAGTATAGGGTAAAAATTGGTATCTCCGGTTCACCGTATACATAGAAGGCGTAAACCACACACGCTCACTCACTAAGGATGATACTGTAATAAAAAATTTTGAACAAAGGTATTATATCAGCACATACCAGGTGTATCCAGTCTAGGGGTAATTGTAAATTTCAGTCTATACTTCCGGAGTCAGACACAGACTCTCACAGGCTCACTATGTATTACACCAGAATTTAAAAAGTAGATAAAGGGAAAGGTATTCGAAGCGTACAACAGTATACAGTGTTGTGGTACTTTTAAATCTTTGTATATATTTCAATCTCAGTAAGCCAGTCCAGACTCTCCGCTACTGGAAACTACATGGATACAAGTACAGACGGAAAGTCGAGTGTTTGCAGAAATTTGGGAATTACTCATCGTGGGAAAACCTCCCAGTAGATGTTGCAGAGGTGATGCAGACCCTCAATTACTGTGTCTGTGGAGACAGCGAAAAAGGTTTTTTGTGAAGAAAGGATTGCTTTATCGCAGTAGCGTGGATCACATCACCGTTACGCGTCTCCATCAAATTGTGATCACAGGGAGAGATGTAGACATGGTCCTCGCTGCCCATCATGATGTGTCTGGTCATTTTGGAGTGCAAAAAACAGAAGCCACAGGCCGTAGGTGATTCTATTGGATTGGCATGAGAGGAGACATTGAAAAATGGTGGCAGGAACATCACACGTCTCTGACTACCACAACTGTGAATGGTGATCATAAAGCACCACTGCATCCGCTTGTAAGTTGATGTCCATTACAAATGGTAGCCATTGATCATCTGAATGTAGAGGCCAGCAGGACAGGCCATAGCTATATCTTAACCATCATCGATCAATAAACCAAATTTCTTGTGGCCGGAAGTCCCTGTGAAGGATTTAACTGCCCAGAATACACAGCGGTGGAGCAGGGAGAGGTAAGTATTGCAACTTGCAAGTGCTGTGGCCATGACCAAGTGGGGGGACACACTCGTGGGCGACGGTACTGGCACAGGGCCCCTCATAGTACGCTGGTGTGTCTGACGGCGAGTGGGCCCCCCACCGTCAGAGACACTATATTGTACTATGAGGGGCCCTGTGCCAGTGCCGTCGGCCATCAGTGGGCCCATCCACCTGTTCAGAGCAACGACACTTGCCCGGGTGCGCCAGGTGTTGACCCCAGCCCTTGGGGGGCTGGGCAGCCCAGTTAGTGAGGTTTAAAAAATGGCATATGTTGATGTGTAGGCTGGACATTCAGCTGCTGCAAATGGCGGAATTGGGCAAGTCCGAGGAAGAGGAGGACAAAAGCGAGGCAGTTTTCTGGCAACCTATGTGTCATCAGGGGAAGGTGGGACAAAATCCTTTGAAACCCATGCATGGTTCATTTTAATGAAGGTTAGATCATCAACATTTTGTGTCGACAGATGGGTCCTTTTTTCTGTCAGGATTGGTCCAGCAGCACTGCGAGCTCCTGTAAGGCATAGTGTGCCAATTCAGGCCAGGTGTCCAGTTTAGAGGCCCAATAGTCAAAGGGGAATGACCTGTGAGGGAGAACATCGATATGGGAGGAGAAGTAGTTTGTAACCATAGTTGACAACTGCTGTCTCCTGTCACTTCTAATCGATGCAGTATTAGCAGTCGTGTGAGCGGTACTTGAGAAATCATTCCGCGACATGGTCATTAAACCCCTGTCTCCTACGCTACTTTGGCTGTGTGCACCACGAACACCTCTTCCATTGTGCCCACTACGGCTCGTGGGAGAACCAGCACTGCTGCTGTGTGCTGGAAAAGGCTCAAACAAATGGTTTAACAGAGTTGCTTGTTTGTTAGCCAATATTATCTCTAGGTTCTCCTGTGGAATGATGTTGTGTAATTTGCCTTTGTAGCGTGGATCGAGGATGCTGTCCAGCCAGTAGTCGTCATCCTTCATCATTTTGGCAATGCGGGGGTCCCTTTGTAGGATCCGCAAGGCATAATCGTACATGTGGGCCAATGTTCCAGGTATCAATAATGCACTGCCACTGCTAGGTGGAGGAGCACTTTCTGGCAAATCCACATCCCTACAGTCACGCACAAACACTGTACCTGACCTTGGAACACCAACATTTTCTCTTGCCCTTTGAGAAGCATCCTCCTGCCCAAAATAATCATCCCCCTCATCCTCCTCCTCTTCCTCTTCTTCCTCCACCTCGTCCAGGACAGTTCCCTGACCAGACAATGGCTGACTGTCAGCAAGGCTTCTCTCCTCCTCCTCCTTTTACTCCTCCGCTGCAGACGCCAGATCCTTAATGTGCATCAAACTTTGCATGAGCAGACGCATAAGTGGGATGCTCATGCTTATGATGGCATCGTCTGTGCTTACCAGCCGTGTGCATTCCTCAAAAGACTTTACAGAGGTCTTTCAGCTTTGACCACTGCACACCCGACAATTCCATGTCTTCCCTCAAACTGCCTGCCCGTGTATCCTCCCACAAATGCATTACAGCCTGCATCTGTTCGCACAGCCTCTCAACCATGTGCAGGGTGGAGTTCCATCTTGTTGCAACGTCTATGATTAGGCGGTGCTTGGGGAGGTGGAGCAATCGCTGCATCTTCTGCATATGAGTGGAGTGGACGTTTGAGTGACGGATGTGCGAGCACAGTCTTCGCACCTTATGGAGCAGGGATGTTAACTCTGGATAATTATTAAGGAAGCACTGCACCACCAGGTTCAAAGTGTGAGCCAGGCAAGGTATGTGTGTGAGTTTTGCACGGGCTATGGCTGCCACAAAATTACGGCCGTTATCACTAACTACCTTGCCTGGCTCAAGATGTAGACTGCCCAGCCATGACTCAGTTTGTCGCTGCAAGTAGTCGGCCAGTACCTCCGCGGTGTGTCTGTTGTCACCCAAAGACATCATCTTTAACACAGCCTGCTGACACTTACCACTAGCTGTTCAATAGTGGGACACCTCATGTGCAACACTGCCAGCTGCGGATGGAGTGCTCGCGCAACTACGCTCTGTGGATGAGCTTTTGCTTATGGAGGAGGAGGGTCGAAAGCCTACAGCCAACTGTTTCCTATGCCGTGGGCTAGGCAGCACTGTTCCACCGCCGCTGTCCCCTGTGGAGCCTGCATCCACCACATTAACCCAGTGCACAGTGTTGGACACATAATGGCCCTAGCCATGCCTACTGGACGATGCATCTGTTGTGAGGTGCACTGTTATGTTGAGTCACCGAAGGAGGAAAAAACAAAATACCAGCTAAGTCCAGAAAAACCAGAGAGGTTGGCAGCTATCGGATTGCAGACTCCTGAACCTATCCACAACAACTAGCAGTAGCCGTGGGGGGTTCCTACGGTGCCCTAGACCCCTCGATCACAGCCGGAGAACTATATAGCCTAAAGACAGAAAAGGGAAAAACTAAACTGCCCCAGAGCAGACCCCAAAGCAATAGGCAGCCCCAACATATAATGACGGTGAAGCAAGATGAAAACACTAACACAGATAGAAAGATAGGTTGAGCAAATGATGGGGCCCAAGCTAACTACATAGGACAGGATAGGAAAGCTGCTGTCCGCCATCCGCAAAAACCCTATCAAAATGAGCCAACCGACTGATAGGAAAAACAGGCCCTGAAGTCGCTAGGCTTCAAAAGACTATATCAGCACTCAGGTATATTCTGAAGACAGAGCAAAATGTCAACAGATCAGAGACAAAAATGGAGTTCAGCTCACCCCCGGTCGGGGATGGCAGAACTCCCAAAAAAACAAGGCAAAACAAAAACCAAACTGAAGAGTACAACGCAGAGCAGAAAAACTTAGCTTTGAGATGCAGGAATCAGACTGGTCTCCAAGAATCCAGCAGGAAAATCACCAGCCAGGAAGAAGGTCGTCGGCAGCCTTATATCCAGTCCTCAATTCCAGCCACCCAGTCATCATCTAGCTGCCCATGTGTTTGGTAATCAGCCTCACTACCTTCCTTCACCAGAGGAGGGAGTTCATCAGACCTCAATGGTGAAGGGAAAAATGAACTCACAACAGTGCACCTTTCCACTCACTGATTGCTTGAGTGCATGTACAATGCGGTCCTTCACATGCAGGTGGAGGGCTGGGATGGCTTTTCGAGAAAAAAAGTGCCGACTGGGTAGGTCATAGCCTGGGACTGCGTAGGCCATGAGCTCGCGGAAAGCTTCGCTTTCAACCAAATGGTAGGGCATTATCTCTAATGAGATTAGTTTGGCAATGTAGGCGCTCAAACACAGTGTACGCGGATGAGAGGATGAGTACTTTCTTGTCCTACTCAGAGTGTCTGGTAGGGTGAGCTGCACTGGAGAGCTGCATATGGGGGAAGTAGCGGTGGGCCGGACGGAGCAAGAGGGGGTTGGTGATGGTATTGGTGGTGATGGCCTAGATTCAATGTTGTGTTGCAAAACCATTGTGATTCCCTGAGTGCTTTGGCCTTGCGACGACACGTCAACTTTTAGTGCTGGTGGTGTGCTTAACGATGGCGGTGGACTTACAGTGGGGGAAGTGATGGAGCATTGCTGGCTACCTGCAGTCGGAGCAGGTGCACATGTGCTACCTGAGGTTTTGTAGTCCATCCACGCTTGCAAGTGCATGTTGATTAAATGTCTAAGCATGCAACTGGTATTCAAATTTCTGAGTTGTTTACCTCGACTAAAGGTCCTTCCACACTTCTTACAGGTAACCTTTGCCTCATCAGTAGGATTTTGGCCAAAGAAGTGCCACACTGCACTCTTTCTACTATGGTATACATTTTCTGGCCTTGCACGCTGTGCTAAGTTGACCGTCTGGCCAAGCTGTCCTGCAACTCTTTTAGTTTTTGGTCCACGTTTTTAGACAGCTACGGGCCTGCCAGATAACCGCTGCTGTGATGTCAATGCCTGCTGCGGATCCTTCTCCTTATCTGAACTATTGCCAGTGCCACCCTCCTTCCCCAATGGATGCCAATCCTGGTCAAGAACTTGGTCATCCATCACCTCCTCTTCAAAGTCATCTTCACCTTTACCTTCCTCTGTGTCACCGTGTAAGGTGGTATAGTATGCGGGAAGGGACCTGAGTAGTCTCGAAAGCTTGCAATGTATTACCATCTTTTCAGTTAGCCATTAAAAGGTATCAACCACTGAGGACTCTCAATCCTGAATATTTTTCTATGCGGGAAGGGGCACCTGAGTTTCATCAGGGTCAGATTCTGGCTCAGTAGACTGCGAGGACAATGTAGTGCTCTGGGTCAATGTACCAGCAGAATCATCTAGCAGTGGCTGTGCATCAGTGCACTCCATGTCAGATTCTTCTTGGACTGGGGAATTCAGGATTTGACTGGATAACCCAGGCATGGTATGGCCTTCTTTGGTCAGATGATGACGCAGGCTCAACACCTTCTACCTTAGCTGCTATTGTGCTTTTGTCAGAACCAGCCGATGCACCACCACCTTCAGTACCAGCTGCGCCCCCCTGCCCACCTCCGCGGCCTCTTTCACCATACTTCCTCATGTTTGTGAAAATGTACCAAAAATACCAGCAGAGAGATGGTACTGTATGAGGAGCGTCCAGCTGTGTAAGGTGTATTAAAAAAATTAAATCTATGTATATATTTTGTTAGTCACTGACGCTCTCCCAGTATGTATTTGACCGTAATCCAACAAGCAGATATACTGAACTGTATCAGAAGTGTACAGCTGTATACGTTTTTTGTGTAACTAACAATCTCCGTATATGTATTTACGGAGTGTCACACACACGCTGACTCTGTATAGATGTGACTGTAATGCAAACGGCAGATATACACTACTGTTTGAGAATTGGACATCTCTATACGGTGTCTGTATGGAAAATTGTCAATCTCCGTCTATTTTTATACGGAGTGACACACGCTATCTCTGTATAGTTTTGACCATGATCAAACAGCAGATATACGAAACTGTTTGAAGAGTCACACAGAGATAGCTTGTATTTGTCCATGATACCAGTCGGTACACGTTAGTGTGTGAGGAGCGTACACCGCTATACGGTGTCTGTATGGAAAATTGTCAATCTCCGTCAATTTTTATACGAAATGACACACGCTGTCTCTGTATAGTTTTGACCGTGATCAAACAGCAGATATACGAAACTGTTTGAAAAGCAGACAGCTCTATAAGGTGTAGGTCTGGAAAAATGGAAAATCTCCTTGGTTTGTTTTTCCAGAGTCACACACACATAGCTAGTATTTGTCCGTGATACCAGCCAGTACACAGTAGTGTGTGAGGAGCGTACACCGCTATACGGTGTGTGAAAAAATGAACACTCGGTAACTCGCCAGAACAAAATAATAAAAGTCGGAGTGCTTTGAAAAAAGCAGTTTGAACAGCAGTGTGCACACAGCAATGCAGCTAGCAGGTAGCCTTAAAAGGCAGACTAATTACCACCAGCGCTGCTGCACACAACAAAAATCCCCTTTCACTGCACACTAACTGTACAGTGAAAAGTGCTATCAGCAGACGCAATTTTTTTTCTTCTTCCCTGCCTAACGCTCTCCCTTATTCCGAATCAGCAGCAAGCACCTCTCCCTATTCTAAGATCGGCAGAAGATGGCAGTCGGCGGTCACGGCCTTTTATAGCCACTGTGATGCCACACCAAGCCAGCCAATCACTTCAATGCCCTTCTCTAAGATGGTGGTGGCCGCTGCCCATGTTATCGCATTGCCCACAGTGTGCGTCCTCCATCATTGGCTGAGAAAAGGCGCTGGAAGCATTATTTGAAACGCGACTTTGGCTCTCGGCGACCTCATGGCTGACCTCACGCTATGGTCAGGTTTCGATCGGCGAAACCCGACTTTAGCTAAAGTCGGCGACTTTTGAGTTTGACTGACCCGCTTCGCTGAACTCTAGTAGAGGGCAATAATGACTTCACGTGATCTAGACTGTATGCTTCTGTTAATACATCCTAGAATTGCATTTGCCTTTTTTGCTGCTGCATCACACTGTTGACTCATATTCAGTCTGTGATCTATTAGTATACCCAAGTCTTTTTCACAGCTGCATTATTTGCACAGTCGCAGCTGCATGATTTGTGACTGTTAGACAGGCTGAATACATGTGAGGAATGCCTGTTTGTTAGGGAATTCCCACATGTATTCAACCTGTTTACAAGTCGCAAATCCTGCAACTAAGACGCCGAAAACTAAATCTCTGAGCACACCAAAATACTCGGAGATCACCCGAGCAACGTTGCCACTAGCCCATCACTATTGATGACTTATGCAACTGTATTGTACTAATGGACTGTTTTAGTATCTTTTTGCCTTTTACACTTTTATTACCAGGTAGAGGAGTATACAAAACATCTGTGAAGGCGAAAATAAACATAAATTATTGCTTATAAGTATGAAAAAGACTATTATAGGAAACACATCTAAAAAAAAAAGCACATTTACTAGCAGGAAAGTACAGGCAAGGTAATTCTGTATATTAAAGTCAGGTGTCCAACCCTTAGCCCGTTGTCAGATGACAATTCCCTGTATCCATGGCTGATGGAGCATCAGGGAGATGTAATGTATTACCTGTCGGAGTGTTGTGCGTTTTATAACCCCTCTTGAAATCTAGGAAACCTTTTCAGAAAGCTGTTTACACTTTTGGTTAATGGTCTCTTGGGTTCACGTAGTAATTTTGAATTATGTACAACCCTGAGAGTTACAGCAATTTTTCTCTAATTCCTACTTGACATTTCGACTTATTTTGCTTTTAACAGTAAATTCTTTCATTTGTGCTTACAGGAGGACAACTGTGGTGTACAACTACCAAGTCTATCGCTGAGGGCGAGGAGTTAATTGCCTTTGTTGTGGATTTTGACTCAAGGCTACAAGCTGCCACTCAGATGACTCTTACTGAGGGAATGTATCCAGCTCGTTTGTTGGACTCGATACAACTGCTTCCTCAACAAGCAGCAATGGCGTCTATCTTGCCTACAGCCATTGTCAACAGTAGGTGTCACATACTCTACTGGATCTTTTGAAATTTTGGAAATATTTTAGAACAGACGTAGATATATTTAAAACAGTATTAATGGGATGGAAGTGGATTTTAATGCCGACGACCTCTCGGAAAGGCAAAATTATAACGAGCAAAACTATTCTAATTACAAAATGTTAGAACTGTGAGAAACCAAAAATACAAGATCTGTCATCTATGATGAGACCTGCTTTTTATATATCTGCATTTTGAGTAGTTTGTAAAATAATAGACCAGATAGAAACCTGAACCCCATACTCTTAGATGAGAAATCAAATCACACGGAAAGAAATTGTGACCACAGATGACGAGTGCTCCGGACTTCATGGCGATTGATGTCGGTTTGGTACTTTTTGTAAGCAATCATAAAATGAATAAAAATAGTAAGCAATGTCTATAACTTTCTGAGCCCAGCAGTGGCGTCAACACTTTATTGTGGCGCTGAATATTTAAGGGGTGGATAAATTGGTTTTAGGACTTGATAATAACCTATAATATGACTCCATAAATGTATAAATTTTGGAACAGTGGGGCAAAATGAGGAGAATGGGGCAGCTCAGTTACAAAAACAGAAACTTTAAATTAGCTTTCCCATTTTTTTGTTTAATTCACAGAAGATATCTTCCCTTGTAAATCCTGTGGCATTTGGTACAGAAGTGAACGCAACCTGCAAGCTCACCTTATGTACTACTGTAGTGGTCGCCAGAGGGAACCATCTCAACTACCTGAGGATAATGAAGACAGTTCCCAGCAGATGTCCAGTGCCTGTCCATTCCCACAGTGCACAAAAAGTTTTTCTAGTGCTAGAGCTCTAGAAATGCACTTAAATTCTCACACTGGTAAGTATATCATTAAGGTTTATGATGGTTGTACATATGAATATTGGCTTAACACACCTCCGAGTTGGTTTTGAGTCATAAATTCTGAGCAAGACGATCTTAGCATAGCCACCGGTGCTTCCTTGTCGGAAATTCTGAGCCATGTGATCCCATTAGTTATCAATCTGGGTGTACCTAAAAGAACGTGCCTTGAGCATTTACAGTGGGGAAAAAAAGTATTTAGTCAGTCAGCAATAGTGCAAGTTCCACCACTTAAAAAGATGAGAGGCGTCTGTAATTTACATCATAGGTAGACCTCAACTATGGGAGACAAACTGAGAAAAAAAAATCCAGAAAATCACATTGTCTGTTTTTTTTTCATTTTATTTGCATATTATGGTGGAAAATAAGTATTTGGTCAGAAACAAAATTTCATCTCAATACTTTGTGATATATCCTTTGTTGGCAATGACAGATGTCAAACGTTTTCTGTAAGTCTTCACAAGGTTGCCACACACTGTTGTTGGTATGTTGGCCCATTCCTCCATGCAGATCTCCTCTAGAGCAGTGATGTTTTTGGCTTTTCGCTTGGCAACACGTACTTTCAACTCCCTCCAAAGGTTTTCTATAGGGTTGAGATCTGGAGACTGGCTAGGCCACTCCAGGACCTTGAAATGCTTCTTACGAAGCCACTCCTTCGTTGCCCTGGCGGTGTGCTTTGGATCATTGTCATGTTGAAAGACCCAGCCACGTTTCATCTTCAATGCCCTTGCTGATGGAAGGAGGTTTGCACTCAAAATCTCACGATACATGGCCCCATTCATTCTTTCATGTACCCGGATCAGTCGTCCTGGCCCCTTTGCAGAGAAACAGCCCCAAAGCATGATGTTTCCACCACCATGCTTTACAGTAGGTATGGTGTTTGATGGATGCAACTCAGTATTCTTTTTCCTCCAAACACGACAAGTTGTGTTTCTACCAAACAGTTCCAGTTTGGTTTCATCAGACCATAGGACATTCTCCCAAAACTCCTCTGGATCATCCAAATGCTCTCTAGCAAACTTCAGACGGGCCCGGACATGTACAGGCTTAAGCAGTGGGACACGTCTGGCACTGCAGGATCTGAGTCCATGGTGGCGTAGTGTGTTACTTATGGTAGGCCTTGTTACATTGGTCCCAGCTCTCTGCAGTTCATTCACTAGGTCCCCCCGCGTGGTTCTGGGATTTTTGCTCACCGTTCTTGTGATCATTCTGACCCCACGGGGTGGGATTTTGCGTGGAGCACCAGATCGAGGGAGATTATCAGTGGTCTTGTATGTCTTCCATTTTCTAACTATTGCTCCCACAGTTGATTTCTTCACTCCAAGCTGGTTGGCTATTGCAGATTCAGTCTTCCCAGCCTGGTGCAGGGCTACAATTTTGTTTCTGGTGTCCTTGGACAGCTCTTTGCTCTTCACCATAGTGGAGTTTGGAGTCAGACTGTTTGAGGGTGTGCACAGGTGTCTTTTTATACTGATAACAAGTTTAAACAGATGCCAATACTACAGGTAATGAGTGGAGGAAAGAGGAGACTCTTAAAGAAGAAGTTACAGGTCTGTGAGAGCCAGAAATCTTGATTGCTTGTTTCTGACCAAATACTTATTTTCCACCATAATATGCAAATAAAATGAAAAAAAAACAGACAATGTGATTTTCTGGATTTTTTTTTCTCAGTTTGTCTCCCATAGTTGAGGTCTACCTATGATGTAAATTACAGACGCCTCGCATCTTTTTAAGTGGTGGAACTTGCACTATTGCTGACTGACTAAATACTTTTTTTCCCCACTGTATATACTGTTGCAGTTATTGGAGTAAATAATGTTTGTAGGGATGCAAAAGTAGGTACTTGCCTAAGGCACCATTTAAAGCACCACTCCTTTGTTTTAGTTTTATTTTCAGCACTTGAGTGGTGCTACAAATCTAAGTTATTTCACCCTAGTCTTTATACTCATTCGCTGCCCTCTTCCCCTTTTAGCAGTGCTGCTCTGCTCCCACTGCATCATCATGTGACCTCAATTTCCAGAAGTCAAAAGTAACAGTCACAAGTGTTCAGTAAAAGTATGAGAGTCATAACCAGGCTCTCATAGAGTTACATTACACATTGACTTCGCTTCAGCAAACACTGGAGCGAGCCGGCAAGTCACCATCTTCTGAAGACTGACCAGAGCGGTACTGATAGAAGGTGGGAAAGTACAAGACTAGGAAAAGGGACATTAGATTAGAAGCACCATTCCAGCACTGCAATAAAAAAACTGCTGGAGTGGTGTTTTAACTTGTGATGTAAGGGGGTGACATTGATTTAAGAAGCCTCACAGCCAGTGTACACCTTACTCCATATAAGCCAGACTCATCTTCCTACTATAGATGCCCCTCAACATTCATGGCAGTTATCTTGATTATAATGTATTAGTATGTGTATTTTCTGCAGTTGGTGCTTGAAAGAAGAGCAAGAACCTGGAGTACAGGGTGGGCCATTTATATGGATACACCTAAATAAAATGGGAATGGTTGGTGACCCAGATCGGCACGCTGAATTTGCAGAATGGGCAAAACAAAAATTGGAACAGGACCCTCAGTTTACACAGAACATTATGTTCAGTGATGAGGCAAACTTTTTTGGGTGGGCCATTTATATGGATACACCTAAATAAAATGGGAATGGTGACAGTTTTCTTGCGTAGGGTGAAACCAAGCACACCACTGTTTTTCTTGTGAAATTCCCAATAAGTTTGATGTGTCACATGACCCTCTTGGATCCAAAGTGGCCGATTTCAAAATGGCCTCCATAGTCACCACCCATCTTGAAAAGTTTCCCCCTCCCATATACTGATGTGGCACAAACAGGAAGTTGATATCACCAACCATTCCCATTTTATTTAGGTGTATGCATATAAATGGCCCACCCAGGTGTATCCATATAAATGGCCCACCCTGTATAAGCAGATGGAAGTCTACACAGTGTGTGTTTGTGAGTGAGTGACTGGACTGTGTGCTGGTGAACTTTGCATGTGCATTGTGTATGTGAGACTGGAGTGTGTCCAGGGGTGTAGGGTGCGGTAACAACTGGTAAATCAAACTACTGGGACCCTCAATGAATATTAGAATAAGGGATGACAAGTCTTCAAGATGTGCTTGATCGACTGGGGTTCAATTGCTGGGACCACTGCTGATCATCAGAATGGCGGGCAATGGCCTTCCTTATACTCATAGCAGCAGAATCATGGCTATTAGGGATTTAAATGGATCGACGATGGTGCATGCACCTTACCGCTCCATTCTACGTTGCTTATAAACATGGCTGTGTAATGAGCACGGTCTTGTGGTTGAGATTAACAATAGATCAAGGTGCCCCATTGGATTCCGGTGGACAGACCCAGAGTAGCAGTTATTACCTAACCAATACTGCCACATGGATACCAGAGAGTGTGTAGGTGTGCTGAATGTGTGTACAGATCGTATGCTGGAGAGGACGGGTCTTTGTAGAATATATACTGTATATAGATGCGTGGAGTGTTGATAGGACCAATTACAATATTTTCTTGTCTAATGCTTTTGACTTATTGTACAAATTGGGTTTCCCCATTGTAAGATAAACTAGTGTACATATGACAACTATTGCACTAAACTAAGAAGTGGGGGTACAATGAATACTTGTGCTTGTCCAACCATGAATTGTACATGTGTGTAGGTATAGACTGATGACGCTCCATGATGCAGCAGAGACTGAACAGTAGTTTAGTATCCCTTGAATTTTTGTAGCACAGGAATACAAAATGGAAGCGAAAACACTACAATATACTTGATATATACACATCAGCTCCTGTAGATTATAGCTGATTTCTGAAGGTCTTATCAGCGGATCACCCTGAGATTAGCCTATTTCATGGAGATTCTTCTAACCACAAGAGATTATTAAAAATGATCGACCGGCAACTCCATCCTCTGTACCTTAGCAGCCCATAAGCTGCCCGTAGTCTTCAATCTATCTCTTTACTTTTACTCTTAATTAAAGCTTTTGGTATTTAAATGGGACTTTTCCCCAAATCTTGGCTGCAGACTGTAATTAAACTTTTCAGCTTGTTTTTTTATTTCCCCTATTGATTGCAGAAATATTAGCAATCAAAAGTATCTGGCAATGAATGAGTTAACGTTAGTTAAATCAAAGTGAGTGCTATCAGATACTCTTCACTGGGGGAATGTACATCTCATTGTTGGAGTTGCTATCACTAGGGGAATGTACTTCTATAGCAAATCATGCAGGAAAAAGTACATACCCCTAGTGATAACAATTTATACAGGCAGAAGTCCTTGGTGATGTGTCCTTCTCCCTGTGTGAGTTGCTATTAGTGATGAGCGAACGTGGTCAGATAAGGTGTTATCCATGCCCGCTTGGGTGCTAACAGAATATCTTCGGCGTGCTCGAATACTATGTTTGAGTCACCCCAGCTGCATGTCTCATGGCTGTTTGACAGCAGCAAGACATGCAGAGATTGCCTGTTTTAAGGCAATCCCTGCATGTGTTGCAGCTGCGGAACAGCCGTGAGACATGCAGCACAGCGACTAGAAAATAGTATTCGAGCACGTTGAAGATACTCTGTTAGCACCCAAGCGGGCATGGATAACACCTTATCTGACCACGTTCGCTCATCACTAGTTAATATTACTGGAGGGAATATACGTCTTCTTCCTGTATGAGTTGCTATCATTGGTGGTCGTACTTCTCCCTGCATGAGTTGCTATTACTGGAAGTGTATACTTGTTCTCCCTCTATGAGTTGCTATTGAGGTCCTTCGGTACTTCTTGTCACTGTATCATATGCTATCACTGGGAGTGTGTCTTTCTTCTCCCTGTATGAGTTGATGTCACTGGGGTGGGTCCTTCTCCCTGTATGAGCTGCTATCACTGGGGACATGCACTTTTTCTCCCTGTATGAGTTGCTATCATTGGTGGTCGTACTTCTCCCTGTATGAGTTGCTATTACTGGAAGTGTATACTTCTTCTCCCTCTATGAGCTGCTATTGAGGTCCTTCGGTACTTCTTGTCACTGTATCATATGCTATCACTGGGGGTGTGTCCTTCTTCTCCCTGTATGAGTTGATGTCACTGGGGGTGTGTCCTTCTCCCTGTATGAGTTGATGTCACTGGGGGTGTGTCCTTCTCCCTGTATGAGTTGCTATCACTGGGGACATGCACTTTTTCTCCCTGTATGAGTTGCTATCACTTGGGGCCTGTACTTCCGATTCCTGTATGAGTTACTTTTGGGGGCCTCCTGTACTTCTTTTGTCCCTGTATGAACTGCTTCTTTTCCATGCATGAGTTATCACTGGGGCCATGAACTTCTCCTCCCTGTATGAGTTACTATTAGGAGCCTCCTGTACTTCTTCTCCCTGTATAAATTGTTGTCACTGGAGGGAATGTATTTCTTGTTCCTCTATGAGCTGGTATCTGATAACTTTTGTAAAGTCCAAGTAGGTGTGAACTCTTTAGGTGCCAATTACTTTAATTGCTATGATCTCTGCAGTGAAGAGGAGAAAGTAAAAAAAAAAGCTTTTTATGCCACACTGCAGCCACTATACCTCATACGTCCAGTTCAACATAAAAAAAAACTGGTGAAAGGTTCTCTTTAATCTGAACATAATCAGGCTATGTGCACACATAGCAGAAAATTTCTGCTGAAAAACCTGACTCCCTTCCCAGAAACCGCGCGTTTTTTTCTGCGCATTTTCCGCGCATTTTCTGTGCGGTTTTTGTGCAAAAAATGCACGTTTTTTATGCGTTTTTTTTCTGTGTGTTTTCAAGACGCATAGAAATAGCCAGAAACGCGGAAAAATCCACGAAATTAATGAGCATGCTGGTTTTTTTTTTACCGCAAAGCGTTTTTTTCACGGTAAAAAATGCATCAGTATGCACAAAAAGTGCAAAATGCATAGAAATGAATGCAAATTGCCTCTTCAGAAAGAAAGAGGACTTTTACTCTACAGCGCCACCTATTGGTAGTAGCGATCCTACAATAGGTGGCGCTGTAGAGTAAAAGTCCTCTTTCTTTCTGAAGAGGCAATTTGCATATTATTTTCCCAGAGGAGCATTGCACGGCGAATAAGTCTCCTTACCTTGACAAGCCACAGCTGGCATGTCACTCTCCGCAAGGAGAAACCTTACTTCTTAGAAATGAATGGGAAGCTTATTTTTAGCAGTTTTATAGCGGTTTTATTGGCAAATCCACTAAAAATACCGCTAAAAAAACCGCTGTGTGTGCACACAGCCTCAATCACAAGAGATGGGAAAGGTTTGTTATTTTGGCTGTTGGTGAAGAAGACGGCATTGAACAATAGTGATTTCTATTTTATACTATATAAAATTTCCCAAGTTGTCATATGTCATGTGAGAGGTGTATATAACTTTGAAAGCCTGATGAGATCACAGAAGTTTTATTTCTTTGGGAAATTAAATTAAAAATAAATGGACAAGAAAAAACTGAACACATTCTGATTTCCAGATTTTGACAAAACACAGATAGACAAAGAGTATTTAATAATGACTATATAAACCAGGCCATTGAAAGAGTGATAGATCTACACCAATGCTCATGATTTGACATTTATATAGTCTATTACTGCTTCTATCACTCCAGTATAACATAATGTTTAAGGCTGTGTGCACACGTTGCGGTTTTTTTTTTTGCGTTTTTCCGCTGCAGAATCGCCGCAAAAATGCAAAGAAAATGCATCCCATGCAATGCTGTGCTAATGCTGATGATTTATTTCCGCTGTGGAATTGCATAGTGGAAAAATACGCAGCAGGCTCATTCTTTCTTTTCTTTTTGTGGAATCGCGGCGATTCCGCACCCATAGGAATGCATTGATCTGCTTACTTAACGCATGTGGCTATGCCCACCATGCGCAAAGTAAGCCGATCATGTGCGGATGGTACCCAGGGCCTCGAGGAGAGGAAACTGTCCTCCAGGCCCTGGGTACCATAATCCTGTAAAAAATAGAATAAAAATAAAAAATATAGATATACTCACCCTCCGGTGGCCCCCGAAGTCCTTGCCGCCTCTCACCACGCACCCAGCATCCAGTAATGCTTTGTGCTCTCGTGAGCGTGACGTCATCTCAGGTCCTTCGCGCAAAGCATTACTGGGACTGGAAGATGCCGGGAGCGCCACAGAGCAGATCGGGGGGCCGTCGGAAGGTGAGAATAACAATTTTTTTTATTATTTTTAACATCCTATCACATTCAAAGTGATGCTTGAAATTGCTTGGAATGCACAAGCATTCCACAAGTGATAAACGCTTGCAAAACGCTTGTTTTTCATGGGAAAAACGCATGAAAGTGTGGAAATGTTGCGGAAATTTCTGCAGCATTTCTGCAACATGGGTACATAGCCTAAAGGTCCTGGCACACAATAGACAAAAGTCATCGACCTGATGATTTTGGTAGGATCTACCACCTTCTAATGTTTAAGGTGGTCTCCTGACTGTTTGACAAAAAAAATGTTAGGAGTAGTGTTGAGCATTCCGATACCGCAAGTATCGGGTATCGGCCGATACTTGCTGTATCGGAATTCCGATACCGACTTCCGATATTTTTTCAATATCGGAATTCGGCATCGGAATCGGAAGTTCAGTTGATTGACGGCCTGACGTCATCATGATGCGCGGTGTGTGCGCATCATGATGCGCCGTCATTTCGGGCCTTCCGGGGGTCTCTGCCGGCCTGCCGGGGGGCTGTGCCGGCCTGCCGGGGGGCTGTGTGGACTGCCCGGGGTCTCTGCCGGCCTGCCGGGGGGCTGTGCCGGCCTGCCGGGGGGCTGTGCACCCTGTGGGGGTCTGTACCGGCCTGCCGGGGGGCTGTGCCGGCCTGCCGGGGGGCTGTGCTGATGTCCGGGGGTCTGTGCAAGCATCGTCCGATGGGACTACAAGTCCCATCGGGCGATGCCTGCTACCATGACAGTGATTGACACATTAGCCAATGATGGGACAGTAGTAGTCCCATCATCCGGCTAATGTGTTAAATGTTAAAAAAAAAAAAAAAAAAAAATACTACATACATACTACATGCTACATACATACTACATATATACTACATACATACTACATACATACTACATACATACTACATGCATGCTACATACATACTACATATATACTACATACATACTACATACATACTGCATGCTACATACATACTACATACATACTACATACATACTACATGCATGCTACATATATACTACATGCTACATACATACCACATACATACTACATGCATGCTACATATATACTACATGCATGCTACATACATACTACATATATACTACATGCATGCTACATACATACTACATGCTACATGCATGCTACATACATACTACATACATGCTACATATATACTACATACATACTACATATATACTACATGCATGCTACATATATACTACATACATACTACATATATACTACATGCATGCTACATATATACTACATACATACTACATATATACTACATACATGCTACATATATACTACATACATACTACATATATACTACATACATGCTACATACATACTACATACATACTACATATATACTACATGCATGCTACATATATACTACATGCTACATACATACCACATACATACTACATACATGCTACATATATACTACATGCATGCTACATACATACTACATATATACTACATGCATGCTACATACATACTACATGCTACATGCATGCTACATACATACTACATACATACTACATGCTACATACATACCACATATATACTACATACATACAATACATTCATACAATACATACATAGACATACAGTACATATAACATAGAGTAACATACTTACCAATACTTGTCACATTGTTCCCCGAAGCCATTGTCTTTCCGGAATAAATATTAACATAACAAACCACAAAAATACTCACCCACGATCCGAAGCAGTCCACGAGTGTGTCCCACGACGATCTTGGGTAGAGAACTGCAGCATCAGATGATGCTGCCGTTCTCTACGGGCTGCAGGAATCCAATGACGGAAGGTAGGTATCCTTCCGCACTGTATTCCTCCGCCACTTAAAAAAAAAAAAGTCCCTAGTCTCACTTTATGCCATTGCTGTGTGGGAAATTCCCACACAGCAATGGCATAAAGTGAGACTAGGGACTTTTTTTTTTTTAAGTGGCGGAGGAATACAGTGCGGAAGGATACCTACCTTCCGTCATTGGATTCCTGCAGCCCGTAGAGAACGGCAGCATCAGCTGATGCTGCAGTTCTCTACCCAAGATCGTCGTGGGACACACTCGTGGACTGCTTCGGATCGTGGGTGAGTATTTTTGTGGTTTGTTATGTTAATATTTATTCCGTAGACGACAATGGCTTCGGGGAACAATGTGACAAGTATTGGTAAGTATGTTACTCTATGTTATATGTACTGTATGTCTATGTATGTATTGTATGAATGTATTGTATGTATGTAGTATATATGTGGTATGTATGTAGCATGTAGTATGTATGTAGCATGCATGTAGCATGTAGTATGTATGTAGCATGCATGTAGTATATATGTAGTATGTATGTAGCATGCATGTAGTATATATGTAGCATGCATGTAGTATGTATGTGGTATGTATGTAGTATATATGTAGTATGTATGTAGTATATATGTAGCATGTATGTAGTATGTATGTAGCATGCATGTAGCATGTAGTATGTATGTAGCATGCATGTAGTATATATGTAGTATGTATGTAGCATGCATGTAGTATATATGTAGTATGTATGTAGTATATATGTAGCATGTATGTAGTATATATGTAGCATGCATGTAGCATGTAGTATGTATGTAGCATGCATGTAGTATATATGTAGTATGTATGTAGCATGCATGTAGTATATATGTAGCATGCATGTAGTATATATGTAGTATGTATGTAGTATATATGTAGCATGTATGTAGTATGTATGTAGCATGCATGTAGCATGTAGTATGTATGTAGCATGCATGTAGCATGTAGTATGTATGTAGCATGCATGTAGTATATATGTAGTATGTATGTAGCATGCATGTAGTATATATGTAGTATGTATCATGTAGTATGTATGTAGCATGCATGTAGTATATATGTAGCATGCATGTAGTATATATGTAGTATGTATGTTGCATGTAGTATGAATGTAGCATGTATGTAGTATGTAGTATGAATGTAGCATGTATGTAGTATGTAGTATGAATGTAGCATGTAATTTTTTTTTTTTTTTTTTTTTTTTACATTTAACACATTAGCCGGATGATGGGACTACTACTGTCCCATCATTGGCTAATGTGTCAATCACTGTCATGGTAGCAGGCATCGCCAGATGGGACTTGTAGTCCCATCGGACGATGCCTGCACAGACCCCCGGAGCCTGCACAGACCACCGGCAGGCCGGCACAGCCCCCCGGCAGGCCGGCACAGCCCCCCGGAGCCTGCACAGACCACCGGCAGGCCGGCACAGACCACCGGAGCCTGCACAGACCCCCTGGCAGGCCGGCACAGCCCCCCGGCAGGCCGGCACAGCCCCCCGGCAGGCCGGCACAGCCCCCCGGAGCCTGCACAGACCACCGGCAGGCCGGCACAGACCACCGGAGCCTGCACAGACCCCCTGGCAGGCCGGCACAGCCCCCCGAAAGGCCCGTACAGACCCCAGAGAGGCTGTACAAGGGCAGGAAAGGGTTTTTCTTATTCCGATACCGGAAGTCCCATAGACTTGAATGGGACTTCCGGTATCGGAATCGGCGATACCGATACTTTTTTTAAAGATCGGCCGATACCATCCGATACGATACTTTGAAGTATCGGATGGTATCGCTCAACTCTAGTTAGGAGACATAAGGATCCTTGAAGCATTGGCCAAGTGTTCCTTTGTGTGGGACAGCTTTATTCCTCTTAATTACAACATACAAGGTAAACCAGCTAGTTATACCTTTACTAAAGATTAACTCCTTAAAGATATTTCTTTTCATATACATTCACTTTTATATATAAGCCATGGTGCTGGAGGAAACTGTGGTCAATCTGGTGGTTCATTTAGGAACCATTCAGATAAGGCTAGTTTCACACTAGCATATGGAGGAGCTGCGGAGGGATGCGGACTTCCGCCGTGAAACTCCGCCCATGGCAGCACCTCCTCCGGTCAGCGTACCCTATCTTTAGCATTAGGTACGCAGGCCATGCCGATATATGCGGATGCCTCTGCATGTGTCATTTTGTCGGTGCGATGACCGCACCAAAATGGAACATGTTGCGTTCGGCGCAGGTCACCGCACCGTCAAAACGACACATGCAGAGGCATCCGCATACATCGGCATGGCCTGCGTACCTAATGCTAAAGATAGGGTACGCAGGCCGCATAACATCGGAGGCGGAGTTGACCAGAGGAGGTGCGGCTGTGGGCGGAGCTTCACAGAGGAAGTCCACATCCCTCCGCAGCTCCTCCATACGCTAGTGTGAAACTAGCCTAATACATGGACATGTGATGAGTTGTCAGGAAAAAAGCTTTGAAAAATGTGCATGATTTTACCTCTTTTTTTGTTACATTTTTGTTGCATTTTTTACATATATTTTTGGGTGGTTTTTCGCTACTCATTTAGTACTGATGAAATCTGCAGAAAAAATGCTGAAAAAAATTGACATGCTGCAGATTTGACTTCCATGTATGCACATATTGCGTTTTTTTTTTTTTAGCGCAGATTTGTCACAAAACCTAAAGGGGTTCCTGATGCCAGCAAGTTCAATGAGAATCCTAAAGTCTCATGCACAAGTTGTTTTTTTTTCTCCTTTCACATTTGATGCAGATTTAATCCTGCAGCATGACAATTCTTTCAGCGTTTTTGCTGCACGTTTCACCCATACTAATGAATGAGGAAAAAATCTGCAACAAAAATGCAAGTAAAAAATACGTCAAAACCGTGCGTTTTTGTGGCTGCCTTTTTCCGGCCAAGAGAAATTTAAACTTAACTTGCACACATACCCTTAAAGGAAGAAATATTCAATGTGTGTGTATTATACTTAATTAATTTTGCCAGAACCACATAGCATAAGTATATTTCAGTAGCAGACATAGAAAATGTGTAAGGGCAGATCTAAGCATAGATGTATCATTGGGCTCATAAATAGGTCACTTTGCTTAGATGTCACATGTCAGAAATCCTCAATATTGGACAGATTCTCTTGCATTCATTAGTAACAGAACAACAGAATGTGTCAAACCTGTGGGGACATGCAATGACTTCCAACGTTAAACAATATCTCTGCTGTGCAATGAAAGATCAGCAAGATTTATTTATGTATTTACATTTTTCCATCTTTTGCAGGTGTTAAAGTTGAGGATTTCCTTCCCCCCGGGGCCAGTCTGAAATGTACAGTTTGCAACTACACAGCCGAATCTGTGATTAACTTCCACAAACACCTGTTCTCTCATCTTACTCAAGCTGCCTTTAGATGCAATCAGTGCCATTTTGGCTTTCAAACTCAGAGGGAACTCCTACAACACCAGGAGCTTCATGTCCCTGGAAGTAAACTACAACGGGAAGCCGACACTGAACATTCTCCTGGTGCCAGCGAAGCAAATGCACAACAGACGCCAGAACTCCTGAATAAAAATGAACTTCTACGGAGCCAAAAGACTGTGCAGAATAAAGACGCAAGCTCAGACAGTGAACTGGAAAAGAGTGAAAAGAAACCCAATCTTTTCCTCGCCAATCAGAGGCCAGAGGCAACAAACAAAAATGTTTTTTCATACACAAAAATTAAATCTGAGCCATCAAGTCCAAGGCTTGCTTCATCGCCCGTACAACCCACCATTGGACCATCATTCCCAATGGGACCTTTCCTTTCCCAGTTTGCTTTCCCACATGATATCACAGTTGTTCCTCAAGCCTCAGAAATCCTTGCAAAGATGTCTGAACTGGTACATAGGAGGCTACGACATGGCAGCAATAGCTACCCTCCAGTAATTTACAGCCCCTTGATGCCAAAAGGCGCTACCTGCTTTGAGTGCAACATCACATTTAATAATTTGGACAATTATTTAGTACATAAGAAACACTATTGCAATAGTCGGTGGCAGCACATAACCAAGACAGCGGACTTCTCTGGTGTTGCAGAGAAGATAACAGAATCTGTAAGTCCAACCAATGCCCAAAATTCTGTAAACCTCCTAAACCCTCCTTTACCCTCTACTGAAGCTGATAACCAGCTGATTCCAACATCCTGCATTACCTCAGGCAATGTGTTAGATTTGTTAGGGTCCAATATTAAGTCAAGAGACAGCAAAGACTTTGTAGCCGATGTTAAAAAATTAGCAAATGCCAGTGGCAATGATGAGAAAATGAATGGAAAACCCAATGAAGTTAAAAACACCACTACTCCTCAACTGGAGGCGGATAACAGTGACCCAAACAAAACCACCTGCGAGGCTTGTAACATCACTTTTAGTAGACACGAGACCTTTATGGTTCATAAACAGTACTACTGTGCAACCCGTCATGACCCACCATTAAAAAGATCTGCAAATAACAAAGTGCCTGCCCTGCAGAGAACTATGCGCACAAGGAAGAGGAGAAAGATGTATGAGATGTGTCTGCCCGAACATGACCAGAGGCAACAGCTAGTCCAACAGCATTTTCTACAAGTAGCTAATCTTGGAAACCCATGTACATCTGCTCAAGAGTCAGCAGAGGGGCTTGGGGACTGTTATCACCCCAGGTGTGATATCTTTCCAGGAGTTGTTCCAAAGCATTTGGAAACATCACTTTCAATTAGTAAATGTGTTCCAGTGGTGAAATGTGAAACTTCGCACTCAACCATTTCCTCCCTGGAGATGGATGCTCCTATAGACCTCAGTAAAAAATGCATAACACAATCAGATAGGGTATCCACATCCCCAAAAAGGCTTCTGGACTATCATGAATGCACAGTATGTAAAATAGGATTTAATAAAGTGGAAAACTACCTTACTCATAAGCAAAACTTCTGTCCTGTGACGGCAAGCCAACGCAATGACATAGGCAATCTAGAGAGCAAAGTTTTCCCCAATGCAGAAAACGATAGGAGCAGCCCCGATGGCAACTTCGAAAGAACCATCATAAAGTGCGAAAAGAACAGAACCTCGAAACAGTCCTCACCTAATGGGAACTTATTCTCTTCGCACTTAGCGACTCTTCAAGGTCTTAAAGTCTTTAGCGAGGCAGCCCAGCTTATCGCAACGAAAGAAGAAAACAAAAATGCATTTTTTCCACAATGCCTTTACCCAGGAGCAATAAAAAAAGCAAGAGGAGCAGATCAGCTTTCTCCGTATTATGGCATAAAGCCAAGTGATTATATTTCTGGGTCTCTTGTAATACACAATGCGGATTTAGATCAAAGCACAAATGTAGGAAGCGAGTCTCCCAAAAGCCAGATACCTTCAAATGGATGTTCTTTGCTGAAGAAAGAGTCACTTCCGCTATTGCCAAAAAACAGGGGTATGGTAATAGTTAATGGTGGACTTAAGCAGGAGGACCGACCTGTAGTCAATTCCCAACAAGAAAACATTTCCCAGAATCCTCCACAAGAAGACGGATGCAAATCCCCCTCCAGGGCATCTGATAAACCTTTGACAGCCAATGAAAATGTTTCTCCGTCGATCCCAGCTGCTGAAGATCAGGTGGCGAGCCTAACAAAAAGCCTAAACGGTTCTGGTACAGCTGCAGCCGGTGGGAAATATTGCCGCTTGTGCGACATCCAGTTTAACAACCTTTCAAACTTTATCACTCACAAAAAGTTTTACTGCTCGTCACATGCCGCCGAGCATGTCAAATGAACAATGGCGTACCTTGATTTTGGTAAAAAAAAAAACATGACGTCTATTTGTTTCTTGCAGTTAGTGAACAGATGAAAAAAAAACAATGCTGCTTTACTGATACCTGGACAATCAGGATAACCATTAATTGAAAATGACTTGAAGATTTAAGGTGTAATTCCATGACAGTTATGCGTAAAAGTGTATTATTGGTGCCATTTTTCCTATTATTTATTTTACCAGCAGTGTTCATACAGTTGTGCCCAGCACGGACTCCTGTGCACTTTCCATCTACATGGAAAATGAGTACTTAACCGGCACAACAGTCACTGTTGGACCCAACTGTAGCTGTGGTTATTTTTTATTTAAAGAACTTTATATTAAAGGCATTTGTAATGTTATTGTATAGTTATTGTGTAGCACATATGGTTTGCACCTGTATAGTAGATTTTAAATAATATAGACACATTACAGAAAAAAGACATATTAGGAATTGCTTCAGAAGCACTTGTGTATACCTACTTTTTTTTCTTCTACGCTTTTGCAAAAGAGTAGATGTCTCTGCTGAAGTATAACTGGCATACTGAAAAATTGCTAAAAACATATACGATTATTTAAAAATGTGATACTTCTACAATCAAGTAGCAAAAATAAGCTAAGGATGCAATATCCAATAGAAATGCACTTGCCTAATAAAAGTTATCACTGATTGTTTGTTACACATTCCATAGTAAAGGGGTTATCCACTGCGATAACCCTTTTCTGTAAGGTAGGCCATCAATATCAGATCAATGTGGGTCCAACAGCTGGCAGATGTTTGCTATACTAGCAGAGGCCAGATGTAAAAAGTGTATATTGTGCAGTGGTCATTCTCAGGTTCTGTGACTCGAATCACATGTAATACAATAGCAATTGAAAAGTAGAGCCAGAGTCATTAAACTGTGTGCTGAATCATGCTTTGCCAGCCACCACTGCCACTGCAAAGAGCTGATCGGTAGTGATCAATCTTGCTACCCCTGCCAATGCAAACAGCTGATCGGTAGTGGTGGATCCAGCCACCATCACCAATGCAAACAGCTGATCAGTAATGGTGGTTCCAGTCACTGCAAACCGGTGATCGGTAGTGGTGGTTCCAATCACTGCAAACAGCTGATCGGTAGTGGTGGTTCCAGTCACTGCAAACAGCTGATCAGTAGTGGTGGTTCCAGCCACTGAAAACAGCTGATCGGTAGTGGTGGTTCCAGTCACTGCAAACAGCTGATTGGTAATGGTGGTTCCAGTCACTGCAAACAGCTGATCGGTAGTGGTGGTTCCAGTCACTGCAAACAGCTGATCGGTAGTGGTGGTTCCAGTCACTGCAAACAGCTGATTGGTAGTGGTGGTTCCAGTCAATGCAAACAGCTGATCGGTAGTGGTGGTTCCAGTCACTGCAAACAGCTGATCGGTAGTGGTGGTTCCAGTCACTGCAAACAGCTGATCAGTAGTGGTGGTTCCAGCCACTGCCTCCACTGAAAACAGATGATCGGTAGTGATGGTTCCAGTCACTACAAATAGCTGATCAGTAGTGGTGGTTCCAGCCCCCGCTATTACTGCAAACAGCTGATTAGTAGTGGTGGTTCCACCAGGTTCCTAAAATTATAGTCAACTATAGCAGGACATGATCTTTTTAGATGGGGTACCTGCATGATGCCCTAATAAAAGACTTAGTCTTGGTCAAGCGGCAAACAAAATAGCATTTTGCCTAAATTACCTAATGAAGAAGATAAAGGACTATATGGCACTCACTCAAATGTACTACATTAAGGAAAAATGTGTGCCACTTCACCATAAGAATGGCGCTAATTCATAATTGGCTAAAGACAAAACACTGTGAAGTGCACAGTGGCTGGTTTCAGCAACATCTATTATGGTCAGACATGGGGTACATTGTAGCACTGGATAGTCCAGGAGATAAGGTGCTTCCAGTGATAAAGAAGAGGATGTAATTTCAAGTAACACATTTTAATTTTGCAATACATTTCAGATAAAGTCTTATGCTGACAAGTGTTAAATAAAGCTTGAAATTGCATTGACTACTTCATTGCTGAGAGTGCTTTTACTTCTCATCTGCTCTCATCAGCATTTTAGGAGTTGTTCACTACTTTAAAACACATTCTAAATGGGCAAAGGATGGTTGGATTAGCCAAAAAAATTCAATACTCACCTTCTGGGCTGGTTGCGCACTGTAATTCTATGCCGGCCTCCCGATTCTTTTCTGGCAGGGTATGTCATATGACTGTTGCAGCCAATCAAATAGCATTGAATTGCTGCAGCCTTCACATTCTCTCCGAGCTAGAAGACAAAATTTTCTCTCCCAACTAGGACAAAATGTAAAGACAGTAGCAGTCTGATGGTGCCCATTTCACCAGAACAAGAAGCCAGGAGGATCTAGGGGTCACAACCCAGAATATGAGGAAACAGAGAAGTTAGTGGTCTGTCGGGCTCTACAGAGAAACTGAGAATACTCAAGTCAAAGACTTATATAATGGACTAGTATTTTCACGCGTACATGGAAGAGAGTGAGCTGTATCATAAAGATCAAAATAGGCTTAAATTATAACATTGGATTTCACCATCCAGGACAATAGGGTGTTTGTCTACCTTTCATTGCATTTCCATGATCACTGGACCAAATCCCCAACATCATTGTTTTTTGAAAAAATAATGTTCTTCTAAAGACGAGAGTTTTGCCCAATCCTTTTGGTATGATTCTATAGCATGGAAGCCCATGCCAAACTACCAGTTTTTTTTAATTTGAGGATGGGTTTTTTTTTAGAGAAAAGTGCACCTTCCAGTTCAGAACTACTAGAATGTATAGAAGAGGCATCATCATATTTTTCATTCTCAGACGCTGGTTAAAAAACAGAAATACACAAATGATGTACAACCAGCACTAAATTACCCATTTCCTACCAAATTAATGCTCAACAGAAGGAAACCCATAGAAATGTTACGATGTCATTATACCTTAGCAGACACATTAAGTTAGACATTAGGCTTTGCATATGTATGTAGCAGTCTGTTCCTGTTCACTTTTTCAATCCGAAAAACTGTATGTTAAATGAAGAAGGATTTTCTTTTCTTGTATAGTAATTGTATTTTCTTTTGCTGATGCATCTTTGTCTGAATTTTTAAGAATCTTTGCTGTTTAATGCAATACTTTATAATGAATGAACAAAAAAAAAAAATTACCGGAAGCAGTATTGTAAGTTCTAAAAGTCAGCCAGTTTTATCTTTTAAAGAAGTGAAATGAAAAATCTAAACCCTAAACCTGATGCTGCAAGTATGAATCTAATTCATATGTATTATATATTTACAGTACTTATAAGTGTCACAATACTGCGACTGGTGATCACAGAGATAATGTTCTACTTCTGATAGAAATAATTTCTCAACAAATGTTGTTACTATGCATGTATATGGATGGAATAAAATTCCGGCTCATTGGACAAGTCTCAGACCTTTGTTTTTCAATTTCACATTTTACTATCTTGTGCTTTGGCAGATGATATGTAAAGTTTTTAACCACTGAATGTAAGCAAGAAGCAGAGCACTGGCAATATAAGAAGCAAAAAATTCTGAAAAAGTTTCAAAATTTCCATCTGTGAGCTAGAGGGGAGAGGCGCTAATATACAGTGGCTCTCAATCTGAGCGACCAAGCTCATCAAAAATTTTTGGTTTAAATTAGCAGCAAATCTTTATTTCCATCAGCAAAATCAGATGCATGCTGTGCAATTTTGGTGGCATTCATATTGCTGGTGCTAAGATAACCCCAATATCAACTTTATTTCTATGAAATTTGTTATAACAAGGCACTGTTACAAGAAGGGGCTGTTACAAAGTCCAGGTAGGCACACGGGCCACTGGTATCAGTACAACAGACAGGTAATCAACACAAGGGACAAACAGTTAACTGTGGCACTGGAAGCTGCAGGCAGCAAGGAGATGACCTAAAGCTAGCAGAGGTACTGAAGTCCACAGGCAAAGAGAAAATTAAAGGACTGGAAGCTTCAAGCAGCCAGGTGATGTCCTGGAGACTGCAGGCAAGTTGCAGAGTTGCTAAAGGTCCCAGACAGACAGGAGACCAAAACACTGGAAGTTGCAAGCAAACAAGAGATGTCCAGAGTCATGTTGCAGAGTTACTTAAAGATAACTTGTTATCAGGATTATCCATGTTAAAATAAAGGTATGGGCAGAATGGTGTTGTCATACTGATTTAAAACGTAACTTTAGTGTAAAAATCTTCAGCCTAGTTTTCGTTAAATCATCATGATAAATTTTGGTCATGCTCAGGTGCCGATACCATTTTCATGAAGATTGCACTTGCGAGAATGCCGATCACAAGGGTCTTGGCTCAGCCCTATGAGCCAAGACCCTACCCAGAGTCCTGCCCACAAATCCCGCCTCGAAGCACAGAGCACTGAGAAATTGGTAATTTATCATAATGATTTAACGAAAACTAGGCTGCAGATTTTTACACTAAAGGTATGTATTAAATCAGTATGACAGCACCATTCTACCCATACTTTAGTTTAACATGAATGATCGTGATGACAGGTTCTCTTTAAGTCCACAGGCAAACAGGAGATTGAAGGACTGAAAGCAGGCAGGAGATATCATGGAGACCACAGGTAGCAGACAAATCTCCAGAGTAACTAGAAAGTCTAAATATCAGGGAACCTGAAAACAATTAGGAGATGTCTTGGATCCTGCCAGCAGACATGAAGCAGAGGTTCTAGAAGACCAGGAACAGGTATCAGATGGAACTCCAGAGTAAAAAGAAAGTCTAATTACCATAGAAGCCATAGACAGATAGGAGGCATCCAAAATACCGCAGATAAATAGTAGCAGTACTGTAGCAGCAGTAGAGAAAGCTGCAGACAATCAACTCAAGAACTGGAAGTCACAAGCATCCTGCAGACTGTAAATACCAGTGGTGCCCAAAGCTGCAGATAGGTAACTCAGGGACTGGAAACCACAGGCAGTTACAAGACGTCCTGGAGGCTGTGCTCAGACAAACTAAAAGCTAGAGTGTCTTAATACCAAGCCACAGGTGTGGGACTTAGGAGAGCTTACATAGGACTAGGAAGTTCAACACATGGGAGTACGCCAGGCTACTTGCAAAGCCCAAGATGGAGCACAATAAAGTTTAGTGGACCGATGTTTAGGGAGCAGAGGCCAGAGCTAGGACAGGTGTGTAAAATTTGCTAAGATTATTCATTATTCAAGTAGGAAGCATTTTGCCGTGAACTCCCTTGTGAAAAGAACAAATCTAAGTTTCAAGAAACTAATTTTGAGATAAGGGGTTGCTCCTCATGTTATATGTGTCATATTGCTGTCTAAAAAATCCATCAGGTATGAAGAGATGATGATATGACATTTTGATACAATAAGAGTACAGCTTGTATAATAATGTATATTTGGTGTACCCTCTAAACAACTCAACACACAACAATTAATGTCTAAATCACTGGCAACAAAAGTGAGTACACCCCTAAGTGAAAATGGCCAAATTGTGCCCAAAGTGTCAATATTTTGTGTGGCCACCATTATTTTCAAGCACTGCCTTAACTCTCTTGGGCATGTAGTTACCACTTATGCAGCCCCAAGACATGACACTCCCACCACCATGCTTGAGTGCAGGCAAGACACACTTGTCTTTGTACTCCTCACCTGGTTGTCGCCACACATGCTTGACACCATCTGAAACAAATAAGTTTATCTTGGTCTCTTCATACCACAGAACATGTTTCCAGTCCTTAGTCTGCTTGTCTCAGGCAAGCTGCAGGCTTTCTTGTGCATCATCTTTAAAAGAGGCTTTCTTCTGGGATGACAGCCATGAAGAACAATTTGATGTAGCGTGCGGCGTATGGTCTGAGCACTGATAGCTAACCCCCCACCTCTTTAACCTGTGCAGCAATGCTGACAGCACTCATACATCTATTTAGGAAAGACATCTTCTGGATGTGATGCTTAGCACGTGTACTCAACTTCTTTATTCAACCATGGCAAGCCCATTGTGAGTGGGACCTGTGTTGTCAAGCCGCTTTTTGGTCTTGGCCACCATGTTGCAGCTCAGTGTCAGGGTGTTAGCAATCTTCTTATGGCTGTGTGCCCACGATGCGATTTTTAAACGTTTTTGCCGCGATTTTCAACGTGAAAACGTTTAAAAGTCTTGTACATGATGCACCCCATGCATTCCTATGGCATTCCGCACATGCTGTGCTAATGCTGCGCTTTTTTCCGCGGCGGAATCGCATTGCAGAAAAAAAATCGCAGCATGATCATTCTTTTGTGTGGAATCGCAAAGAATTGCCGCGATTCCGCACCCATAGGAATGCATGTGAATCGCTTACTTCCCGCATGTGGCTATGCCCACCATGCGGGAAGCTAAGCGTCTCATGTGCGGTTGGTACCCACGGTGTGGAGGAGAGTAGACTGTCCTCCAGGCCCTGGGTACCATACCCCTGTAAAAAAAAAGAATAAAAAATAAAAAAATCGGGGTATATTTACCTTCCGACATCCCCCGCTGCCTTCCCGGGCCTCAGTGATCCCAGTAATGCCTTGCGGCAAGGCCCTGTGATGACGTAGTATCGCGCTACTCTAGCGGTCTCGCGAGATCGCTAAAGTAACGCGAGACCAACGTCATCACAGGTCTCGCAAGGCATTACTGGGAACGCTGAGGCCCGGGAAGGCAGCGCGGGATGTCGGAAGGTAAATATACCCCGATTTTTTATTTTTTTATCAGTTTTAACATTCTATCTTTTACTATTGAAGCCGCATAGGCGGCTTCAATAGTTAAAAGCTGGTCACACTTGTCAAACACTATGTTTGACAAGTGTGACCAACCTGTCAATCACTTTCTAAGCGATGCTTCAAATCGCTTGGAAAGTGCTTGACTATCGCATGTGAAAATCGCGGCAAAATCGCGAACAGAATTGCGGTGAAATCGCGCGGAAAAAAACACGCGATTTCTGGGAAGGAGTCCGGTTTTCATTGTGCGTTTTAAAACGCTACGTGGGCACATTGCCTATAGCCTAGGCAATCTTCATGTAGAGCAACAATTCTATTTTTCAGAACCCCAGAGAGTTCTTTGCCGTGAGGTGCCATGCTGAACTTCCAGTGTCTAGTGTGAGAGTGATAACAACAAACTGAACACACCTGCTCCCCAATCACACATGAGACCGTGTAAGACAAATGAGTCACATGATACCGGGGAGGGAAAATAGCTAATTGACCACAATTTGGCCATTTTCACTTAGGGGTGTACTCACTTTTGTTTCCAGTGGTTTAGACATTAATGGCTGTGTGTTGAGTTATTTAGAGGGCTTACCAAATTTACACTGTTGTACAAGCTGTACACCGACTACTTTACATTGTATCAACGTGTTATATCTTCAGTTTTGTTGTATAAAAAGATGGAATAAAATATTTACAAAAGTGTGAAGGATGTACTCACTTTTGTGATACACTGCATATATGTGTGTATGTATGATACAAACATAACCAATTCATAATATAAAATTACTGACGAAAAGAAAGATGATTTCCTCGAATATAAAAAAACACATTAAAGGTGTACATAATTACATCCATTATTAGGAAATCCATAATTATACACATACAGTATATTTATGTTAAATAGCTTTTTACCTATATGTCACCTTAATAGCTGCCTAAATGAAGAGGAAATTGAATAAAATAAAATTAAAGCAAAAAAGGAAGGAAGAGAAAAGAAAACAAAAAGTGAATTAAGAATAAAAACGAAAGAAGAATGAATGGAATGGGTGTCTTTTATTTTCTCATCCTTCCTTTTTCATTTCATTTTATTTTATTCAATTTCACCTTTTCAATTTCCTGATCAGCTTCTATGAGGATGTAAGCTCTCAAATGGACCAAGGAGAATCATTGGATGTCATTTATCTCGACTTCTCTAAAGCATTTGACACTGTCCCACATAAAAGATTGGTAAGTAAGATGAGAAAGCTTGGGCTAGGGGAAAATGTGTGTAGATGGGTAGGTAGCTGACTTAGTGATAGAAAACAAAGAGTGGTTATTGATGGGGCATACTCAGATTGGGCCAGGGTTACTAGTGGGGTACCACAGAGTTCTGTATTGGGCCCCCTACTATTTAATATATTTATTAATGATCTAGTGGATGGCTTACACAGTGAAATATCAGTATTTACAGATGATACAAAACTATGTAAGGTAGTTAACACAAAGGAGGACAGTTTGCAACTACAGACAGATTTGAGTAAATTGGAGAATTGGGCTGAAAAATGGCAAATGAGGTTTAACACAGATAAGTGTAAGGTTATGCACATGGGAAGGAGAAACAGATGCTACAATTACTTACTAAATGGGAAACTGCTGGGGAAATCTGACATGGAAGAAGACTTAGGCATATTAGTCAATAGGAAGCTAAATTGGAGTGCCCAGTGTCAGGCAGCTGCCACCAAAGCAAATAGGGTCATGGGATGTATTAGAAGAGGTCTGGAGACACGAGATGAAAACATAATTCTCCCTCTGTACAAATCAATCGTCAGACCACACTTGGAGGATTGTGTGCAATTTTGGATGCCGGTGCTCAAGAAAGACATTACTGAACTTGAAAGGGTTCAAAGGCGGGCTACTAAAATGATAAATGGAGTTGGTTCACTACAATACCCAGAAAGGTTATCAAAATTAGGTCTATTTACTCTAGAAAAGAGAAGACTTAGGGGAGACCTAATATATATGTACAAGTATATCAGAGGGCAATACAGAGATCTCTCCAATAAACTGTTTGTACCAAGGACTGTGACAAGAACAAGGGGGCATTCTCTTCGTTTGGAGGAAAGACAATTTCTGCACCAGCATAGAAGAGGGTTCTTCACAGTAAGAGCAGTGAGGCTCTGGAATTCTCTTCCTGAGGAAGTGGTGATGGCCAACTCACTGAATGAATTTAAGAAAGGAATGGATGCTTTTCTTGTGAGTAACAGTATAGAAGGTTACGAATAACAGAATATTAAAGGTAGATGGTTGACCCAGCTTAGGGGAAGAAATTTTTTTCCCTATGGAGAAAATTGGCTTCTACTCTGTGGGTTTTTTGCCTTCCCCAGGATCAACAATGCAGAACAGCTGCACTAAAAATAGGCTGAACTAGATGGACATAAGGTCTTCATCAGCCTTCAAAACTATGTTACTATGTTAAGCAGTTAATATGCACTAAAGATGACTTTTATATGTAATGATCTTTATCTTTAAAAAAAATCATGTTTTTTCTGTGTTATTTATTATATTATGAATTTGTTATGCCTGCATCACTATATATACACTGTATGTATATGTTTTATTTCTCAATCAAGGTCATGTGACAGAAACGTCCCGTATTTCTACACAGACTCCCCTGCTGATGATATTGAAATAAATCCTTGAGTTTCATTCTGAATTTGGAGTGCTTTGGTTCTCTCTTCATACCTTACGATTCTAATTACCATAAAGCACCTAACCTTAACAACCGCTGTGTGCCTACTATATTTTACTACTAGTAAATCCATCACTGATTTATCAATTTCCAGAAATGACTAAAAATTGCCAGTCGTAGAAATCTATACTGCAGTCCTATGCATGCAATCTAGTTTGTAGCAAAAAGCACGTCACACTGTGACTATACATGACATAGAGAAATGGGCCATACGCTGTCCCTTGGGTTGGGGTCTTAACTATCCGTGTTCCCAAAGGTACCTCTGAAGGTGAGTAGGTTCAGGCCTCGTTCCTTACTGTTCTCTTGTTTTTTCCTAATCTGTCCCCACAAGAACACTGGGGCAGAAATGCTAGTGTATCAACATATAAGACAAACAGGAATAGCAGAAAAGCCACTGACATACAAAAACACTCACCTAAAGCTGAGAGGTATATAAGGAACGAAAGGAATGTACAAACCAAATAGGAATAGAACTAGGAGAAAAGCATACTCCCAAATAGAGCATATGGAGCACCCCCTGGGCAAGATGGGTTCTTACTCGGTACTGGGCCGGTGTCTTAAAGGGATGTGTCGCGGTGGCAGTGTCCCCGGTCCGTGGCCCTAGGTGTCCATGTAAAATAGGCGGATTGAATAAAGTTTATGTGTAGATAAGTTCGTGACGCCACCTGTGGTATCTGGTCAGAAGGGGACCAGCGCTGCAGTGCAGATCCTCTGGGACAGATGGTGGGATGCAGCAGAGGTGTAATAGCTCTCCACAGGCAGAGCTGTAGTCCCAGGGCAGTGGTAGTAGATGTTGAGGTAGATGGTGTAGTGTTTAGGCACAGAGATGTAGCAGTGCTGAAAAGTTGACGCAGGAAGAAGGCAGAGACACAGTTGAATGTAGTTCCAAAGCTTTTCTCACGTTTCTGGCATACACAGGTGCCCGCTTCAGTGCCATGTCCTTCAGGTGAGGGGCTCAGCCAACTCTCAGGCAGATGGAGCACACCCTTCCAACACTCCTTTCCGTATGTGCCTTTTCTAAACGTCTCCTTTCTAGCGCTAATCTGAAGTACTTGAAGTTATGAATTACACTCAAGTTCCTCTTTCTTGTTATTACTTAGAACTCCACTCGCATGACAGGTAGTGGTAGCCTTCTTCAGGGACTCCTTACAATCATGTCCCGGCTCACACACGCTGCTACTGTGTCATCGAGTCTTAGGTGGGAATAAAGTGGTCACAACTTCTATTCCTCCGATTTCTGCTATAGAACCATTAGCATTCACACAGCCTCGGATACCGTCGCTCGGCCTTTGGCGCATTAACTTAGGGAAGGGCTCTGCTCTTGCCCTAGTCCCCAGCTCTTCTCCACACATTCCGTCGTTTTCTATCTTTCCTTCTGAAGAACTGATCTTTTTCTTTCCTTGCCAGCAGCTCCAGGTCACAGGAGGCTGCTGCATAAACATCCTCTCTCTGCTCCCCCCTCTGGGGACCTGCTCTTAAGTTTCTGTCAGTTTTCACCCTCTCTATTGCAAACTAAGCTCCATCCACCTTCCAACACCCTTCATGAACCAAGCAGGGGTCATAGAGGGTGACCTGCTGTTCTAAGGTTTCCGTGCTGGGTGCAGGTGCTGGAGTCTGGTCAGGTGTCCCCATCTTACCTGGAGAGTGGGATACTACACCTCAGGAGGAGGTGCAGTACCTCTGTGGCGACTGAACCCTCAGGGGTGCCACACATACAACAATCTCCAGCAGCAACAAACGATCTCCTAATCATCACAACAACTCCAGAGAACCAGGAAGTAGAACTTTCACTAGCGAGGAAGAGAAAGCCTGGCCAGTTTTTATAGAGAGATGGAATGACCAGATCAGGAGCAGCTGAGAGATGGAGCTGCATTTTTATAACCAGCATAGAAACAGTCGTAAACCTCTGAAGCACCAAAGAAAATGAAATCCATTTAATATGGGATGCAAAACACACAGGCTAAATGGATGATCAGTGATTCACAGTACATAATGACTTTCTAAACCCAGTTCTCACAGGAGGACATGACACACTCGTAACAGTACCCTCACTTCTACGAGCAATTTCACCCCTTCTATGAGGGGCCACAGGACCCTGGGGGCCGGGTTTATCAGGATGGGCCAAATGGAAGGACTGTATCAACCTACTGGCATTAACCTCAGATGTCAACAATCACATCCTCTCCTTAGGATTATACCCTTTGCAATGTACCAGGTACTGTACAAAATTGCAAACCATATGGAATCAATGATTTTTGCTACCTGAAATTCTCAATTGCCATCAATAATAATCGGTGGTGGAGGTAAAGATAGTGGTTCCACAGGTGCAACAAACTTTTTGAGCAAAGACTTGTGGAAAACATTATGGATCTTGAGAGTCGTAAGAAGCTTGAGAAAAAAAGCTGCAGGGTTGCTTACTGAGACCACTTTGTAAGGGCTAATAAACCTAGGAACTGATATCCAAGAAGAAACTTTCAGTTCAATATTTTTGGTGGACAACCATACTAAATCATTCACCCCCAGGTCTGGACCTGACAGCTGTTTCATATCAGCCATACGTTTGTATTCATCCTCCATTATCTTTAAATTGTTCTGAACCCCTTCCCATACCAATGGGATTGAAGAAGAAAATCATTACTCCCCAGGAATCCCCAAAGACTCATCTTTACTGAAGGTACAGAATTGTGAATGGAAGCCATATGCACCAAAAAATGTTGACTTACCAGTAGACTCACTGTGACAAATATTTAAAACAAAATCAGTCAGTGGTAAAAAAATAAGACCAATCCTCAAGGTTATCTCACACAAATCATCTGAGGTAAGTCTTCAAACTTTGGTTTAGGCGTTCAGTCTGGCCATTAGTATGAGGATGGAACACCAAAGAAAAGGAGAGATGCATACCTAAACGAGAGGAAAACACCCTCCAAAATGTTAGATACGAAATGGGTCCCCAATCTGACACCACATCGGAGGGAACCTCGTAAAGCTTCATGATCTCAGTAACAAACAACTGTGCCAGTGTCTTTGCATTAGGGAGAAAAGGTAAAGCAATAAAGTGCTCCATTTTGCTAAACCTATCCACCAAAACTAAAATAACCATTTTACCAGAGAACAAAGGAAGATCTGTAATGAAATCCATTGATAAAGGAGTCCATGGTTGGTTAGGAATGGTTAATGGCAAAAGAGCCCCAGACAGACGAGTATGCAGCGTCTTGGAATGCGCACAGACACTACAGGAGGACACAGGATGTGCCCCTATAATTTTGAGATGCAGATGTTCTTCTACAATTTCCCTGAAGAACCAGCAGGGGCATCCTCCTGAGCCTTCAGTACCTCACCCTCAAGCTCAGAACACACTGTGGAGTCTCTTACTTCTGCATTTATCATTCCCCATTTCAACTTGTAAGAGGGTGAACTGTGATTACACCAGGAGAGCACTAGGACCCTGTGCCCAGGGATCTGTGTGTTGGGAGGGTGGGGCCTAATGTCGGTTATCTAGAGCTGTAAGGGAAGATTCCAGAAGAAGAAGAGAGACTTCCCAGAGAGACACTGTGTGTGGAGCAGCTTGTAAGAAGCAAAGAGATTGAACGCAGTAAGAGACTATTTACTGCAACCCCTTCATCTTAGGAGCCTGAGGCCTTGCTGTGGAACAAAGGCTGAGTGTTCCTGAGAGCTGTATGACTGTGGAGCTCTGTGGAGTCCCTGTTGTGATGAGCTGAGAAGCAAGATTGGACAGATATTTTATACAGAAGCAGGTGTATTGCTTCTAAGAGAATTCCTGAGGACTACAGGAGGAGAGACAGCATCTTGAGGCTACAGAACTATAAGTCCCTAGCATTTGGGCTCGGCACCAGCAGACAAGACGAGGAACCTTGTGTTGCTGCTAGGGATGAGCGAGTAGTGAAAGACTTGGACTCGCTATACTCATTACGAGTAGCTCCTAATACTCGGGTACTCGTAACGAGTAGCGAGTCCAATGTAAATCTATGGGAAATGCCAGTAATGGGCAGAGAATGTGTGTGGGCAGAGACTATGTGTGTGTGGAGAATGTGTGCAGAGAATGTGTGCGGGGGTCTGTGGGGCTGTATGTACTGGGCAGTGCTTGGCTCTGCGGGTTCTTTATGACCTGTGCGTTGCTGTGTCGGCGTCTGCCAGTGCTGAGCGGTGTCTGTGCCAGCCCGTGCGGGGCTGTGTGGGCCTGTGTGGGGCCTGTGCTGGACTGTGTGCGGGCACTGTGCGGGGCCTGTGCGGGCTGTGTGGGCATCGTCCGATGGGACTACTTGTTCCATCCAGCTATGCCCACTACAGTGACAGCATTAGTGGATGTTGGGAAAGTAGTATTCCCGTCATCCGGCTAATGTGGTGAATGTAAAAAAAAAATGACATACAGAACATACAACATATAACATACACATAACATACAACACATAACAGAGTACATACTCACCGCACACACCTAATTCCTCAAAGCCATCGATCACCTGTAAAAGAATTAAAATAATAAAGCAACCTATACTTACCTTTCCGACGTAATCCCATTAATAACGAGGGTCCCACGTCGATCTCCCGTGGAGAACAGCCACATCAGCTGATGCGACCGCTCTCCAGGGCCTCCAGCGATACAGTGACGCTGCGTGGCCAGCCAATCACAGTAATGCCACAACAAAGAAGGTGGTGGCTTTACTGTGATTGGCTAACACATGCCGGGCGGGAGATCTGAACATTGCGAGGCGAGTGATGAAATTTAGTTGCTAGGATTCGAGTACCGCGAGTACCTCATTACTCGCCGAGTACCGAATCCTAACGCGTATACTCGCTCATCCCTAGTTGCTGCAACTGATTGGTGCTGTGCTGAAGATTTGGGACTGGCTGCAGTTGATGCAATCTATATGCCTGAGTGGAGACTCACTTCAGGTTAAAGGTACCATAGTCGTAGATACCCGGGTATGCGCTTAAGGACCTTTGTATTATATTTATATGTATTGTTATTGTAGACTTGTGTAGGTTATGCTCAGTGTGCCATTCCAGGGGTTCCTTAACATTACTACATTCGATTTACACCCGTTCTCTGAGTACCTGAATTGGCCTTTCTGATAGGTAAATTAATTTCAAATCCGTAATACACTCTTCAGGGAACCTTGGATTGGCATAGTGATTTCAGCTCCCGCTGAGTGAGTGTACTGTATAAGGGTATTTCAATCTGTTTCTTCCACCTACTAAGTTCTAATTTATCTGCTGTTTGAGCAAAGACTCTTTTGGGATTTCTGCCTCGGTCTCGGTTTGTGACCCATTGGATCTTATTCGGACCTCTGGTCATTACAAACTCCTGACCCAACTGCGCCACGTCCTGACTCCTGCCAGGGGCTTTTGCAGTCACTTATGACTCATATTGGGAAATTCACCTTCTATTTCTACATAAAGCTTAGATCGATTCAGCTAGTCAGTTTTTACTCAAGTGATGTCATAGACCTAATAGAAAAGAGAAGAACTAGCTGGGTAGAAAGGAAAAGGAGCAATTGTAAGTACACAATGCCACCAGGGGTGGATTAAGGGTAGCCAGGGCCCCGGGCTGTTCAGACTCTGTGGGCCCCCCAGTCATGTGACGGGGTCATGCAACGGGGTTCGGGGTTATCATATACCTGAAACAGATTATTCCAGAAAAATAGTTGCTGAGTGAAACTATAACCTGTCAAACATCCATTGATCTAGTCAATTTACCCTTCCGTTAGGAAGAAAAAAAATAAAAACACTTTAAGCCATAGTATTGAACAGTCCAATTTTAATCTGTAAACAAGACCTGCCAATTTTCGCAAGTTTGTCATCAAAAGTGCAACGCAAAACATTTGAAAAAACATTTAAAGTATCACATTTCCAAAAAAAGATACAAAGAAAACCACATGTATAAAGGGCTCTTGCATACCAGTGCTCAAGTTAAAAAATGGTTTGGTCTCACCATTGTAGTAGACGTATTTTCATAGAGAGTCCGTTTTTTAATGAGAAGGGATAGAACAGGAATAATTTTCCCTGACTCCCTGTCGTGCCCCTGTATAGCTCCTGTCCTTACAAGGACAGGCCTCAAGTGTGCCCTACTATGGATAACCCACCATCCACAGATAGATTACAACTTCCCTACGCATTTCCTCACCGTTTCTGGGGATTTATCAGGGGAACTACCCAAATGAATTCTGTGGTAGAATTATTATTGTATATCCATCTTCATTATAGGGCCCTGCAGTGGCAGAAGGTCCCTAGAACCAATGTGGCTGTCTGTGCCTCAGCCTATGTGTGGGCCATTGGTGTGCCCAGGAGCCATATAGGGGCACGACAGGGAGTCAGAGAAAATTATTCCTGTCCTATCCACTCCCCTTCTCATAAAAAAGTGGACCCTCTATGAAAATACGTTGTATTAAAAGTTATGTTTTAATTATAGGGGAGACTCTCTTAGCTATACTCAATCTGTGACCCCCATCTGTGCTATGTATTAGCCACAAATCTCTTCACGGTACAATGATCACAATTACTCCCTCGACTTGGTCTTCTCTCGGCTTTGTGCAGTGGATGATTTTGCAAACTCCCCTCTCCCGCTCTCTGACCACAATCTTCTTTCATTCTCTATCAAGAACTGCCAGGCTGCTCAGGTCACCCCCACTGTCCATACTTATAGAAACATACAAGCCATTAACACCCAAAAACTTATGAAGAACTTGCAGTCTTCATTGGCCCCTATCTCCTCCCTCTCATGTCCTGATTCTGCACTGAAGCATTACAATGAAACACTTCAATGTGCCCTGGATGAATTTGCACCCCCTATAAATAGAACACCACAACGCAGACGGCGACAACCCTGGCACACCCTGCAAACACGTTTCCTGCAGCGGTGCGCCGAACGTCTGTGGAGAAAATCCAATCTACACGAAGATTTCATCCATTATAATTTTATGCTTAGAACATACAACACTGCCCTTCACCTCTCCAAACAAGCCTATTTCAACACCCTCATCACCTCACTGTCCAATAACCTGAAACATCTCTTTGACACTTTTCATTCTCTACTCAACCCAAGAGTACAGGCCCCAACCACGGAGCTCCGAGCTGCCGATCTGGCCAATTACTTCAAAGAAAAAATTGACCAGATCCCACAGGAAATTATCTCCCAATCACCTCATACCATGCACTGTCCTCCCTCACCCATTGCGTCTAGCTCACTCTCTGATCTTGCACCAGTCACAGAAGAAGAAGTAAGCAGGCTCCTTGCATCTTCTCGCCCAACCACTTGCACCAGTGACCCATTTCCGTCACATCTCCTCCAGTCCCTTTCCCCTGCTGTCACCCCTCACCTAACTAAAATATTTAACCTCTCTCTCTCTTCTGGTATCTTTCCCTCCTCATTTAAGCATGACATCATACATCCACTACTTTAAAAACCATCCCTCGACCAAAACTGTGCCGCTAACTATAGACCTGTGTCTAATCTTCCCTTCATCTCTAAACTCCTGGAACGCCTGGTCCACTCCCGTTTTAACCGCTATCTCTTTGATAACTCTTCTCAACCATCTCCAATCCGGTTTCCTCTCTTTACACTCTACTGAAACTGCCCTCACTAAAGTCTCTAATGATCTACTAACAGCTAAATCAAATGGTCATTACTCCATGCTAATTCTCTTGGATCTCTCTGCAGCATTCGACACTGTGGATCATCAGCTCCTCCTCACTATGCTCCGTTCCATTGGCCTCAAGGACAACATTCTCTCCTGGTTCTCCTCCTATCTCTCTGACCGCTCCTTTACTGTATCTTTCGCCGGTTCCTCCTCCTCTCACCTTCCTCTTACTGTTGGGGTTCCTCAAGGATCAGTCCTAGGCCCCCTCCTCTTCTCTTTGTACACTGCCCTTATTGGTCAAACAATCAGAAGATTTGGTTTCCAGTACCATCTCTATGCTGACGACACCCAATTATACGCTTCTTCTCCTGACATCATGCCAGCCTTTCTAGAAAACACCGGCGACTGTCTAAACGCTGTGTCTAACATCATGTCCTCACTATATCTGAAACTGAACCTGTCAAAGACTAAACTCCTTGTGTTTCCTCCCTCTACTAATGTACCTATACCCGACATTGACATTTCCGTGTGTGTGGTTCCACTATTACTCCCCAGCAACATGCCCGCTGTCTTGGGGTCATACTTGACTCTGAGCTTTCCTTTGCCCCCCACATTCGATCACTGGCTCGCTCTTGTCATCTGCACCTCAAAGACATTTCTAGAATTCGACCTTTTCTTACTTTTGACTCCGCAAAAACTCTTACTGTTTCTCTTATTCATTCTCGTCTCGACTATTGTAACTCTCTTCTAATCGGTCTCCCTCTTATCAAACTCTCCCCTCTCCAATCTGTCTTGAATGCTGCAGCCAGGATCATATTTCTCACCAATCGCTACACCGATGCCTCTACCTTGTGCCAGTCATTACACTGGCTACCCATCCACTCCAGAATTCAGTATAAACTTATTACCCTCACCCACAAAGCCCTCCATGGCTCAGCACCACTCTACATCTCCTCCCTTTTTTCAGTATACCACCCTACCCGCGCCCTCCGTTCTGCTGATGACCTGAGATTACCATCCTCAATAATCAGAACCTCCCGCTCCCATCTCCAAGACTTTACACATGCTGTGCCAATTCTTTGGAATGCACTTCCCAGGTCATTACGATTAGTCCCCAATCCCCACAATTTTAAGCGTGCCCCAAAAACGCATTTATTCAGACTGGCCTATCGCCTCAACACATTAACCTAATCTATCCCTGTGTGGCACAGCCAAAAGTTTTACCATAACCAGGATCCTTGCATCATGTCCCCACATGCTTTATGCATCCATTAGCCCTCTGTGTCTGTACTGTTACACACTTAACATTATGGCTGGTCCATACAATCAGAGCAACTGTTACCACCCACCTTTCATGTCTACCGCTTTCCTCATAGACTGTAAGCTTGCGAGCAGGGCCCTCATTCCTCTTGGTATCTGTTATGATCTATGTAATTATTATTATGCTGTAATGTCTGCTGTCTGTACAAATCTGAAATGTAAAGTCTAGGGTGCCAACCTCCGCTACGAGGTAGGTCTGGTATCAGGTCCCATTGTAGGGTCCAGTAGGTGACACGGTTATTTGTTTAAATGTATGGTTGTGCTGTCTTTTCATTATGACTTTGATAAAGGTTATATTTTATCTCATATCTATAGTCATGTAAGGCTCCCTGATAATTCTATTGATATTTTTTGACCTTACGAGTTATATTTTTTCTAATTCCTCAAATCACATGTTTGCAGTCACACGCCCGTTGCTGGCACAGGAAAATCCTCACAGTGAGATGTTAGTGTATGTGCACATGTTGCAGATTCCTGTGTGGATTTTTCCGCCCAGAATCCGCAGGCGGAAAAATCCGGTCCGTGGCAGGGGCCGAGCCTCTGCTCACACGAAGCCCCCGTCGCAGCGGCTAGCTGCACAGGTAGCCTGTCACCCACCACCCCACAACGCTGCCACTTGCACCCGTCCAGGGGCTGCGGCCTACCCGTCCAAGGACTCCTCTGGGGCCGGAGGCACCCCAGCGCCACAAGGACCGGATCCCAACCACCGGACACCAGTCAGGGGAAGCCTTTAAATACAATTTCCAGCTCAGGAGAGGGAGGCCACACCCCAGCTTGCACAGAATGCAAAAATGCAAAGATTTAAATGCACTTTTGGTTTTTACTTATTTAATTACAGCAGGGTTTTTTCATTTTGTCTTTTGTATGCTCCGCCGCCCTATAGTGACCGGCTCTCGACGGACGTAGTCGTGTTCTCCTCTGTTTGTGCGAACTGTATTGAGCCCCTGTGAGGGCAACCCTTGTTACCCCTTTGGTTGAACAGGCTGAGACTAAGGAAAGTCTCCTTTAGGCCTATAAACGTTATTATAAAAACCAAGCCGACTCGCGACTCGTCACTGCATCCTGCGTACCTGTTAGTACCACACACATATAGGACAGGCAAAAGGGACCTGAATTTGATGTTGGGTATCATAATCTATGTGTATGCAATGTGAGATCAGTGGCCCAAAGTTATTTAACCCTTTGATTGATGCTCAACCTCATTGGCAACATTACCAGTAACAGATTATTCAAGGGATGACTGACTTAAGAAGGACAATATTACTAGCAGTACAAAACATTACTAATAAGGCTGTGTTCACACATTGCATTTTTGCAGTTGTTTTTTTTGCTGCTTTTTTTAAGCAAGTTTTAAGCTGTGTTTTACATTATCAGGAAAGTCTATGAGATTTCACAAATCGCATACATACATATTGGTTTTATTTCCCTGACTGATTTGGAAAACTGCTGCGTTTTTAAAAACTGCAACATATCACTTTCAGCGGTTTTTCTTCCTTTGTTTCCCCCCAAAAAAGGCAGAAAAAAAATGCTGAAAGTGACATGTTGCAGATTTTAAAAACAAGTAGGAGAGAGCAATTAGTTCCAGCTGCGTGTAAAAATCTTTCTTTATTTCTTCAATAAAATACTATAATCTTCATAATGTGTGCCACAACATGGACAACGGCAACGCGTTTCGATCTGTAAGATCTTTGTCAAAGTCATGGCTTTGTCATGGCTTTGACAAAGATCTTACAGATCGAAACGCGTTGCCGTTGTCCATGTTGTGGCACACATTATGAAGATTATAGTATTTTATTGAAGAAATAAAGAAAGATTTTTACACGCAGATGGAACTAATTGCTCTCTCCTACTTGTCTTACGTCAGTCCAGACGGAGTTCCGAGGTCTGCGGTGGAAGTGTGGTGAGCTGGCTTATGTTGCTTTAGATTTTAAAAACGCAGCAGAATTGGCAGGTAGCAGTTTTTGGTGCAAAAATCTGAGAGTTAAATCAGACTTTTTTTGGGAGGTGGGGGGGCACTAAACTTTATAAACATGCATGAGAGACAACAAAAAACACAGCAAAACTTGGTTTTTGTAAGCAGCTTAAATGCAGCTTTAAATTTTCATTAAAAAAAAAAACAAAACGCAACATGTGAACATAGACTAACAGTTCCATATATCCCGTCACCACTACGTACAGCGCCGCCTAAAAGAAATTGATAGACAAGCTGCTAGATATCAGAAATTTCACAATAACAATCAATTTCATAAATTCTGACAACCCCACATGTAGGCGCAGACCGTATGCCAGGGTTGTGTCAGCGTCATTCTGGATGGCAGGGCTCATATTGGGCCTGTGTATGACCTTCTAGGGACCATTTAGTATTATCCCCCATAGTGACCCCTACATGACAGGCAGCTGCAGATCATCTGCTGACAGCACAGTGACATGATGAAGGTGCCAGGACTGGCAGGCATTGTTGGGGCCATGCATCCCCTGGAGTTGCACAGAGCAGTTCCAGCCCCCATTCCTCCCCCAAGATGTTGCACACATTTCATTACCTTTCTCTCCAACACAAAGACTCCTTTCATCAGTACTCCCCAGCTATACCGCCCCATCATAAAGCAGCCCCGAGCCCCAGCCGTGCACTTACACTCTACTCATCCAGGTAATGGTGAAGGCTGGCAGTGTGATGGGCAGGATCACCCAGCCTGGCTTCTTGGAGAGAGGCAAGCTGGTGCCAAGGCTGCGCTGCCCTGCTGACGGCTGTCCTGGACTTCAGCACTACGCAGTAAAGTGCCTGGATCCAGGTGGAGGCTTCTCCCAACCGCTCTTCTCCCATAACCCAACATGGCGCTCCTCACCGCCAGCACCCCCCGGCCCCTCGCAGGTCCCGATGGGCAGAAGGCTTCAGCCTTTCTGATCTCCGGGCCAAGGCATCAGCAGTCTGGCCGAGTTACAGCTGAGGGATGTGATCCAGGCTGTGGTCCCCAGCAACCACTGCCAGAACACTGAGACAGGAACTGAACTTGGCGCCTCAGTGAGGAGGGGGCGGGGCCTGCAATGTGACGTGTTTCTTCTTCCAGCTCCTTGTGCAGTTCACGTGACAGTGCTGGATCCGAGACCCCCGCAGCAGCCAGAAGACTGAGGTGGGTGGGCAGGACGGCGGGTGGGCCCCGGACTATAAAAAAAAAAAAACTTGCATTGCCTGGCACACATTATAATGGGGCAATTCATCCTGTGCTGGTGCCCCCCCCCCACACCACTGGGCCCTGGGCTGCTGCACAGATTGACCTCATTATAATCCGCCACTGAATGCCACCATATGTTATGATAATTGCAATATATTAAGACTATACAAAACTTTGAAGAGAGTGCTTTTTAATATCTCTTCTCACAGTACATCATTTAATAATTGAACAGAAGCAGTCAGCCTTGGACCGTGCATGAGTTATCAGGGTCTGGGACAGCATTTAAAGCTTTGAATTTAAGTTTCAATGAAGATCTGGTAGTTAAGGGAGTGGTGTAAGCCTTCTTTGCTGGGAGCCCTAATACTTCATGCAACAGCTTCATTTTTTCCCAGCCATACTCAGATGGCACAAACATCAGTATCATAAAGTACTATTGGTAGAAAAATGTAAGGATAGTAACACTGGTAGTTGAGTGAAAGTAAATGCAGGCCTGCCGGACTGGTAGCCCAAATATTACAGGCAACACACATGAAGGAGACCCAATTGGTTTCTCCACACTTCAAAAAATTATTCTCACACACCACTAAAGTGGCACCAAATTCCACAAAGTGGAAACAGTATAATAGGCCTATGACACACAATGGTTGCAGGGTTATTCTCTGCGCTGATGATCTGGCCAATTACTTCAAAGAAAAAATTGACCATATTCGACAGTAAATTATCTCCCAATCCCTTCATACCATGCACTGTCCTCCCTCCTCCACTGCATCTAGCTCACTCTCTGATTTTGAACCAGTAACAGAAGTGATCAGATTCCTTGCATCTGCTCGACCTACTACTTGCACCAGTTACCCTATTCCGTCACATCTCCTCCAGTCCCTTTCCCCTGCTGTCACCACTCACCTAACAAAAATATTCAACCTCTCTCTTCTGGTATCTTTCCCTCCTCATTTAAGCATGCCATCATACATCCATTACTTAAAAAACCATCCCTCGACCAAAACTGTGCCACTAACTATGGACCTGTCTCTAATCTTCCAAACATCTCTAAACTCCTGCAATGCTTGGTCTACGTCCATCTTAATTGCTATCTCTCAGATCACTCTCTTCTCGACCCTCCACAATCTGGTTTCCGCTCTTTACACCCTACTGAAACTGCCCTCACTAAAGTCTCTAATAATCTACTAACAGCTAAATCTAATGGTCACTACTCTATACTAATTCTTTTAGCTCTCTCTGCAGCATTTGACACTGTGGATCATCAGCTCCTCCTCACTAAGCTCTGCTCCATCGGCCTCAAAGACACCATTCTCTCCTGGTTCTCCTCCTATCTCTCTGACCGCTCATTTACTGTATGTTTTGCTGGTTCCTCCTCCTCTCATCTTCCCCTTACTGTTGGGGTTCCTCAAGGATCAGTTCTAGGCCCCCTTCTCTTCTCTTTGTATACTGCCCCTATTGGACAAACAATCCGTAGCTTTGGTTTACAGTACCATCTCCATGCTGATGACACCCAATTATACAATTATTCTCCTGATATCATGCTTGCCTTTTTAGAAAACACCAGTAATTGTCTTACCGCTGTCTCTATCATCATACCCTCCCTCTATCTGAAACTGAACCTGTCAAAACCTGAACTCCTTGTATTTTCCTCCCTCTACTAACCTACCTATGACCGACATTGCCATTTCCATGTGTGGTTCCATCATTACTTTCCAGCAACATGCCCGCTGTCTTGCGGTCATACTTGATTCCAAGCTTTCATTCACCCCCACATTAGATCACTGGCTCACTCTTGTTATCTGCATCTCAAAAACATTTCTAGAATTCGATCCTTTCTTACTTTCGACTCTCCAAAAACTCTTACTGATTCTCTTATTCATTCTCGTTTGGACTATTGTAATTCTCAACTAATCGGTCTCCCTCTTACCAAACTCTCCCCTCTCCAATCTGTCTTGAATGCTGCAGTCAGGATCATATTCCTCACCAACCGTTACACCAATGTCTCTACCTTGTGCCAGTCCTTACACTGGTTAACCATCCACTCCAGAATTCAGTATAAACTTATTACCCTCACCCACAAAGCACTCAATGGCTCAGCAACACCCTATATCTCCTCACTCATCTCAGAATACCACTCTACCCATGCCCTCCATTCTGCGAATGACCTGAGGGTAACATCCTCAAAAATCAGAACCTTTCACTGCCAATTTTTTGGAATGCACTACCCAGGTTAATTTGATTAATCCCTAATACCCACAGTTTTAAACGTGCCCTAAAAACGCATTTGTTCAGACTGGCCTACTACCTCAATGCATTAACCTAACTATCCCTGTGCTGCCCATTTAAAATTTTTACCATAACCAGGTTCCTCGCATCATGTTCTCACATGCTTTATGCATTTGATAGCCCTCTGTGTCTGTACTGTTAAAAATTTAGACTATTAACTGGGTCAGGCAGTGTAGGGAAGTGGACTGACCTGTGGACCTGTCCGAAGTAGGAAAGTGAATGCGAGATGTGTCACAAATATACTTGATGTGAACTAGTGTATACATAAGGGGAGACAGCTAGAAAGACTGGAAGATGGTGAAGTACTGGGCTTTGGCCACTAAGGGGAGACAAAGAACAGCAGGAAGAGGAGACTGTGCAGTAATAAGATTTGGCCACAAGATGGAGATAGAGAGCAGTGAGGAAAGGGCTTAACAGCAGCTTAAAGGCTAGGAAACCGCATTGTCATGGTGGGCAGAGTTACAGGAGCTCTAGAGGGGAATTCCCAGGGAGGAGAATAAATAGAGAGAGAGACTTCCAGAAGGGAGCCAGTCCAGGGGAAGGAGCTGAGCAGAGGAAGAGACTGAAGTAGGAAATACAGGAAGAGGAAGAGCTCCAGAGGGGACTGGAAGGAGAGACGATGGCCCTGACAGGACAGCCACAAAACAAAGGAGGCTGGGAGGTACCAGATGGACGACTCAGACAGGTGAAGCGCTGTGGTGGTAGGCCTAGGGCCAGGGCCGCCATCAGGGCATTACTGCCCTGACTGGCGTATGGGGCCCGGTGGGCAGAGGGGGCCCGCATCGGTCTCCTCTGCTCACCGGGCCCTACCGGCACGCTAAACCGGGCCCTCAGCGCTGCAGTAGTTGATCGCTATTGACATGCGGGCCCGCTCCCGCACGTCAATAGTTAACAGCCGCCAGCCAATCGGAGGCTGGCAGCTGACGTTTGCCGCAGCGTGCCCCTCGCCGGCATCTGACGTCATTGTCAGTCGCCGCCGAGTGCGCGCTTCTGCATGGAGGGACGCCTGGAGCTTCGTCGCTGTACCGCGGCCAGGTAAGAAGTGCTTGTGTTTTTTTTTTCTTTTTAGTTATTGAGAGCGGCGATCCGGGGGGCACGGGGAAGATGGCAGAATGCCGGACACGATGGCGGCAGAATGCTGAACACTGTGGGAGTAGAATGCTGGACACTGTGGGGCAGATTGCTGGACACTGTGGGGCAGAATGCTGGACACAGTGGGGCAGAATGCTGGACACAGTGGGGCAGAATGCTGGACACTGTGGGGCAGAATGCCCGACACAGTGGGGCAGAATGCTGGACACTGTGGGGGCAGATTGCTGGACACTGTGGGGCAGAATGCTGGACACTGTGGGGCAGAATGCTGGACACTGTGGGGCAGAATGCCCGACACAGTGGGGCAGAATGCTGGACACTGTAGGGGCAGATTGCTGGACACTGTGGGGCAGAATGCTGGACACTGTGGGGCAGAATGCTGGACACTGTGGGGGCAGAATGCTGGACACTGTGGGGCAGATTGCTGGACACTGTGGGGGCAGAATGCTGGACACTCTGGGGGCAGAATGCTGGACACTGTGGGGGCAGAATGCTGGACACTGTGGGGCAGATTGCTGGACACTGTGGGGCAGAATGCTGGACACTGTGGGGCAGAATGCTGGACACTGTGGGGGCAGAATGCTGGACACAATAGGGCAGAATGCTGGACATGATGGGGTAGAATACTGGACATGATGGAGGCAGAATGTGACAGTGAGACACAGGAGGGGGCAGAATGGACACGGGGCAGAATGTGACAGTGAGACACAGGAAAGGGCAGAATGCGATACGGGGCATGATTGGAGACATGTGGCAGAATGGAGATATGGGGCATGATTGGAGACACAGGGGGCAGGATCAAAGACATGGGGACATGATTGGAGACACTGAGGGCAGGATTGGAGACAGATGGGGCAGGGTTGGAGACAGATCGGGCAGGATGGATGCGATGGAGACAGATGGGGCAGGGTGGGGAGATCATATGGGGCAGAATTGATTCTCATGAGGGTGGGATGGGAGAACATATGGCTGAAGCCAGGAATGAGACACACGGGGCCTAGGATGGGGGATATTATTACCACAGGGTCTAATTAAGGGATATTATTACTGCAGTGATGTATTTATTTTATTTTTTGAGTATACTGTTTTAAATGGGGGAAGGTCCTTTTACTGTGTAGAGCGACACTATGTCGCCTTTTTTTCTTCATGTGATGTAATGTAGAAGTTGGCAAAAATAAGTAATGTGTTCTGCAAGCAGAGCTCTAGGTAACTGTGTTATTTCCTGCAGAGACAAGCCCTGGCTGGAAGAAGTGATGGCGATCTGTGCTGGATGAAAGATGAAATGCAAAGATGAAGGACTTCTCCTAGAGACGTCACTGGTGAGTCAGTGTGTTACCTATAAACTGACACTATACACTGTTGAGGCCCTGTGTATAATGTCATTGATCACTGTATTACCTGTACACAGACACTGCATACTAAGTACAGATCTCCTGTGTATAATGGCACTTATGGTGATAGTATTGTGGGTTTTTTTTATTACTGATCAATATTGTAGTATTCAGTCACTATGTGGTGGTAATATGTGGTCTGGACATGGTGTTGCGGTATTTGTTCCTTGTATGTGATATTATTTTGTCACAGTGGTGGTAATATGTGGTCTGGTCATGGTGTGGTGGTATTTGTTCCTTGTATGTGGTCTTATAGGTCAGTATGTGATGGTAATATGTGGTCTGGACATGGTGTGGCGGTATTTGTTCCTTGTATGTGATATTATTGGTCGTTTTAAAAATTGAAAAATAAAAATATACCTAAATTGGATCACATATTTTAACAAATATTTAATAGGTTACAGTAGAGTAGAGCTTGGCCAAAAGTGTCTAGTGTTGTGATGGCGGCTTAAAAAATCTTTTGGCCAAAACAAAAGCTGACGCTATATGTGTGATCTGGAGATGGGAACTGTTAGGCTACTTTCACACATCCGGTGTGTGGGGTCCGGCGGCGTGCGGCGAAAAGCCGGGCCGCCGGATCCGGCCTGCAGCCGTGACACCGGATGTGTGTGCGGCGAGATGATACGGCTCGGACATTATTAAAGGAGCCGCAGGACAGAGGCAGCCAATGAGACAGCTGCTGAAAGGGAGGTGAGGGGAGGAGAGGATAGGAGAGGGGAGGGGAGGAGAGGGGAGGGGGGTGGAGAGAGAGAGACATGGGGGGTTAACATTAGTGTCCAGGCAAGAGAATCTCTCTCTCTTGCTGGGCACTTGTGGGGTTAACCCCACAGAGAGATCTCTCTCTCTCACCCAGACACTGTGAGTGTTAACCCCACAAGTGCCCGGCGAGAGAGATCTCTCACAAGTGTCCGGGTGACAGAGAGAGATCTCTCTCTCTCTCGCCGGGCACTTGTGGGGTTAACATTCACAGAGTCCGGGCATGCGCTGTGGAAAAAGCCGGTCCGGAGCTGCAAAAAAAGTTACATGGAACGTTTTTTCCAGACGCCGGACAGGCTGTTTTTGCCGGATCAGGCAAAAACCGGATACGCCGCATAGGTATCCGGCGCGATGCGGCAATAATGAAACTGAATGGGGGAAAAACCGGATCCGGTGGCAACCGGCGCCGGATCCGGTTTTTACACTTTTCGCCGCATCGCGCCTGATGCTGAAAACCGGATGTGTGAAAGAGGCCTTAATGTGTGATTGGTGAGAAGTGGAGTTTTTCCAAGAGAAAGCGATGGGGCTGTGGACAGTTTGGGGGATGGAGGCGGGGCTGGGGTGGAACCTGTGCAGAGTCTCAAGGGGGCTCCGTAAAGTTTACCAGTATGGGGCCCCAAAATTCCTAGTGGCAGCCCAGCCTAGGGCAGCCACAGCGATAGAACCGCGAGGGACGTCACTACAAGGGAAAGAAGGAAGGTGAAAGGTACCCAGGCCCGTGTGTACAGAGGCTGTCGTGTTGCTGTGGTCGTCGGGAGGATGACCAATAAAGAAGATCTGTTGAATGTATATCGGTTTCTGTCTCCAGTCTGTTCGCAGCGCAAAGGGACACCCCCCAGTCGGCACACGTACCTACAGCAGAATTACATGAATACCCGATTCTTACACTATGGCTGGTCCAAACAATGAAAGCAATTGTTACCATCCACCTTTCCTGTCTCCCCTTTTTCCTTATAGATTGTAAGCTTGCGAGCAGGGCCCGCATTCCTCTTGGTATCTGTTTTGATCTATGTGTTTATTGCTATGCTGTAATGTCTATTGTCTGTACAAGTCCCCTCTGAAATGTAAAGTGCTGCAGAATATGTTGGCGTTATAGAAATAAAATTATTATTATATTATATTAACCATTTGACACTAATTTTAGCAATCAGTGGGATCCCTGAAACCTCACCGATTGCTGAATTATAGACAAGCGTTTAACAGCAATAATCAGTTCTATTCTGCTTTCCTTGACTAGCTGATGATGAGCTCATATAGTCTTCAAGTCGATTTTCAGCATACCTGATACACCCAAGGAAAAATGAAATGTGCTTCTTCCACTGTACAACTGGGTCCCATTATTTTAGTGAGCAATGAGATCTTAGCACCTAGACCACCCACAGATCAAACTTCTGACACGTCAAAACTTTTATGAAATTATGGTTACTTTTTATTTATATTTTTAACCTTTACTTTCAAGGCCCCATGCACATTACAGCAATCATGATGAACTTTAGTAACAAAACGAACAGAAAAACTGATGGTAAAAAACAGGGAATTACTAGATTCACTGATACGATTGGCATATAGTAGACCTCACTGACTATAATATGACCCACGGTGTTAGGCGTCTGGTTTCTGCATATGCTCTGCAGGAATCCAGAGCCTCACATTCTGTGGTCTCCTGCTGCCCATCTGCTGCAGAGAAGATTACTTTGCAGCTGACCGCTCCAGAGACTAATTTCCTCTGTGCTCCTTCTGGGCATGCTCACGAGATGATCTCCCTTTGAAGATTGGGAGTCATGTGCCTAGGTCCTCATGTCCCAGATCTCATTGGTCCATCTCGGAGATCTGGAAGGTCCCGCACGGCTATAAAAAGCGTGCATGGCCGTTCCGCCATGCGCTAGTATAGACTATGCTTGCTATGTGTGAATGGTGATGGATGTATGATTTTGGTGACTGACTCATTTGAAACCCCTTCCCTCTGATAATACGCTTGTGGATAGGGAATAAGCTTAGCAGTCAGCGCCAGTCAGTGGCAAGCCTTAAGCCACTGTGCACACCGCACCGCTATGCTAGCGTCTGACATCGCGCTTGCTTCCTGGCTTTGTTGTCGAGCGGCAGTGTCCTACGCCGCGCTGCAGTTGCAGCCCTCCTTGGCGTCCGCAGAAGCGACGCTGCACACATGGTAGGTCTAGAGGGATGCAGCTCCTCTGTCTTGGGTCCTACTCGTGTGACCAGATACCGTGTGTGCATCTACCTGAAGCCTATGTCACTAACAGGTTCAGCGTTTGTATGTTTTTTGTTGCGGCACCTCTGTGTGTGAACAGAGGCCGCTCTGTGCACTCCGGGTGAAGTTTTTCCCGTATGCATCATACCGCCATATTGCTTGTCTGCCACCAGTTAGCAGCAGTTATACCACCTACTGCACGGTGGACCCCGAGTGGCGAACGCACTTTATTATTATTTTATTCAGTGCGTTCCCCCGTTCCTAACACACGGTGTCTATCAATATTCTGGAAACTATTATGTTAGCATTCCATACAGGTGTGAGCCAAAATGTAATTTACCAAGTTGGAAGGTGACAACTTCTAAAAAAGACTAAAATGTTAAATGTTGGTTTACATTCAACATAAGAGAATAAAACCTTTGCTTCAGATTCAATCCCACACTATTAAGTAATTTTATTCTCTAAATGTTACCTCTTTTTATGGCTTTTCAGCATGTTTGGTTTTCTATGTACAGCTGTGTATACATTTATAATGCGCATTTACAGGCAGAATCTCTGAGGCGTAAATACAACCTCTGACTTACTAAACGTCACATCTATATCTGCTTATTACTGTTAATTCTCTAAAATCATGCTCCCGTTCCCTTACCTGTCATTATGTTCCCTCTAATGATGGCACTGGCTTAATAAATGCAAGCTGAAGAATACACAGCTTTGTGTTGTGTGCAGCTGTAATGTGTTGGATGGCTGACCCCGGATCTGCATATTAATACTCATATATGCATGTATATTTGTCTCCAACCTTTCTACATACCGCTACGTGCCCATTTCCGAAAGCATTACAGAAGGGGTACCAGGACGTGGGTGTTGTGCCTAAATAATAATAGTGAGAAGATACAAAAATGGCAACTAGCAACATAGGAGTCATGGGTGCAGAATTGATAGCAGGTGTTTAAAAGCTCACCCACAAGCATGACGGATGTTGTGTAAGTTAGCATGCAGAATGCCTGCTTTATAAGAAATCTGTGATGGAGCAGTAAAGGCTCGTGATCATAGATTGTAGATGGGATATTTCGCAATTAGGGATGAGCAAATGTGCTCCGCGATACTCAGAGGCATAGCTAGGGTTTCAGCTTAGGGGGCAAAAAAATCTGAGTGCGCCTCTAACCAGGGAATCCTGACTATAGCTGCGTAGTGCGCTCTTGTAGGGGGGAGAGTCCCCGCTGTGTAACTGGGCCGGAACCAAGGGGACTGTCACCAAGTTTCCTAGGGAGACTGTTTTCGGGGGACATAATTAGAGGACGGACCGGAGAGAGTTCTAGAAGGAGTGGGGGTGGGGCCAATTTAAAAGGAGCTGAGGACGCTAGAGCTTGGCACTCGAACGAGCAGGAGAAAAGGAGCAGGAAGGCTAGAGGGCACCAGAGAGCCAGAACCAGAGCTGGAGGAACTGGAGAGGGACTCACCACAGATAGAAGAGAGACAGCACCGAGCCATCCAGCAGAGAGACACCGACTGCCTGACCACGCCCCTTGCGGCCGCCACCGCCTGACTCCAGTCCGCGGCTGCTGCCCGCTGCCCATGGCCGCCACAGCTCCACTCCAGCCCGCGGCCGCTGCCTGGCCCCAGCTTTAGGCGCAACGCAGAGGAACGCTACAGGGGCCTGTTGTGCCCCCACTCCATCTGGGTGTAGGAACGCCCAAAGCTTGCGCTAGATCCTTGTCGGCTGGACCCAGCGGCTGAAACACCGAAGCAGCACCGACCACCACTCTGCCGGACGTCAGAGGAAGATAGGTGACACGCTGTCGTTAATACCTTGTAGTTTCTCTGGACCCGTAGTCAGCCATACCGGGGCCCTACAGTTACCGGTCTCAACCAGGTAGTCGTGTTCGTGTTACCAGTTTATTCTTGTTTTGATCCCTGCGAGGATAGCTGCTGTTAGCTTGCTGGTTACTCAAGATAGCCCTTATAGGTATAAATATGTATAAAAGTTACTCGTCACTGCATCCCGCGTACCTGCAATACCTACACCCTAATTGTGAGTATAGGGTAACATCAGCAGATTACCGCACTGTGACTGAAAATAAATCTATATACAAAAATGAACACTGGTATTATGATATGGAGACCATATCGTGGTAGATACCAGTCCTGCAGAACATATAAGAGATCACAGTACAGTTATAGATGACGTTCTTTCAGATGAAGTTGTTCACTTTTCCCATCTTGCCCAGACCGACATGACAACTTCTCCAGTGAGGACTCATCTGCAGAGATTATAACAAAGACACATCTGACATCTCACATTTCCTGCACTGTCCATATCTATGCCCAACCTGCGCAAACTCCTCATCCTAATGATACCCCAATACTGAGCCGCTGCTGCCATTTGTGTCCTTATTACTGCACCTACTGTGCGGAACAATAACCGTGCTCCTCTTACCACCCCACATAATACTGCTACCACTGTGCTCCTTACATAGTAATAATGCCACATTTGTGCTCTCTAGATTGTAAAATTCCTTCCTAAAAATATTACTGCCCTGTGCTTGTGCCCTCCACATTTTGTCCCTAAAAAGTGTTAATACCACATATGCAACACGGCAGAGAAGTACGCCTGCACAGGAGCGCTGTGTGGAGAAGACGCGTCATCCACATGAAGCAAGCAAGAGGGTGGCATCGCAAGAAGAAGGGAGGTGCTGGACCAAGACAAGTGATGCCCATCGGACCGGATCGCACTGCAGGTGTCTATAATTAATATTATTTTACTTATCTTTCAGGTTGGGTTGGGGGCAGATCTACAGCATTATAGAATACTGTATATCAGGCCTGAAAGGTGATGGTTGTATCTCATATCAGCCAAACCTGGTGACAAGTTCCCTTTAAAAAAAAAAAAAAAAATATATATATATATATATATATATATATATATATATATATGTGCTCTCAGTGAGAGAATCAAGATAGGAATCTTGTGGGTATGATACCTTTTAATGGCTAACAAATAATAGTGAATGTTGTTATAAAGCAAGCTTTCGGGACTGCTTACGTCCCTTCATCAGGCTGATATGACAAAATATTTGAAGAAACCTTATTTATATACAGTTTAAAGCACAGCATTTCAATAAACAAACAATGAGCTTGAAGAGAGAATCCTTAATTAGGTACGAATAGATAGGTAGTGTGAAAAGTTCTGTGAGATCAAAGGGCTACTTGGAGGAGATAGCTCAGATATGGTAATGGGAAATAAAACCTTCTGACAAATTGAGTCCTGGTTGAATAGAATCAAAGATTGTAATGAATTTGTGCTCCAACACTCTCCGATGTGTCTGTGATTTAAAATTGCCTTTTAAAATGACAACTTTCATATTGCCTATGTTGTGTCCTGGATCACAGAAATGTTTAGCCACAGGTAAATGGATTTTTTTGTCTGTAATTGTATGACGATGAGACCTCATCCTTGCTCTCAGTCTCTGTCCTGTTTCTCCAACATAGAGGCCACCCACAGGACATATATTGCATAGAATTAAATACACCACAGTGGAAGAGGAACATGTGAATGTCCCTGGGATCTTATAGTCCTGCTGTGTGTTGGGAATTTGGATTTTGTCTTTGGTCTCTACAGTTGTGGCCAAAAGTATTGACACCCCTGCAATTCTGTCAGATAATACTTTCTTTTCTCCGTGCTCAATGTGGTACACACAAGGACACAGGACAGAGGTTGAGTCAACTTTAATCCATGTCAACTGGCTGCAAGTGTGATTTAGTTATTGCCAACACCTGTTAGGTGCCACAGGTAAGTTACAGGTGCTGTTAATTACACAAATTAGAGAAGCATCACATGATTTTTCGAACAGTGCCAATACTTTTGTCCACCCTCTTTTTTATGTTTGGTGTGGAATTATATCCAATTTGGCTTTAGGACAATTCTTTTTGTGTTTTTTCATTTAAGACAAATTAAATGAAGATAATAATAACAAAGAATTTGTGATTGCAATCATTTTCAGGAAGAAACTGAGTATTATCTGACAGAATTGCAGGGGTGTCAATACTTTTGGCCACAACTGTATATGAATGCAGGTTTTGCATCTTCTCCCATTGCAAGTATATGTTCCTCTTGGTGAATCTGAGGGCATTGAACTTCCGATAATGATGTTTCGTAGATTAGGAGGTTGCCTGTAACATAGCAAGGGGGGGTCTTTGAATAGTGTTTTTAAACGGTCATCCTTGTATAGGATATGGTGAAGTTTCTTAGCCATTTTTCTGAATATTTCAAGCTTTGGGTTGTAGGTCACTACCAGAGGTACACGATGATTTTCCTCTTTTTTTCTGTATTGAAGTACTTGACTTCTAGGGATCCTTGTGGCCCTAACGATCTGATAATCAATGGAGGTGGGATGGTAACCTTGATTTAAAAATGACATTTTAAGCTGGGTTAGGTGTTCATCCCTGTCCTTGGGACTGGAACAGATACGGTTATATCTGAGGGCCTGGCTGTAGACAATGGACTTCTTAATGTGTTTAGGATGGAAGCTGTCCCATTTGAGGTATGTGAGACGGTCAATTGGTTTCCGATATACTGATGTTTGGAATGAACCATTTTGGATTTTTATGGTGGTGTCTAGGAAGTTGATTTTTGTTTTTGAATGGTCTAATGTCAAGTTTATGGTTGGATGAAATTTGTTGAATTTGTCAGGGAAATGTAGAAGTTCTTGTTCAGGCTCAGTCCAGATTATTAATATGTCATCGATGTAACGTAAATAGGCAAAGGGTTTGATGGAGCAGGATGTTAAAAAGCCTAGGTTCCGTTTAAGTCATCGCAGACCAAGTGTTCTTTATTTCCCACAGTCCACACCATTGATTGGCTACATTCAGCCTCTCTGTTGTGAAAGCCTGGATGTTTGGGGTTATTCTGTACTGTTATTTCAGCTTTTTCTATGGAGAGTGTACCTTTTGTACAGTATTTGCTTTAGGCACTTTGTATGATTGAATCATTGCAATATCTGGCCAAAAAATAGTGTATATTTATGCACGTTGTGCTTTATCCAGTCAGTCTGTTTATTCACCCCATTTAGCTTAGCAGCCTCTGTATTTTATCCACTATTTTTAATATATGCCTAATAAAGCTTAATATTTTAGGATTATACTCCATGAGCATGTAATGGAGTGCATACAATCTCCTAACAAAACAATATAATATTCAGCCCCCCAGTACCCTGTCACTTCTCACCCACCTCAGCCCTCACAATACACTCATCCTCTCACACTCACCCCCCAGTGCCCTGTCCCCCTTCCCCACTTGTCCCCCCTTCCCCACTACAGCCCCAACAATACCACCATCCTCTTACATTCACTCACAGTGCCCTGTCCACCTCCCTCACTTCAGCCCACACAATACCCCATCGTCTCACATTCACCCCACAGTGCCCTGTCCCCCTCCCTCACTTCAGTCCCCACAACACCCCGTCCTCTCACATTCACCCCCCAGTGCCCTGTCCCCCTCCCTCACTTCAGCCCCCACAATACCCCCATCCTCTCACTTTCACCCCACAGTGGCCTGTCCCCCTCACTCACTTCAGCCCCCACAATACCCCCATCATCTCACATTCACCCCCCAGTGCCCTGTCCCCCTCCCTCACTTCAGCCCCCACAATACCCCCAGCCTTTCACCTAAACCCCACAGTGACCATGACATGCCTTCATTTAATAAATCTAATAAATTCCATCCCCATTTACCAATGAATTTTGTAGGCAGTAAGGCAGGATCAAGAAGTGTCAGAGTGGGCACTTAGGACCCAGTGTGCCTGAGCCAATCAGAACTTGCACAAAAATGCAGCCTGACAGAAGATCCTCAGTTCAGTAAAAGCCTGCACCTTACAGTGCAGGAGGGAGATTTTTCAACTGGCCACTGTGTTACCATCATGCAGAGTCTCCGTCAGGCAGGGCAGCAGGCATTTTCCTGCTCTCCTCCTGTCTTGTGTTCTGCCTCATGACTCCGGTGGACCACTTCATGTGACAGGGCCTGGGGTGACGGCCCCCTCTGCCCCCCAGTAGCTATGCTACAAATGATACTAGATTATCACTCGAGTATCACAGTGCTCGGATGTATTCATTACTTAGCAAGCAATAGGCGGTGCTCGAATTCAAACCCAAGTCCCAGCCCAGATTTTTTGGCGCCTGTTACGCAGTCAATAAGCGTGGGGTTTGCCTGTAAGTCACTGTAATGCCGTAGCCATCTTGGCTGTGGCATTACTATGATTGGCTAGCTGTGTGACATCATCAGGGGTTATAAAAGGACAGATGCTGCCTGTCTCTGCACACTGATGCCATTGCACAGCTCTATGATCCTTCGTATTGGAGGGAGACAGTGCTTGTCAAGGCCTTTTTGCACAGTATAACAAATCAGAGGCCTGTAATGTTGATACTGGTGCTGAAGCAGAGCCATCATACTAACAGCCCTTCTATGGGCTAATCGTTTGCAGCACATACAATCTGCATTTAGCCTATGGAGGGAGAGAAAATCGCAGGAGCAGGGAAAGTGACAGAATCCAGTCTGCAGAGAGGGATTAGGCCTGTACAGTCCTTTGGCAAACATATAGCTGGAGTTTTTTTGTGGGGGCTGAAAAATTGGATATATTTTGATCCATCAAGTATCACATGCTTTGAGGTCCCTTTTTGTGTTATATAACACACCCAAAAATAGTTGAAACATTTTCCTGGCCTACATTTCTTAGCCACACACTATTCTATAGTGTGGAGTAGATTTCCGTGATCTCTAAAACTGCTAAAAAGCTTTTTATAAATTTGGTAGGCTCCATTTCTTAGACATACAGTGTGACATGCTCTGTGAACATTGCTGTGATCTGTAAAACTGAGAAAAAGCATTGAAATATTTTTCTGTGTTGAATTTGATTATCATCCATCCACTTTTGTGTTCTTTCTGCTACATTACAGAGGAGTAAGCTCTCAAAAACCGCTTTGATTGCTGCATGTGACCAATTTTTTTCTTTTATTAAAAATAAACTTGATTTCAAAAGATCTAGCAATTGCAAAATGTGTAAGGTGTGCATTAAGGATGGGGAAGTGGAAGTGCTGATGATGGTGCACACAGATGCTGGCGAAGTGGGGCAAGTGCGACTTCGTCTGACAAAGGGGAAAAGTTTTTAAAGATGGTCAAGCAAAACCTGTGAACCAAACCAGAATACTCCATAATTCCTCTGCAACTTTCAACTATTCGGTCTCAAAGCTGGATATCTGGCATGAGCTGTCCCTCTGTTTAATGGGCTGTCCATGCATGTGCTGTGACTGTGACACAGCTGCGACACATGCAGCTACGGCGGCGATCAGCTGATCAATTGGCACGATCCAGGAAGCCGGGTTCCCTCTGCAGCTTATTCGGTAAGCGCTGTAGCTTGCCAAATAAGACGGGACCCTTTAGTTTCTATACAAGTCTCCAAAAACTTTTTGAAAATGTATCAGTATTATATTCCTCATCCATAGGGTATTACATCTTCTTTGGTACATTTTGTTGTTATACAAGCCTCAAATAACTCGTTTAAAAATGTATTGGTATTATATTGCTCACTGACATATTACATATTCTGGAGTTCATTTTGTTTGTATACAACCCTCAAAAAACACGTTAAAAAATGTTTAGGCTGTGTGCACACGTTGCAGATTTGGTGCATTTTTTGGTGTTTTTACTGCGTGGATTTGTGACAAAACCTGAAGCAAAACCTGATGCCAACAAAGTTAATTAGAAACCTGAAGTGTCATGTACACATTGGGTATTTTTGAATTGCAGATATTAATCTGCTGCATGTCAATTCTCTGTGTTTTTGCCCTGCGTTTTTCAACATTGACTTCACTCAAATCAATCAAAAACGCGGATGAAACGCACCGAAAATAAGTAAAAAATGTGTTTTTGAAGCTGTGTTTTTCCTGCTAAGAGTTGCAGAAATTTTGCACATACACTTATCGATATTATATTGCTCACCCATAGACTATTCCATAGCCTGGGGAACATTTCCTTGGTATTTAACCCTCAAAAGTGCATAGCCCTAATGAATCTATGAGTACCAATATGTTACATTTTGAACAGAATGTGTATGAGGCCTCCTTTATATCTAATACAAGGTGTATGTGAGTCCCTTATTTTGGCAGTTCTTGCTTCCTTCATAAATAAAACTGAAATTTCATATTTTTACATATTTTTATTAATCCTTTTTACATTTTGCCTTATATACAAGTCACCGAATTTATATCCCAGTAACCACGGCTCACATATCCAATATACCATATATAGCATCAAAAAACAGACTAATATCCCGCAAAAAGTAGTAAAAAATATTTTTTATTAATAACTCGTTAAAATATTACTTAAAAAGAGGAAAGTTACCACAGGTGCAAAATCAATAGGTGGGTACCCCGGGTAATATCATAAATAATTCCATATTGTTATAACACGGGCACAAAAAACAGATACTCATAAATAAAATATATGAAATACATGATTCAAACAGAACCCCCAGCAGAAAATTCCCTATACAGAGGCAGATGGAGTCACTGTGGACACCATATAACTCGTGATTGGCGGTGTCTGTGTTTTTAGGATTGCACAGTTTTGTGCACTTCTGAAAAGGACACTTCTGAACCGAGGCCAGATGGAGTCCAGAGTAAATCTGCTGCCTCATTATAGTGAATGGCTCCCTCGGTGGTTTCATCTGTCACGTCACTCAGAGATTTAGATGGAATCCCCAAAGTAAGTGATCAGTGTAGAGCGCCAAATAAATGTGATCCCAAACGTTATGTAAAATGTTCCCAATAAAAGCTTCAATCCACAAAAAAGCAAGTCCCCACTCAGATCTATCATCTGTTATGGAAGTATAGGGGACTTCCAAGTTACTGGTAGCACAAAGGCTCTGAAAAAGCAAAATGGTTCCTCACCCATCAAAAGAAATTCAGCAAATTCTCTGCTCCCAAATCCAAATGCCTCCCTCCCTTCTGAGCCCCAGTGTGCCTAAACAACATTTAGTGCCCACATGTTTGGCATTTCTGTAGTAATTAGAGCCCGCCTAATTTACAGGTGCGTATCTCCCAAAGCATGAGTTGGGAATAACGTACTGGTCACTACAACGGCAGTTTTTGGAAAACACCCATGGAGTCAAAATTGTCACTACATATGTAGATAAATTCCCAAAGTGTTATAATTTCCAAATTGGGGGGGCTTCCACTATTTAGGCACATCAGGGGCTCTCAAAATGCGACATGGCATTCGCTAATTATTCCAGTAAATTTTACATTCAAAAAGTCAAATGGTGCTCCTTCGCTTCCAAGCTCTACCCTGGGTAGGTAGTATTCCCCCAAATATGGGGGATCGGTGTACTCAGGAGAAATTGCACAACAAATTGTATGGAGAAATTTCACCTGTTACCCTTATGAAAATGCAAAGTATTGAACTAAAAAAGATTTATTTTGGAAACATGCTATTTTATTTCCACTGCTCTACATTATAGACTTCTGTGAAGCACCTGTGGGTTCAAGGTGCTCAATACACATCTAGAAAAGTTCCCTAAGGGGTATAGTTTCCAAAATGGTGTCACTTGTGGGGGGTTTCCATTCTTTAGACATATCAGGAGGCAGAGGCTTAGTGACCGATCTGGGGGGCAGCCAGCCAGCCCCTGCATAGTCTTGAATGGGTAAGTGCAATCTGAATACCACAGCCACTTGCAGAATAATGCAAATTGTTTTCACATGCCGAATCAGAATGAGAAATAAATCGGCGACCTGCCCTGCCCTATGGTGTCACATTGGACCAAGTTCAATCCGATTTTTGCACTCGTCAGATTGAAACGTTCATGTGAACGAGCCTTGAAACTCATTTTGGGAGATTTGCTCATCTCTAGTTGCAACTGACAAACACGGAGGAAAGAGGGCACAAACAGAAGAGGGCCCCTGTGTAAGAATAGTATATGGGTCCTTGGATGGATATGTAATTATCCACTTATCATAAGCAATGAGACCTCCATTATTTGAGCTCTACTGTCACCCAGTGGTATAAAAGAATGACAAATTATATTAATTATCATTTTTATTATACAGTGGGGAAAAAAAGTATTTAGTCAGTCAGCAATAGTGCAAGTTCCACCACTTAAAAAGATGAGAGGCGTCTGTAATTTACTTCATAGGTAGACCTCAACTATGGGAGACAAACTGAGAAAAAAAATCCGGAAATCACATTGTCTGTTTTTTTTCATTTTATTTGCATATTATGGTGGAAAATAAGTATTTGGTCAGAAACAAGCAATCAAGATTTCTGGCTCTCACAGACCTGTAACTTCTTCTTTAAGAGTCTCCTCTTTCCTCCACTCATTACCTGTAGTAATGGCACCTGTTTAAACTTGTTATCAGTATAAAAAGACACCTGTGCACACCCTCAAACAGTCTGACTCCAAACTCCACTATGGTGAAGACCAAAGAGCTGTCAAAGGACACCAGAAACAAAATTGTAGCCCTGCACCAGGCTGGGAAGACTGAATCTGCAATAGCCAACCAGCTTGGAGTGAAGAAATCAACTGTGGGAGCAATAATTAGAAAATGGAAGACATACAAGACCACTGATAATCTCCCTCGATCTGGTGCTCCACGCAAAATCCCACCCCGTGGGGTCAGAATGATCACAAGAACGGTGAGCAAAAATCCCAGAACCACGCGGGGGGACCTAGTGAATGAACTGCAGAGAGCTGGGACCAATGTAACAAGGCCTACCATAAGTAACACACTACGCCACCATGGACTCAGATCCTGCAGTGCCAGACGTGTCCCACTGCTTAAGCCTGTACATGTCCGGGCCCATCTGAAGTTTGCTAGAGAGCATTTGGATGATCCAGAGGAGTTTTGGGAGAATGTCCTATGGTCTGATGAAACCAAACTGGAACTGTTTGGTAGAAACACAACTTGTCATGTTTGGAGGAAAAAGAATACTGAGTTGCATCCATCAAACACCATACCTACTGTAAAGCATGGTGGTGGAAACATCATGCTTTGGGGCTGTTTCTCTGCAAAGGGGCCAGGACGACTGATCCGGGTACATGAAAGAATGAATGGGGCCATGTATCGTGAGATTTTGAGTGCAAACCTCCTTCCATCAGCAAGGGCATTGAAGATGAAACGTGGCTGGGTCTTTCAACATGACAATGATCCAAAGCACACTGCCAGGGCAACGAAGGAGTGGCTTTGTAAGAAGTATTTCAAGGTCCTGGAGTGGCCTAGCCAGTCTCCAGATCTCAACCCTATAGAAAACCTTTGGAGGGAGTTGAAAGTCCGTGTTGCCAAGCGAAAAGCCAAAAACATCACTGCTCTAGAGGAGATCTGCATGGAGGAATGGGCCAACATACCAACAACAGTGTGTGGCAACCTTGTGAAGACTTACAGAAAACGTTTGACCTCTGTCATTGCCAACAAAGGATATATCACAAAGTATTGAGATGAAATTTTGTTTCTGACCAAATACTTATTTTCCACCATAATATGCAAATAAAATGAAAAAAAAACAGACAATGTGATTTTCTGGATTTTTTTTTCTCAGTTTGTCTCCCATAGTTGAGGTCTACCTATGATTAGAGTTGAGCGATACCGTCCGATACTTCAAAGTATCGGATCGGAATGGATCGGCCGATCTTAAAAAAAAGTATCGGTATCGCCGATTCCGATACCGGAAGTCCCATTCAAGTCTATGGGACTTCCGGTATCGGAATAAGAAAAATCCTGTTTTTCCCTTGTACAGCCTCTCTGGGGTCTGTACGGGCCTTTCGGGGGGCTGTGCCGGCCTGCCAGGGGGTCTGTGCAGGCTCCGGTGGTCTGTGCCGGCCTGCCGGGGGGCTGTGCAGGCTCCGGTGGTCTATGCCGGCCTGCCGGGGGGCTGTGCCGGCCTGCCGGGGGGCTGTGCAGGCTCCGGGGGGCTGTGCCGGCCTGCCGGGGGGCTGTGCAGGCTTCGGGGGTCTGTGCAGGCATCGTCCGATGGGACTACAAGTCCCATCGGGCGATGCCTGCTACCATGACAGTGATTGACACATTAGCCAATGATGGGACAGTAGTAGTCCCATCATCCGGCTAATGTGTTGAATGTAAAAAAAAAAAAAAAAAAATTACATGCTACATACATGCTACATACATACAACATGCATACTACATACTACATACATGCTACATTCATACCACATACTACATACATGCTACATGCATGCTACATATATACTACATGCAACATACATACTACATATATACTACATACATACTGCATGCTACATATATACTACATGCATGCAACATGCATACTACATATATACTACATGCAACATACATACTACATATATACTACATACATACTGCATGCTACATATATACTACATGCATGCAACATGCATACTACATATATACTACATGCAACATGCATACTACATATATACTACATGCAACATACATACTACATATATACTACATGCTACATACATACTACATGCTACATACATGCTACATACATACAACATGCATACTACATACTACATACATGCTACATTCATACCACATACTACATACATGCTACATGCATACTACATATATACTACATGCAACATACATACTACATATATACTACATACATACTGCATGCTACATATATACTACATGCATGCAACATGCATACTACATATATACTACATGCAACATACATACTACATATATACTACATACATACTGCATGCTACATATATACTACATGCATGCAACATGCATACTACATATATACTACATGCAACATGCATACTACATATATACTACATGCAACATACATACTACATATATACTACATGCAACATACATACTACATATATACTACATGCATGCAACATGCATACTACATATATACTACATGCTACATACATACTACATATATACTACATACATACTGCATGCTACATACATACTACATGCTACATACATACCACATACATACTACATACATACTACATGCTACATATATACTACATATATACTACATGCTACATACATACTACATATATGCTACATACATACTACATACATACTACATGCTACATACATACTACATACATACTACATACATACTACATGCATGCTACATACATACTACATGCTACATACATACCACATACATACTACATACATACTACATGCTACATATATACTACATATATACTACATGCATGCTACATACATACTGCATGCTACATGCATGCTACATACATACTACATACATACTACATACATACATACTACATACAATACATTCATACAATACATACATAGACATACAGTACATATAACATTGAGTAACATACTTACCAATACTTGTCACATTGTTCCCCGAAGCCATTGTCTTTTACGGAATAAATATTAACATAACAAACCACAAAAATACTCACCCACGATCCGAAGCAGTCCACGAGTGTGTCCCACGACGATCTTGGGTAGAGAACTGCAGCATCAGCTGTTGCTGCCGTTCTCTACGGGCTGCAGGAATCCAATGACGGAAGGTAGGTATCCTTCCGCACTGTATTCCTCCGCCACTTAAAAAAAAAAAAGTCCCTAGTCTCACTTTATGCCATTGCTGTGTGGGAATGTAGTATGTATGTTGTATGTATGTAGCATGCATGTAGCATGCAGTATGTATGTAGCATGCATGTAGTATATATGTAGTATGTATGTAGCATGTAGAATGTATGTAGTATGTATGTGGTATGTATGTAGCATGTAGTATGTATGTAGCATGCATGTAGTATGTATGTGGTATGTATGTAGCATGTAGTATGTATGTAGCATGCATGTAGTATGTATGTAGTATGTATGTAGTATATATGTAGCATGTAGTATGTATGTAGCATGCATGTAGTATGTATGTAGTATGTATGTAGTATGTATGTAGTATGTATGTAGTATGTATGTGGTATGTATGTAGTATGTATTTTTTTACATTCAACACATTAGCCGGATGATGGGACTACTACTGTCCCATCATTGGCTAATGTGTCAATCACTGTCATGGTAGCAGGCATCGCCAGATGGGACTTGTAGTCCCATCGGACGATGCTTGCACAGACCCCCGGACATCAGCACAGCCCCCCGGCAGGCCGGTACAGACCCCCACAGGGTGCACAGACCACCGGCAGGCCGGCACAGCCCCCCGGCAGGCCGGTACAGACCCCCACAGGGTGCACAGACCACCGGCAGGCCGGCACAGCCCCCCAGCAGGCCGGTACAGACCCCGGGCAGTCCACACAGCCCCCCGGCAGGCCGGCACAGCCCCCCGGCAGGCCGGCAGAGACCCCCGGAAGGCCCGAAATGACGGCGCATCATGATGCGCACACACCGCGCATCATGATGACGTCAGGCTGTCAATCAACTGAACTTCCGATTCCGATGCCGACTTCCGATATTGAAAAAATATCGGAAGTCGGTATCGGAATTCCGATACAGCAAGTATCGGCCGATACCCGATACTTGCGGTATCGGAATGCTCAACACTACCTATGATGTAAATTACAGACGCCTCTCATCTTTTTAAGTGGTGGAACTTGCACTATTGCTGACTGACTAAATACTTTTTTTCCCCACTGTATATAGACTTTTATAATTTCGTGAGTAACGGTTTTATTTTTAAGTCATTAATATAAGTAACAAAAATTTCTTGAGGACCAAGTGAATCACGTAGAAGCAATAACTTATTTCAGCTGGCCGGTTACAAATTAAAAAATATATATCTTTTCTTATTGACAGCGGTAAAGGTTTACTAAAAATAGTGAAAGAAAACTCGCGATTCGGATTCGTTGGGTGAAACGAGCGGATGGAGAAGCCGTGCATTATTTCAGCTGTGACAGTAAACTTGACAATTCCTTTGGCTTCAGTAACATTTTTGTTGTTAAAATTGTCGAATGCATAAAGTCACAGTGGCACACGAAGAATCGGTGTTCACATTTTTGGGATGAGCAGTAGGTTGGCTGTTTGGATCTTTAACAAGCCATTCAATAGTTGAAGCACCACTCCAACATTTTTTTTACTTTATTTTTTGTTTCAGCGCTGGAGTGTTGCCGCTAATCTAAGTTACCTGCACTTTGAGAGGTTTTCCCATGAACAAAGTACATTTTAGCTAATAGATCTTGTAATAATAATAATTTCCACAATTGGACATGTTAAAAAAAAAATGTTACTGTGCTGGAATTATCTCAGAAATATGTCCCTGCTGTGTACTGTGCAATGGCTGTGTCTGAGTTCTTTGCCTGTGTCTATAGGATGGGTTGTTACCGACACCTGGTGATAATCTCATGCCAATTACACCTAGAGAAATATATTAACTTAGAAAATTGATGACATGTTCATTACTTATTTTGCCCGCTGTATTCACTGCAAAATTGAAGTTTAATCTCAGTACGCCTGTACACGGACTAGTCCAGGAGCTATATCACTCATCCCTGTATGTTGCTGATAATTGCAAACCGGCATGTGCAGGGGGAAGGAGAACATGTTGTCCCTCCCTGCATATGCTGGTTTGTTAATCGTGCCGCTGTAGGAGTGGAGGTAATGTTCTATCCCCTGATGCCTCAAGTGGTTAACTGTATTTTATATTAATGTATGCCCCTCTGGGGCTGCAGTCTAGTCTAGATAGGGTTAACTGTAACGGCCGGCCCAGTTCTGAGAGGGGGAGCTGAGAGTTAGTGCCAAGTTCAGGACTTGTCAAAAGCAGTTAGAGAAAGTGTGGTGAAGTGACAGCAGTGGTCATAGGCAATAGGCTGCTAGGGGCAACGTGAGCCTGTTAGTCGGGGCAGGGGATTGCATAAAACCCTTCTGTGCAAATCCGTCTGTCGGCCTGGGAACCTTGAGATGGACGTGGGCGCACTAAGACTGCGAAGCTGCAGAGAAAGATGTTCCCAACTCTCAGAGGTGGGAGGTGATGCAATAGATGTGCACAGCTAGTGGTGGAGAAGAATTCCTAGTGCTAAAGGAGATGGCAAGAGAGATGCTCTATCCATACCAAGAACCAGAGCAAAAGATATGTCCAGTACCTGTGGGAAAGACTGTAACCCATTGGGCCTTATCCTTTATGCTTGATTGTTAAAACTGCAAGCTGTCAAGTAAAAGTTTGATTTGTTAACGAATTCTTTGTGAACTGAATTGTTTGCTGCAGATGCTCTGGAAGATGAAAGCCTGGAGCCAGTGGAGGCCTATGGGCCACAAGTAAATGTGATGCACCCCACACACAGCAGCACACCGGGAGCGGGGCACGTTTTGCCTGTAGGGTGCCAGAGCGAGCAGGAGCAGCAGCTGGCCAACAACAACCTCGCTCGGGCACCTTACACCCCCATGGCATAGTACCAGGTCGTTATCTTTCTCTGTCTGATGCAGTTTTCTGCAGTATGTAAAATGATGTCGGCCATAGTAGACAATGTGCACAAAGCGAACCACATGTTGTTCAAATTCCCCAAGTTCAGCGAAGTCCAAAAAATGTCACACAAGTTCAATTTGCATCAAAACGATTGGCTAATTTCTAAAATGTATAATTAAAAGGAATCTGTCAGCAGGTTTCTGCTATATAATCTTAGAGGAGCATTTTGTAGGGGCTGAGACCCTGATTCTAGCGATGTGTCACTAGCTGGTCTGCTTGCTGTCATTTTAATATCATCACTACTTTGCTGCAGATCGAGCAGTGCTCAGAATGCTGAGCTTTTTTTATAATTCTGTTCACACCACTGATTGACAGCTTTCTATGCACACTATATATTGAGAGAAAGCTGTTAATCAGTGTTGGGGGTGGGGTTACACAGACCAAGTTGACTAGGAGGCACGAGACACTTAGTCCTACAGTGATAGGACTGCAAGTTTTTAAAGATGAGATTTCAAGCATATTGGTGTCAATGGCGAGGACAGGGAAAAGTGCCTCTCTTTCCTCTTCCAAAATTGATATTCAGTTATTGATTTTTCAAGCAATTAACAAGCAACACTAAATATTCCTTTTGGTATTAGGATGGTAGTCAAGAGCATAAAAGCAAAGGTGCACTCTAAATAATTCTGCATAAGTATTTTCTTTTTTTTTTTTCCCCAATGCAATTTAGCAATAATGTTTGCATAGATCTCCCTCTAGTGGCAGATGATTATTTAAATCTTTCATTGCCGCCAACTATCATAATTCATTGTGACTTTTAATGTCTGTCGCAACTAGAATAACATAGCTAGAGCTTGATGTCATATGCAAGTGACATCAGGAAGAAAGTACACAACCTGCCATTGTCATTTCTGACACTGCGCAGCCTTCCGGTGACCACCGGGGGGGATACAGAAGCGTCTCTATATGTTACATCTGTTACCAATCAGAGGGGATAATTGTAGTGTAAGTTTTTGGGGTGAGTGGAGCATTTTCTCTACTAAAGGAGTGAGCAGATTTCCAAATAATCACACCTTTGATACTAATAAGATCACTTGTTAACTATGTCGAGCATATTTTTGGTCTGTACAATTCAAAGGTAATTAGTCAGACATTAAGCTAAAAACATAATAATTCTTAGCATTAACTTTTTTTCTTCTTTGGTTTCTCTTTACTACAGTGGTCTTCATGACTAGTCGCAAAACGGGGAACAGCAGCAGATGATAATTAGATGATGAGCGAGCACTAATAAAATTCTTGGGCGCTCATTACTCAAATCAAGCACGTCGGACTGCTCGGGTGCTCGACTTGAGTAACGAGTATCATAGAAGTCAATGGGAAACTTGAGCATTTATCCAGCAGACCCTCCCAGGAGGCCTGGGGAGCATTAAAATCACTGAAATGGATGGAAAAAGTGCTCAAATAGAATAGGAACAGCATGGGAAAAACATCTGGACTCATCTCTAACTCGCAGGTCGCTTCTGAGAACAGTGTTGTCAGAGTATTATGCCACTTTTACGGACTGACGATAAAACATAACAAACCGGAGATAAAATGGATTTTACAGGAAAATAGGTTAGGAAACATTCTTTCCAGTATAATGACTTGTATATAAAGAAAATAAAAAACAGAGAAAAAAAAACCTACTCCACCGCTTAGGCTATGTTCACACATGTTTTTGCACTTTCTAGGGATGAGCGAGTACTGGAGTATTCGGACTCGCTGTACTCGTTACGAGTACCTCCTAATACTCGGGTACTTGTAACGAGTACCGAGTCCAATGTAAGTCTATGGGAAATGCGATTAATGGGCTGGGACTGTGCTGGCCTGTGCGAAGACGGTGCCGGGCTGTTCGGTACTGTGCAGGGCTTTGCAGGTAGTGTGCTGGGCTGTGTGGAACTGTGGTTGGCCGTGCTGGGCTGTGCGGGACTGTGCAGGGCTGTGCGGGCTGTTGCGAATATTGCGAGGCGAGTAGTGAAATACTCACGAGGATTTGAGTACCGCATTACTCGCCGAGTACCGAATCCTCACGAGTATGCGCGCTCCTCCCTAGCACTTTCTTTGTTTTCATTTGTGAAAAAATTGAAATGTTCGTTCTTTATGAAAAGCAGCAGTTTTCCATTTCAGTAAGGAAAAAAAAGGAATAAGGAATCATGTTCATGAGATTTCTGAAATAATTTCCCAATTGTAAGGAGTGGGGACTTCTAGACTGGTGAAGCTGTAAGGAGGAAGACTGGGCTGCTGGTACCTGCACAATGCCGGGTCCGGAACTGTTGAGGCTGCATCCGGTGTTGCCAGGGAGAAAGAATGGGGAACCATACAGGACCCCTGATCTGTTGAGAGGGGGCATGGCGAGACTGGGCAGAGAACAGGAAGCGTGGGAAAACAGTTCAGTTTCCCGCCGACAGAGAGTAGAGATGACTCGCCCCCAGAGGCCGTGGGGTACTCGGTGTCGGGGCTTTGATGTCAATGGGAGATGTCACAGTGGCAGTGACCCTGTCCGTGGCCTCAGGCGGTCAATGTAAAAGGGGTAGAGTGATTGGGATAAAGTTGTTGAGATGATTCGTGACGCCACCTGTGGTTTCTGGTCAGTTTGACCAGCGCTGCAGGGTTGCTTCTCTGGGACAGATGGTGTGGTGCAGCAATGATGTTGAAGCTCCCCACAGGTGGAGCTGTAGTCCCAGGGCAGAGTAGATGAGGTTGACAAGTGGGGAGATGGTGTAAAGAAGTAGATGTAGCAGAGCCAGGTGTAAGGCGCAAGAATAAGTGGAGGACACAAGGGCATATAGTTCCAAGGTTTTACTCAGTCTGGTGCACACAGATGTCCGCTTCAGTGCCGTGTCCTCCTGGTCAGGGGCTCAGCCAACTCCCAGGCAAGATAGAGTACACCTTTCCAGCACTCGTCCAACATGTGCCTTCTCTGAACGTTTCCACACTAGCGCCTAATCTGAAGTACTTGTAGTTGCGTATTCAACTCAAGTTCCTCCTTCTTGATGTTACTTAGAACTCTACTTGTACGGCAGACAGCTATAGCCTGCTTCGGGGACTTCTTGCTATCATGTCCCGGCTCACCCACGTTGCTGTTGTGTCCCCAAGTCTTAGATGGGAATAAAGTGGTGACGACTTCTATTCCTCCGGTTTCTGCTGCAGGAACATCAGTATCCATACAACCTCGGGGACCGGACCCCAGCCATGCACTTCAAACTTGAGGAAGGGCTCTGCTCTGACCCTAGTCCTTAGTTCTCTTCTTCTCCTTACGTTCCGTACTAAACTATCTTCCTTCTGAAGAATCAGGCTTTCTATGGCTCTTTCCTGTGCCAGCAGCTCCTGGTCGCAGGAGTCTGCTGCAGCACTTCCTTCATTCCATCCCTCTCAGGGGATCTTCTCTCACAGACTGCCTACTTCCTAACATTCTCCCGCTCTCTTGTGCAGTCTAAGCTCCACCCACCTCCCAGCACTCTTCGTTTTCCAAGCAGGGAGCCACAAAGGTTGCTCTGCCACACTACTGGTGTGCGTGTGGGATGTGAGTGTTGGAGTGTAGTCAGGTGTCTCCACCTTTCCTGGATAGTGGGGTACCACACCTCAGTAGGAGGTGCAGTACCTCTGTGGTGACTAAACCTTCAGGGGTGCCACATAACCCCCCCCCCCCGTTAAATGCAGCATGTCCGCAGGCTGCAAGTCAAACAAAGATGTAAAATAAGGAACATACAAATTTATTTTTTTTTAATGCATTTTAACAGGTAAACAATTTTTAAACTAAACTTCCCAATATGGGAGGCACTGATTCTTAAACGTTGCAGAACAAGTTAACAGACTACCTATAATTTAACATTTTACCTAATTCAGGCTGTGTGCACACGATGCGTTTTTTAACGCGCGATTCTGCCGCGGAAACGCTTAAAAAATGCATCCAATGGATTTCTAATACAAAACGCACATGTTGTACCAATGGTGCGTTTTTTACCGCTGCGGAAACGCTTAGCGGTAAAAAACGCAGCATGTTCATTAATTTTGCGGAATCGCCCGCGATTCCGCATAGCATCCATTATATGGGCAAAAACGCATGCGAAAACGCTTGATAATCGCGTCAAAAACGCGTGTCAAAAATCGCATGCGTTTTTCATTTCAAGGGCATGCGTTTCTGCTCAGGAAAAAATCGCGTCAAAAACGCATCGTGTGCACATAGCCTTAAAGTGCTATTGGCAGTAACCGTTGCTAAGAAGTTCACTACCAGTTCAGGGCCTACTATCCCCGCTGCAATATATTTTCCTTTATCATTCACATTTCCACATTCTGTTGTTTCTTCTAGACCCATAGGTTACAACCGCTGACTCCTGGTTCGTCACCTGAATTCAAAACTTTTATTGAAAGCTTTACATTTTTATTAAAGATTACTGCTAAACTACTTTCTGCAAAACATCCATTTCTAATACTGCAGATAAACATTGCTACCAACATTTTCAAAAGGCACATTATAAAATACTTCACAGTAAGGCTGAGTTCACACGTGGCGTTTTTTTCGCATTTCTGCGGCGGTTTTAATCACGCGATTTTGCCGCGAAAACGTGAAAAATAAGTATCCCATGCATTCCTATGGGATTCCGCAATGCTGTGCTAATGCTGCGGTTTTTACCGCGGCGGAATCGCTTCGCGGTAAAAATCGCAGCATGCTCATTAATTTGCGGAATCGCGGCGATCCCGCACCCATAGGAATGCATTGTTCCGCTTACTTCCCGCATGTGGCTGTGCATACCATGCGAAAAGTAAGCAGAACAATTGCGGATGGTACCCACGGTCCGGAGGAGAGGAGACTGTCCTCCGGGCTTTGGGTACCATATCCCTGTAAAAAAAAGAATTTGAAATAAAAAATATTGTTATTCTCACCCTCCGACGTCCAGCGCAGGCTTCCCGCCTCTCTCCACGCTCCCGTTCCCGTTCCCAGTAGTCCTTTGCGAAAATACCCGCGATGGCGTCCGTTCTCGCGGGATCGCGAAGTCTCGCGGTCATTCGCACGACGTCATCGCGAATTACCGCGAGACATCGCGATCCCGCGAGAACGGACGTCAGCGCGGGCATTTTCGCAAAGGATTACTGGGAATGGATGCGCGGGACGTCGGAAGGTAAGAATAACACCATTTTTTATTTTTTTTTGCATTTTTTCTTTTACTACTGATGTTGCATAGGCAGCCTCAGTAGTAAAAAGTTGGTCACACTCGTCAAACACTATGTTTGACGAGTGTGACCAACCTGTCAATCAGTTCTCCAAGCGATGCTACAGATCGCTTGGAAAACGCTAGCATATTCTGCAAGCTAAATACGCTTGCAAAATGCTAGTTTTTCCGCGGGAAAATCGCGGGAATTTAAAATGCGATTTTCCGGTAATTTCCGCGAGAGTTCCGGTACGTGTGCACTTAGCCTAAGACAGCAATAATTCTTGCAAGGGCTGGACACCGCTCCCAGATGGGATTTCTTGCAGTGTCTCTGTAGCTGAAGTAGAACTCGGGTCTGAGGTAGTCCTTGTTGAAGACTGTTCATGTAAAATCAAGAGAGAGCACCTTAAGGCTGTGTGCCCACGTAGCGATTTTTAAGCGTTTTTGCCGCGATTTTCAGCGCGAAAACGCAGCAAAAACGTTTAAAAATCGTGTACAGAACGCCCCCCATGCATTCCTATGGCATTCTGCACATGCTGTGCTAATGCTGCGCTTTTTTCCGCGGCGGAATCGCATCGCGGAAAAAATCGCAGCATGCTCATTCTTTTGTGCGGAATCGCAAAGAATTGCCGCGATTCCGCACCTATAGGAATGCATGAGAATCGCTTACTTCCCGCATGTGGCTATGCCCACCATGCGGGAAGTTAAGCGTCTCATGTGCGGTTGGTACCCACGGTGTGGAGGAGAGGAGACTGTCCTCCAGGCCCTGGGTACCATACCCCTGTAAAAAAAAGAATAAAAAATAAAAAATCGGGGTATATTTACCTTCCGATGTCCCGCGTTGCATTCCCGGCCTAGCGTTCCCAGTAATGCCTTGCGGCAAGGCCCTGTAATGACGTAGTCTCGCGTGACTCTAGCGGTCTTGCGAGATCGCTATAGCAACGCGAGACTACGTAATCACAGGTCTCGCAAGGCATTACTGGGAACGCTGAGGCCCGGGAATGCAGCGCGGGATGCCGGAAGGTAAATATATCCCGATTTTTTTATTTTTTTTAGCATTTTAACATTCTATCTTTTACTATTGATGCCGCATAGGCAGCCTCAACAGTAAAAACCTGGTCACACTTGTCAAACACTGTGTTTGACGAGTGTGACCAACCTGTCAATCACTTTCCAAGCGATGCTTCAAATCGCTTGGAAAGTGCTTGAATATCGCACGCGAAAATCGCGGCAAAATCGCGATAATAATCGCGGTAAAATCGCGCGGGAAAAAAACGTGCGATTTCTGGGAAGGAGTCCGGTTTTTAGTGAGCGTTTTAAAATGCTACGTGGGCACATAGCCTAAGAGGCGCAAACTATTTGCAAGCAAAGTTTGTGGATCACTCCAAGTTCATGATCGCTGAGTTCAGTAAAATGGGTGCCAACTGGGAAAACACAGAAAATGAGGGCACAACGGTGCTCATACCCTCCTGGGTAACAGTTCAGTTCAAAATGTACTTAGTGGTGATCCCCTCCTGGGGTGGTGGAAGCAGGTTTCTTCTGTTTCAGGGAAGACTTTCAGGATGGCCGCTATCTGGTGGCATCACATATGGTCCATAGTCCTCCTTTTGAGCTTGGGGAATGGCTGCCTGCAGTGGTAGCTCAGCAGCTGTTGATGGCGTGGTAGCTGCCCTGGTCTTTGGCCTGACAGCTGGTGGAACTTCTGCCTGTGGCACGGCAGGTATAGCAACTTGTACCAGAGGGTGCTTTACTTCCGTGGATGTGGCCTGCTTGGCCTTGGTGGGTACAAATACCACGGTGGGAACTGCCTCTGCCGGTGGAACATAAGGCTTGTCCTTTTTGTATGCCGCTTTGAACTCCTCCGGGATGCAACGCACATTCAGAGCATACCTGCCGCGTAGCCCCTCGTGACGTGTGAAGGTGACATAATCTCCCGGGTACAGATCACGAGCGGGGTGTTCCCTCCAGAGGTGGGACTCCACATCCCTACAGCTTACAAACAAGTCAGAGATTCTCTGGGGGTCCGCAATGAAACCAAACCCCCTTTCCAAGTTAAAGTTCAGGACCTGACCCCACCCTGCTGAGTCCCGGGGACCATAGAGTCCGATGTCTGGCGAGGGCCTTTTGCTTCCTGTTGAGGTCAGGGCCCAGCACTGCTAGTCTCCGTTGCTTCCGTTCCTTCTGCTCTGCTGCCAGCTGGCGGATAGTCTGCTGGTAGTAAGGCTCTTCCTCCTCCACCTCTTGGGGCTGGCCTCTGCCCACAGCGGACAGGGGCACCACTGCCAGGGGTTCGGGTGTTTCCCCCCAGGGACTAGTATCCCGGTCCCAGACTAGGTCCAGCATGACCTGCCCGGACGTTGGAGCGGACATGAACTCTGAGGTCTCCCGAGCTGCAGAGGCGGTGGTCAAACCTGACGCTTCCTGATGGTGCTCCGGCTCCGTTGCAGGCACTGGACAGCAGCCGGTGGCAGCGGTGGTTGCTGGAGCTGCCTGGTCATCGGGCGGCGACTGGAGTGGAGCAGGTGCTGGTTCAGGGTCAAGCAACCAAGATGTAAACACTTAATCTAAAGAGTAAATTAGCTACATAGAAATGAGGTCACCATAAAAGGATGTTAATCAATAGTCCAAAATTTATTAGAAAAATAATCAATAGTACAAAATTTATTAGAAAAATACTTACAGTATATTTAATAATAGATCATTACAATAATTGCGAGGGCTGATATATAATATGAGACAACCTAACAGAAACAACTTGGACTACAAAATAGGAGCTTGAACCTACTGGGGTTCAATAGAAAGACAGTGCAATATGACTGGTTTGCTAATACACAATTCCATATGGGTCGCCCTCCCAGGGCTGTGGGGTACTCAGTACTGGGCCAGTGTCAGTGGGATGTGTCACAGCAGCAGTGACCTGGTCCGTGGCCCTGGGCGCCCAAGTAATGGGGAATTGTAATGGTGTAATGGAATAGTTCGTGACGCCACCTGTGGTGTTCGGCAAGGGAGATGTTATGCCGACGCTGCAGACAGATCCGCTGGGACTGATGGTATGGTGCAGCAAAGATGTAGTAGCTCCCCACATGTGAAGCTATAGTCCCAGGGCACTGTAGGTGTGGTTGTCACGGGGATGTAGCAGTGCCGGAAAGGTAGGAAGCAGACAAGACACAGCGGCGTGCAATTTCTGTACCTTTACTTGATAACTGCAGTCCAGGGTCCTGATTACAGATGGTAACGGAGCAGGCTAGCCTGGAAGCAACTCAGGGATTCTCTCTCACAGATGGGCTGTGCAGTCTCCTTCCTAGCGCCTTGTGGTGTGAAGCACTCCAGTACTTAGTTACTCTAGAGTTCCTCCTGTCAGATGTTCCCAAGAATCTCACTTGCACGGCAGACAGCTGTAGCCTCTCTCGGGGACTCCTCTCTAATCCTGGCTCTCTATCCAAGCTGCTGTTGTGCCTCAAGTCCTAGATGGGAGTAGGGCATTTACAACCTCCTACTCCTCTGGTATCTGCTGTAGGACCTTTAGTATCCATACAGCCGTGGAGACCAGGCTCCAGTTTGTGCGGTCTCAACTGATGGAGCTCTCCTTCCTAGCTCAACCTCCAGCTTCTTTCCACACGTCTGCACACTTCACCCTCCGCAGACTATCTCACCACTCCTTCCTCTTGGCCCTCAGAGGGCACCCCTTACCTCAATCCTGGTTCAGAGTTCCCCCTGCTGGCCTAGAGTGGAACTGTGTTGCATGTATGGATTGACTGCGAGAGAGACCCATCATTGCCTCCAAGCCTGGCATTACCCTCCCCTGGAGGAAGGCAAAGCCACTGTGGTGGCCATACTCCTGGGGGCGCCACACATATAATAAAACAACCAGATCAAATCCCCCAGACACCAATGTTATCCCAAAAATTTTTTTATGATGCCAGAAAAATACAGCATATCAGATGGATAGTCAGGTTAAATGGTAATATGGTTACCACAAAAATTTTATGTGAAACAATTAGCCTACTCTCATTTAATAAGTGGTAACCTATACTATAATGCAAAAGAGAACCCTTTTAGAAAAGGGGAAAAGGTATACTTGAAGTCATGGTGTTAGCAGGTGAAGGTAGGTGCCCCTACTGGAGTCCCACTCAGCAGCCTCGACATACGTTTCGCCAAAAGCAGCTTCGTCAGGAGGTATGGCTTTATGATAACATGGGTGTCATATAGCAAATATGGATAGGACAATATGGAACAGCTGAGAAAAAGCGCAGCTGGTATGTGTTAGCCTTAGGGTGACGTCCTAGGCTGCAATCAACATGCAGTCCTGTACAGCTGCACAAATGTATAATTAATTACCTTAGATGAAAGGTGAAGGAGCTTGCTGTAGCATATGAACGCTGGGTACATCAGTTGGCGTGTGTAGCCATGATGCCTCTCCCCTGACGCTGACATAGGCAGACAGCACTCCATGTGACCTGGGGGAGGAAGTGACATCTCTGGTAATCAAGATGCCCAGCCCAGACATCGGACCACAGCAGCAGCACACTGGCATAACGTGTCTGGATTGAACTACCAGCTAAAAGCAGCGCTCTTGAAAATAGAACACAATGTGTAGAGGTTCTAGCCCAAATAAGCCTAGATAACAAGCACCACAACAAACATCGGTATATATTACAATTTTGGTCATTTATTACAATGGGCACTTATTAGCTTAATACAAAACAAGACATATAAGAAAACACATAAGTCTCAATTCACATTTATGCACAACGAAGCATAATTGGGGTAGAACCTGTGCTCATTGGTTCTTATTTTTATGAGCGCTGCTATTAGCCGGTAGCTCCATCCAGATTTACATGCTGTAGCAAGCTCCAGAGCTTTGCATAAATGTGAATCGAGACATATGTAATTTTTTATATGTTGATTTCTTATGTCTTGTTTTGGATTAAGCTAATAAGTGCCCATTGTAAGAAATGACCAAAATTGTAATATATACTGTTATTTGTTGTGGTGCTTGTTAGCTAGGCTTATTTGGACTGGAACCCGTACACATTGTGTTTTATTTTCAAGAGCGCTGCTTTTAGCTGGCAGTTGCATCCAGATGCGTCATGCCAGTATGCTGCTGCGGTCTGGTATCTAGACTTGGCGCCTTGGTTGCCTCGATGACCCGGGGGATGATGACACGTCCTCCTTCTGATCACAAGGGGTGCTGACCGCCTAAGTCAGTGCCAGGGGCGTGGAATCACGGCTACACACGCCGACTGATGTACCCAGCGTTCATATGCTATAGTAAGATACTTTCATCTAAGATAATTATATAGTTGTGCATAAATGTGAATCGAGACATATGTAATTTCTTATATGTCTTGTTTTGTATTAAGCTAATAAGTGCCCATTGTAAGAAATGACCAAAATTGTAATATATACCAATGTTTGTTGTGGTGCTTATTATCTAGGCTAGAACCTCTACACATTGTGTTCTATTTTCAAGAGCCCTGCTTTTAGCTGGTTGTTCCATCCGGACACATTATGCCAGTGTGCTGCTGCGGTCCAATGTCTGGGCTGGGCATCTTGGTTACCTCGAAGACCCGGAGGATGATGTCACATCCTCCCCCTGGTCACATGGAGTGCCGACTGCCTATGTCAGCATCGGGGGCGTGGCATCATGGCTACATGCGCCGACTGATGTACCCAGTGTTCATATGCTACAGTATGCTCCTTCACCTTTCATCTAAGGTAATTAATTATACATCTGTGCAGCTGTACAGGACTGCATGTTGATTGCAGCCTAGGACGACACCCTAAGGCAAACACATACCGGCTGAGCTTTGTCTCAGCTGTTCCATATCGTCCTATCCATATTTGCTATATAAGACACCCGTGTTATCATCAAGCCACGCCTCCTGATGAAGCTGCTTTTGGTGAAACGTATGTTGAGGCTGCTGAGTGGGACTCCAGTAGGGGCACCAACCTTCACCTGCTAACACCATGACTTCAGGTATACCTTTTCTAAAAGGGTTTTTTTTTTAATTATAGCATAGGTTACCACTTATTAAATGAGAGTAGGCTAATTGTTTCACATAAAATTTTTGTGGAAACTAGAGTTGAGCGAAACGGGTCGAAAAAATTCAAAAGTCGCCGACTTTTGCCAAAGTCAGGTTTCATTTAAACGAAACCCGACCTTAGCGTGAGGTCGGCCATGAGGTCGGCGACTTTAGCGCCAAAGTCACGTTTCAAAAGATGCTTTAGTGCCCTTTTTCAGCCAATCAGGAAGAACGGACACTGTGGGCAATGTGATGACATAGGCAGCGGACACCACCATCTTGGAGAAGTGCATGCAAGTGATTGGCTTGCTTTGTGTGGCGTCACAGGGGGTATAAAAGGGCGGGGACGCCGACCGCCATGTTATTCATGCTGATCTCAGAATAGGGAGAGCTGCTGATTCTGTAGGGAGAGCGTTAGGAAGGCAAAAAAAAAAAAAAATGCTTCTGCTGCTAGCGCTTTTCACTGTAGTTAGTGTGCAGTGAAAGGTGAAGATTTTTGCTTTTGTGCAGCAGCGCTGGTGGTGATTAGCCTGCCTTTTAAGGCTAGCTGCATTGCTGTGTGCACACTGGTGTTCAAACTGCTTTTTTAAAAGCAATCCAAATTGTATTGTTTTGTCCTGGTGAGGTAGTGAGCGTTCATTTTTTCACACACCGTACAGCGGTGTACGCTCCTCACACAGTACCGTGTAACGGCTGTTATCACGGCCAAATTGAAGCTATCTATGTGTGCGACTCTGTAAGGAAAAGTCGAGGAGTTTTTCCATTCTTACAGACCTACACCTTATAGTTTTGTCTGTTTTAAAAACAGTTTAGTATATTTGCTGTTTGATTACATTCAAAACTAGAGAGAGACAGCGTGTGTCAGTCTGTATACAAAAACACGGAGCTTGACAATTTTACATACACCGTACAGTGGTGAACGTGCACGCTCCTCTCTCAGTACCGTGTAACGGCTGTTATCATGGCCAAACTGAAGCTATCTACATGTGTGACTCTGTAAGGAAAAGCCAAGGAGTTTGTCCATTCTTACAGACCTACACTCTGGGGAGATTCCAATTTTGCCCAATTCTATATACACCTTGTAGTTTGTCATACACTAGGCAATTTCTGCCGGTCACATTGCGGTGTTATAGACACAGGGCCTGACAGAATCCAACTGTGTCCTGAAGTGTAGAGAGATTCCAATTCTCCACATTCTATCCACCTTTCTTACAGCATCCAGAATCTGCCTGTCACATTGCGGTGTAAAATAAACAGGGCCTGACAGAATCCAACTGTGTCCTGAAGGCTACAGAGATTCCAATTCTCCACAGTCCTCTATCCACCTTTATTACACCATCCAGAATCTGCCTGTCACATTGCGGTGTAAAATAAACAGGGCCTGACAGAATTCAACTGTGTCCTAAAGTCTACTGAGATTCCAATTCTCCCCACTACTATATACACCTTGTACCTTGTTTTACAGTACTTTATAGTTGGTGGTTTTTTGGGTACATTTTCCCCAAAAATGAGGAAGTGTGGTGGAAGAGTCCGTGGAAGTGGGCGGGGGTTGGCAGCTGGTAATGATGGTGTTGGTGGTGGATCTGCTGGTAGTGGCAAAAGCAAAATAGCACCTAATGCAGGAGGTGTTGAGCCTGCATCATCGTCTGGCTCCACAAGGCCCGGAAGGCTCCCTTTTCTGAGAGTAGGTAAACCGCTTTTAAAACCGGAGCTTCAAGAACAAGTTTTGGCTTATATTGCTGACTCAGCCTCCAGCTCTATCGCCTCCTCTTCTGAAGATTTAAAAAATAAAAGCACTGAGTCATCTTTGGAGGCTCATGTTCATGAACCACACCTTCCCTTGTGTCCTTCACCCCAACCAAAATTGAAGGATGCGGCAGGCCACACTACAGATTACTCCATGCCTGGGTTATCAAGTCAAATCATGAATTACCCAGGCAAAGATGAATCTGACATGGAGTGTACTGATGCACAGCCACTGATAGATGATTCTGCTAGTACATTCACTCAGAGCACTACATTGTCCTCGCAGTGTACTGAGCCAGAATCTGACCCAGATGAAACTCAGGTGCCCCTTCCCGCGTACTATACCACCATACACGGTGACACAGAGGAAGGTGCACATGACATTGAAGAGGAGGTGATGGATGACCCAGATTGGCATCCAGTGGGGGTAGAGGGTGCTGCTGCCAATAGCTCAGAAGAGGAGGAGGAGCATCCACAGCAGGCATCAACATCACAATAGCTGTTATCTGGCAGGCACGGAGCAGTCCAAAAACAGGTTACAAAAACCAAAAGAGTTGCAGGACAGCTTGGCCAGACGGTAAAAATAGCACAGCGTGCAAGGCCTCAAAATGTCTTCCATAGTAGGAAGAGTGCAATGTGGCACTTTTTTGAACAAAATCCTAATGATCAGGCAAAGGTAATCTGTAAGAAGTGCGCAAAGACCTTTAGCCGAGGGAAAAATCTGAGAAATATGAATACCAGTTGCATGCTAAGACATTTAACCACCATGCACTTGCAAGCGTGGACGGACTACCAAAAGTCACGTACAACATGTGCTACTACTCCCAAAGAAGGTAGTCAGCAACGCTACATTGTTTACCCCACTGTAAGTCCACCGGTTAGCACACCACCAGCAGCAAATGTTGAGGTGTCGTCGCAAGTCCAAAGCAGTCAGGGAATCACAATGTTATTGCTACGAAAGACTGAATCTAGGCCATCAGAAAGAACACCAACTCCATCACCATCATCAACCCTCTCTCAGTCCGCCATGTCCACCGCTAGTTCCACCATATGCAGCTCTCAAGTCCAGCTCATCCTACCAGAGACTATGAGTAGGACAAGGAAGTACTCATCCTCTCATCCGCGTACACTGGGTTTGAGCGCCCACATTGCCAAACTAATCTCGATAGAGATGATGCCCTATCGGTTGGTTGAAAGCGCAGCTTTCCGCGAACTCATGGCCTACGCAGTACCATGCTACGACCTACCCAGTTGCCACTTCTTTTCTCGCAAAGCCATCCCAGCCCTCCACTTTCATGTGAAGGATCGCATTGTCCATGCACTCAAGCAATCAGTGAGTGGAAAGGTGCATCTCACAACTGATGCATGGTCCAGTAGGCATGGCCAGGGCCGTTACGTGTCCATCACTGCGCACTGGGTTAATGTGGTGGATGCAGGGTCCACAGGGGACAGCTGTGATGGCACAGTGCTGCCTAGCACGTGGTATAGGAAACAGTTGGCTGTAGGCGTTCGACCCTCCTCCTCCTCCAGAAGCGAAAGCTCGTCCACAGAGCGCAGTCGCACGAGCACTGCATCCGCAGCTGACAGTGGTGCAGACGATGTGTCCCACTATCGATCAGCTAGTGGAAAGCGTCAGCAGGCTGTGTTGCAGATGATGTGTTTGGGTGACAGACACACGGCGGAGGTACTGGCCGACTACTTTCAGCGACAAACTGAGTCATGGCTGGGCAGTCTACATCTTGAGGCAGGCAAGGTAGTTAGCGATAACGGCCGGAATTTTGTGGCAGCCATAGCCCTTTCAAAACTCAGACACATACCTTGCTTGGCTCACACCTTGAACCTGTTGGTGCAGTGCTTCCTCAATAATTATCCGGAGTTAACAGGCCTGCTCCATAAGGTTCGAAGACTGTACTCGCACATCCGCTGGTCGCCGGTACACTCCAGTCATATGCAGAAGCTGCAGCGATTGCTCCACCTTCCCAAGCACCGCCTAATTATCGACGTTGCAGCAAGGTGGAACTCCACCCTGCACATGGTTGAGCGGCTGTGTGAACAGAGGCAGGCCGTAATGCATTTGTGGGAGGATACACGGGCAGGCACTTTGAGGGCAGACATGGAGTTGACAAGTGTGCAGTGGTCAAAGCTGAAAGACCTCTGTAAAGTCCTTCAATGTTTTGAGGAATGCACATGGCTGGTAAGTGCAGACGACGCCATCATAAAAATGAGCATCCCACTTATGCGTCTGCTCATGCAAACTTTGACGCACATCAAGGAGCAGGCGTCTGCAGCCAAGGATGATGAGGAAGAGGAGGAGGGAAGCCTTGATGACAGTCAGCCATTGTCTGTTCAGGGAACTGTCGTGGACGAAGAAGAGGAGGATGATGATGGGGATGATTATTTAGGGGAGGAGGATGCTTCTCATGGGGCAAGAGAAAATGTTGGTGTGTCAAGGTCTGGTACTGGGTTTGTGCATGACTGGAGGGATGTGGATTTGCCAGAAAGTGCTCCTCCACCCAGCACTCGCAGTGCATCATTGACACCGGGAACATTGACCCACATGTCAGACTATGCCTTGCAGATCCTAAAAAGGGACCCCGCATTGCCAAAATGATGAACGATGATGACTACTGGTTGGCCAGTATCATGGATCCACGCTATAAAGGCAAATTCCAAAACATCATGCCACAGGAGAACCTTGACCTAATATTGGCTAACAAAAAAGCAACTCTGGTAAACCGGTTGGTTGAGGCATTCCCAGCACACAGCAGCGGTGATGGCTGTCACACGAGCAGTAGGGGCCGGGGGCAACTTGGAAGAGGTGTTGGTGGTGCACACATCAGAAGTGGCGTTGGAGACACGGGTTTCATGACCATGTTGTGGACTGATTTTTCAAGTCCCGCTCACACGACTGGTAATACTGCATCGATTGAAAGTGACAGGAGACAGCACTTGTCAACTATGGTTACAAACTACTTTTCCTCCCATATCGATGTTCTCCCTCACAGGTCATTCCCATTTGACTATTGGGCAGCTAAACTGGACACCTGGCCTGAATTGGCATAATATGCCTTACAGGAGCTCGCTTGCCCAGCTGCAAGTGTGCTATCGGAAAGTCTTCAGTGCTGCTGGATCAATCCTGACAGAAAAAAGGACCCGTCTGTCGACCCAAAATGTGGATGATCTAACCTTCATTAAAATGAACCATGCATGGGTTTCCAAGGATTTTGTCACACCTTACCCTGATGACACATAGGTTGACAGAAAAATGGCTTTCTTTGGTCCGCCTCTTCCTGGGACTTGACCAATTTCGCCTTTAGCAGCAGGTGAATGTCCCACATCAACATATGCCATTTTGTAAACCTCCCTAACTGGGCTGCCTCCCCCCCCCCATGGCCGGGGTCACCACCTAGCGCATGCAACCGTGCGAGTGCCGTTGCCCTGGACAGGTGGGTGGGCCGACTCTTGGGCGTGGGCACTGGCACAGGGTCCCTCATAGTGCAATCAAGTGTCTCTGACGGTGGGGGCCGTCAGACACACCGTCGTACCATGAGGGGCCCAGTGCCAGTACCGTCGCTCACGAGTGGGCCCCCCTTGCTTGGGCAGGGCCCCAGCATTTGCAATGTTTACCTCTCCCTGCTCCTCCGCTGTGTAGCCTGGGCTGTCAAATCCTTCACTGGGACTGCCACTACAAATTTGGTGAACTGATAGAAGATGATGGTTAAGACGTAGCTATGCCCTGTCCCGCTGGATGGGATCTAGCTTCTGATGATCAATAGCTTCCATTTCTTATGGACGTCGATTCACAATGAGATGCAGTGGTGGTTTCTCATCAGCTTTCACAGTTTTCCTACCCACAGACGTGTGACATTCCAGCACACATTTTTAAATGTGCCCTCTCATGCCAATCCAAATGAATTGCCTGTGGCTTTTGTCTTTTGCACTCCACAGTTATGTGACATAGCATGATAGGCAGTAAGCACCATGTTTACATCTCTCCCTGTGATCAAAATTATATGGATAAGAGTAATGGCGATGGGATCAACGGTACTGCGATACAGCAACACTTTCTTCACAAAGAAAGGTTTTCGCTGTCTCCACACACTAATTAATTGAGGGTCTACATCGCCTCTGAGAATTGTGACGGAAGTTTATCCCTTGAATAGGAATTCCTAGATTTCTGCAATCACTAGAATTTATGTCAGTAATTGTATGCATCTCATTTCTTATTGCGGAGAGTCTGGACTGTCTTACTGAGACAGAAATATATATGAAGATTTAAAAATACCACCAAAAGTGTATACTGGTGTACGCTTCAAATTTCCTTTTTTCTACTTTTTAGATTGTTGTCTAATCCATACTGAGAACATGGAGATTTTAAATATTTAAACTATGCTATACATACCTGTAATCCGGTGATACATTACCCTTTCTCACTTTTGTCCAATCACGTCTAATCCATACTTGGCCTGAGACCGTCTGAGCCTGCCTCCTGATATATAGACCTATGTTTTTAATGTGTAAACTATGCTACATATATACGTGTTACCCGGTGAAACTGTACCCTTTATCAACTTTCTAGAATCTTGTCGAATCCATACTGGGCCTGAGAACGGCTGCCGAGCTGTTAAGCAAGCTACAGCAACTGTGGTTTGGACACGCCATATTTTGCATTTTTTTTCAAGAATGCCGGTTAGGCCTAATTCAGGAATTGCGGTTGACCTGCACTTACTGGGAAATCATCGTTCGCGGGGAATAATTGGAATCACAGATCCCCATTACTAACGGTGTTCTGCTGGTTATCTGCACCTGTAAGCGACAAAAGCTGGTCCTTTCAGTGTAGCGCGCATGCAGCCCAGGACATGTAACGCCATGATAGACCTTGATAGTGCCAGAGCCTCGCGTATCCCTCTAGTAAGCTTGACGCGTACCGCGGGGGCATGCCGGAGTCTCGTTCGTTAATGGAATAAAGCTGACAAATTGCTAGCACAACTACGAACAGACATACCACACCACACACAATCAACAAAGCTTTCAATATGTGCAACTTTTCTTGAGGTGGCATGATTGTGGTTTCCCGGGTGGAGTCCAATTAAGCCGCAGGCTCCACTCCTGGTGGTGCCCCTTTGGACATTCCTTTAAGGTTCAGCTTTGCAATCATACTGCCCCCGGAAAGCAAACACTTTACCTTCATGGACGCTGTTTGGAGGTTCGTGGGAATAACGCCGCCCGAACGCCAGTTGGCATAATTTATTGGTGGGAAGTCCGACGGTATATGATCGTGTAAGATTTCAGAATTTTTTTTTTTTGGGTTGGTATTTTACATTTTTAGTCCAGCCTTTCTTGACTTCATAAGGGAATGACAAGCCTATATCTGTGTCTCCTCCACCTCCTCCTTTTACTCCGCCACCTCTTTTCTAAATGTAGTTGCCCTTTTCCATATGTAATTTTTGTCTTCTGAGCATTTTCTCTGCTTTGGGACACTTTTTAAGGTGTTTTGTAATTGTTTTCTATGTGTTTGTATGTGTTTGTGTTTGTCTGCCATTGTTTTCAATGGGGTTCGACGAACATTCGACGAACTTGCCTCCTGTGTGACGAACCAAAACACTAGCGTGGTGGCTCAACACTACTCCTGATATATAGACGTACATTGTTAATGTTTAAACTATGCTATATATACCTGCTATCTGATGATACTGTACACTTTGTCTACTTTTTATATTCTTGTCTGATCTATACTGAGCCTGTGAGCGTCTGTGTGACTGATGGAATATATATGGAGATTGACAATTATCCTTTGACTGAAAAGAGCTGTACATTTCTGATACAGTGCCATATATCTGATGGTATTTTGTGCAAAATTTTGAAGTTTGGCGGAAGAGGCCACGGATGTGGGCGCAGGGGGGCCAGCTGGTGATGATGGTGGTGGTGCATCTGCTGGTAGTAGCAAAAGCACAATAGCAGCTAAGGCAGGAGGTGTTGAGCCTGCGTCATAGTCTGACTCCGGAACGCCTGGAATGATACCTTTTCTGGGAGTAGGTTAGCCGCTTTTAAAGGCGGAGCATGAGGAACTGCTTTTGGCTTACATTGCCGAAACAGACTCCATCAAATATGCCCGCCTCTTCTGAAGTTTCAAAAAATGCAAACACTGAGTGGTCAAGTGCTGGCTCCTGGTCAGGAAGAACCCCTTTCCTTGTGTCCTGCACCCCCACCCAAACTGAATGAGGCAGCAGGCCACACTTCACATTAGTCCATGTAGAGCTTTCTATCATACCATGCCTGGGTTATGAAGTCAAATCGTGAATTCCCCAGTCCAAGACGAATCTGACATGGAGTGTGGGTGGCCAGCCAGGGCAGTGGGGTTAATCGGTACCGGGCCGGTGTCTCACAGGGATGTGTCACAGTGGTGGTGACCCGTTCCGTGGCCCTGGGCGTCCATGCAAAGGGGTGAATTACGTTTATAAGTGAATGAGACGTGACGCCACCTCTGGTTTCTGATTAGATTGACCAGCGCTGCAGTGTCGCTTCTGTGGGACAGATGTTGTGGTGCAGCTAAGATGTAGAAGACCTGCACAGGTAGGGCTGTAGTCGCAGGGCAGATGAAAGAGTTGGGAGATGGTGTGCAGTGCAGGATGTAGCTGAGCCGTGCACCAGGCGTAGGAGAAAGATGACAGACACAGTCGTGCAGTTCCTTTACCTGTACTTGGTAGGTGCTGTCCAGGACCCAGAGTACAGATGGAGAAGGAGTTGGTCAGTCTGGAAGCCAATTTGGATTTTTGTCTCTGCAGATAGGTAGTGTGGCCTCCGTTCTAGCGCTTATCTGAGGTACTCGCAGTGCTGAGTTCAATGAAGTTCCCCCTGTTGACTCTCTTTTGGAACTTTCTCGTACGGCTGGCAGCCGTAGCCTTTTCCTTCTGGCTCACACACGTCGATGCTGGGGCCTCTGAGCCTCAGTTGGGTACAGAGCATTTACAGCTGCTACTTCCTCCGGATTCTACTGCAGTAATGTCAGTGTCCCTACAAGCTAGGAGACCGGAATCCGGACCATGCGCTCTGCTCATCCTCCAGCTCCCCTTCTCATGTCCACACACTTCCCCTTCCCTGCACAGAATGGCCTAACTTACCTCCTCCCAACCACAGAGAGCAGCTCCTCAGGAGTCATGTTCAGAGGTCTCCCTGCTGGCGTGGAGTGGGAAATGTGTTGTGTGTTGGTTTAACTGCTAGAGAGATCCTTCGTTGCTCCCAAGCATGACATCACACTCCCTAGGAGGAAGGTAATGCCACTGTGGCGACCGTACTCCTGGGGACGCCACAAGTGCACTGATGCCCAGCCACTGCTAGATGATTCTTCTGGTACATTGACCCAGACCACTACATTCCCCTCACACTCTACACAGCCAGAATCTGACCCAGAGGATACTCAGGTTCCCCTTCCCACATACTATACCACCTGACACGGTGAAAAAGAGGAAGGTGCAGATAAAAGTGCAGGTTCCTTGACCTGGTGGGGGGGCATACTCATGGGCGACAGCCCTGGCACAGGGCCCCTCATAGTACACAAAAGTGTCTCTGCCGGTGGGAGGGGGAGGGACCCGCCGTCAGACACACCGCCGTACTATTAGAGGGGCCCTGTCCCACTGCCGTCGCCAACGAGTGGGCCCCCCTGCTTGCTCAGGATCACAGCACTTGCAAAGTTGAAATACTTACCTCTCCCTGCTCCACCGCCATGACGACTTCCGCGTTTCCTGACAGTCATATTCTGATCAGAGAGCGCAATGACATCACGTCTGTACGCCCTCTGCCTAAACAGCCAAGTGCAGTAAGATGGAAGATGGGGATGACGAGGAGTCCAGACTAGTACAGGGATTCCATAGCGAGGAGACTTATTTAATTGTTTTCAATGTTGGGACAGCAATTTTTGGGGAGCACTATTCTCTGGAGAATGATATATGGGGCCCACCATACACTGGAGCATTCCAAAGGTGGACATCAGACACTGGAGCAGCATTTACAGGGCACATTATACACTAGAGCATTAGAAATGGGGCCCTTTATGTATGGAGCATTATTTGGGCCCATAAAACAGTGGAGCTTCATCCATGGGGACCAACATATACTGTAGCATTATGTGGAGCTCATCATATACCTTTTCAAACATTATATGGGACCAATGATTCTGTATGGAGAAATATATGGGCCTTATTACTCTGTATAGCGCGCTATGCGGTGGCCATAATACTGTATGCAGTAATATACTGTCCGTTTTTGGAGCTATGAAAAATGGATATCAGTCATGAGATGTAAAAAGTGAAGTATTTTTCATTGTACTATGCCGCTATTTCTCTGCGGTATCGGAGCATCATGAGTTGTGGTATGTGTTAAAGGGGCACGCTTTGGCCCAGGGCACATGAAAACCTGGAGCCAGCCCTACCCCCCCCACAAATTTAGCCAAATAACCCCCATTTTTCAGTGCGTAACTAGTAGTATGAAGTAAATTAAGGTTGAAAAGCTTCAGTAATCAGAATTGATGTTTTTGGCATTCAAAAGGGCACTGTAGGTGTTTCCTGTCCTCCACTCCCTGCCGACTTTGCTTCCCCATTGACTTGCATTGGGTTTCGTGTGTCAGTCGGCCTTCAACTTTTCACGATAATCAGCCGATTTCGTTCGACCCTACTTTTGAGTTAGTCGGGTTTCATGAAACCCGACTCGACCAGAAAAAAGGCAGTCGCTCATATCTAGTGGTAACCATATTACCATTTAACCTTACTATCTATCTGATATGCTGTATTTTTCTGGCATCCTAAAAAAAAGTTTTGGGATAGCATTGGTGTCTGGGGGATTTTATCTGGTTGTTTTATTATATGGAATTGTGTATTAGCAAACCAGTCATATTGCACTGTCTTTCTATTGAACCCCAGTAGGTTCATGCTCCTATTTTGTAGTCCCAGTTGTTTCTGTTAGGTTGTCTCATATTATATATCAGCCCTCACAATTATTGTAATGATCTATTATTAAATATACTGTAAGCATTTTTCTAATAAATTTTGTACTATTGATTAACTTCCTTTTATGGTGACCTTATTTCTATGTAGTTAATTTACTCTTTAGATTAAGTGTTCACATCTTGGTTGTTTGATTAAAGGTACTGTCACACTAAGCGATATCGCTATAACTTGTGATGTTATTGCGATATTGCAAGCGATATCGCTGTGTCTGATACTTACTTAAGACCTCTCCCCCGCTGGTTATCGCTGATCTCGCGAGAACGTCCTGGACTGTTTCTCGTCAGCTTCCTGCGGCGCTTCCTGTGGAGAGACGAGCGACGAGCGTGGAGCCGGGCGGGAGGACGCAGGATCGCCTAGTGTGACAGGTAAGTAGCGACCCCCGTCCCCTGCGATGTCGCTGGTGAGATCTGCCTGTGTGGCAGCTCACTGGCGACCACTTAGCGATGTTCCAGCGATCCCGACCGCGTCATATCGCTGGTCGGGATCGCTGGTACATCGCTAAGTGTGACAGTACATTAACACTCCTGTAGTGTCTTTGAAGCTATAGCTTCAGATTTAGAGGATTAGCTTTGTTGGTGTATTATGCTGGTTCAGAGTCTGCTGAGGCTTCCGGTGGGACCTGCGCAACCGCGCCAGGTCCAGGCAAGATCACAGTCTTTGCCTCACATTCAGCTCCCAGGTCCTCAGGTAACTCCTCCTGGCAGGCGGCGGCAGCAGCGTGGAAGTGGTGACAGGCGCTGCCGATGGCATAGCAGCGGCCGCGGGTTTCACAGGTGCTGCCTGGAGGAGAACTGGTGCAGCAGCGGCGGGTACCGGTGGTGGAGGTACCATTTCTGCAGGCCCCTCCTGCGTGCGCTGCCGATCCAAGGCCTGCAGAGCCTCCTGCTTCAGCCGCAGACTGTGGTTCAGCATGGCGATTTCTTCCTCCAGCTGCTGACGGTCCATCACAGAAACAGGGCCGGAGCCTTCAACTAGTGCGCCGGGGAAGGCAGGCTCCTCTTCCTCGTGCTCTTCAGGCCTCCGTCCTTCTTCAATCATGGCATCCTGGCGTTCTGTCTTCTCTCTGGGCTCCCTTCCTGCCACAGGGCTTTGCTCCTCCTTCCTGGGGCGGTGCCTTCTTCCTCCATACCAAGCCAGTATACGAACCCCTCTGGGGGTGGGCAATGTTGCTGTTGCATAGAAGTTCAGGCAGGGGAGGCCAAGGACAGTTCGTGCTCTTTTCTTAGGACCACCCATGTTGTCACGCCCTTCTTCACCACGCCGGTGGCCATTTTGAGAGTCCATTTTACAGTCTATCATTTTGGTTGTTTTGCACATCCTCAGCAATTTTAAGTCCAATAAATTTTCAGCACACAGGACCTGGTGGTACCGGGCTTCGTCATCCTGTTCGTGATGCCAAAATTGACTCTCCCCCAGAGGCCGTGGGTACTCAGTGCCGGGCCCGTTGATGTCAATGGGAGATGTCACAGTGGCAGTGACCCTGTCCGTGGCCTCAGGCGGTCAATGTAAAAGGGGTAGAGTGATTGGGATAAAGTTGTTGAGATGATTCGTGATGCCACCTGTGGTTTCTGGTCAGTTTGACCAGCGCTGCAGGGTTGCTTCTCTGGGACAGATGGTGTGGTGCAGCAATGATGTTGAAGCTCCCCACAGGTGGCGCTGTAGTCCCTGGGCAGAGTAGATGAGGTTGGCAAGTGGGGAGATGGTGTAAAGAAGTAGATGTAGCAGAGCCAGGTGTAAGGCGCAAGAATAAGTGGAGGACCCAAGGGCATGTAGTTCCAAGGGTTTACTCACAGTCTGGTGCACACAGATGCCCGCTTCGGTGCCGTGTCCTCCTGGTCAGGGGCTCAGCCAACTCCCAGGCAAGGTAAAGTACACATTTCCAGCACTCCTCCAACATGTGCCTTCTCTGAACGTCTCCACACTAGTGCCTAATCTGAAGTACTTGTTGTTGCGTATTAAACTTAAGTTCCTCCTTCTTGATGTTACTTAGAACTCTACTTGTACGGCAGACAGCTGTAGCCTGCTTCGGGGACATCTTGCTATCATGTCCCGGCTCACCCACGTTGCTGTTGTGCCCCCAAGTCTTAGATGGGAATAAAGTGGTGATGACTTCAATTCCTCCGGTGTCTGCTGCATGAACATCAGTATCCATACAACCTCGGGGACGGAACCCCAGCCATGCACTTCAAACTTGAGGAAGGACTCTGCTCTGACCCTAGTCCTTAGTTTAGTACGGAACGTAAGGAGAAGAAGAGAACTATCTTCCTTCTGAAGAATCAGGCTTTCTATGGCTCTTTCCTGTGCCAGCAGCTCCAGGTCACATGAGTCTGCCGCAGCACTTCCTTCACTCCATCCCTCTCAGGGGATCTTCTCTCACAGACTGCCTACTTCCTAACATTCTCCCGCTCTCTTGTGCAGTCTAAGCTCCATCCACCTCCCAGCACTCTTCGTGTTCCAAGCAGGGAGCAACAAAGGTTGCTCTGCTACATTACTGGTGTGCGCGTGGGATGTGAGTGTTGGAGTGTGGTCAGGTGTCTCCACCTTACCTGGATAGTGGGGTACCACACCTCAGGGGGAGGTGCAGTACCACTGTGGTGACTGAACCCTCAGGGGCGCCACAGAGACAGGCATACGTCGTGCTATGCAGACGAAGGGACAGTGTGGAGCCAGGACACAGCAGAGTCAGTGAGTGCGCAGAGCATCTGGCACACGGCCATACAGTGTGCGGTGCTTGCATTGAAAAGCGAGTACCAGGTGCCAGACCATGATCATTATTCCCCCCAGTTGGCAGGTGTGCAGAGGAGCACATACCGTGTTGAGACTTCCACTTCATTACCCATTCCAATTGATGGACTAAAGGCTCAACAGGCGAAACCGCCTGTTGCCGCCAGAAGCTTGTTCGTGTGTTGGCGGGCGACGCCTGAAGACTCCATACCCGCCGTTGCTGGTACTACAACCCTAATCAGATTTCCTGTGGCTGAGGAACATAGGAGTCATCATAAGTTTAATAACCTGACTGTTGTGTTACATTATTGTCATGGTTTACTTGGTTCTTGAAATACTGCGCTGCCCTCTCTGTGTTTGGACCTTGGCTTGTGTGACTACGTTATCTCTGCTTCCCCTTTAACATCCCTGGGACCTCCACACCTTCCTGCAGATGCCCCCCGGAGCCGCAACAACCCCGCGTTGCCTCCCTTTACAGTGGCGCTAGGCTCCGCCCACCTCCTCTGACGCTCTGTCACATGTCCGCAGGTCCTGTCTGCTTTCTCCTGCAAGCAGCTAGCTGCCTCAGCACCGCTAGTACCACTCGCATTCACTGCTTCTGGTGCAACGGGCGAACCCCCGGCACCAGACGTCCAGGTCGGCCTCCTGCGTTGCTGCCGGTGATTTCCCTTCAGGCAGCAGGTCCTGACGTTATAAACGACCGTTCCAGTTTTTTTTTTTTTTTCTCTAAGGGGAAAACAAAAAAAGAGTTATCCTCATGGATCCCATGCATGCATTAGCAGATCAGGTAAAACACCTGACGCAAATGTTCCATAAGCTGAATGTTGAGCAGCGCACGATGGCCTATACCCAGCAGCAGCTGGTAGACACCGTAGAGGGGGCTGTCACCACGGTGACTCTGGGCACTAGTGGTAGGGATGTGTCATTGGTATCTCCTGAATCTCCAGTAAAACTGCCCGACCCCTTCTCAGGGGATAAAGAAGAGTTCAGGGCCTTTAGGGAGGGGTGTAAACTTTTTTTTCTCCCTAAGGCCTCGTTCTTCTGGGGATGAATTCCAGAGGGACGGGGTCATTATTTCCCTACTTCGGGGGGCTCCCCAAGCTTGGGCCTTTTCTCTCTCTCTCCTTCTGCCCCTGAGAGGATGACTGTTGATGCCTTTTTTGATGCCCTAGGCTCATCATAGATGCGGCCCAACAGGGTCCGTATGGCTGAGGACATGGTAATGAATGTGCGGCAGGGCAAACATTCAGCTGAATGGTTCTTTTCAGACTCCCGACGTTTGGCGGCAGAGGTGTCCTGGGATGATGCCGCCCTCCGAGGGCTATTCCACAGAGGCCTGTCTGAACGCCTCCATTACCCACCTGACACCTTGGAGGATGCCATAACCCAGGCCGTATGAATGGACCGCAGGTTGCAGGCCAGAGGTGTCATGCTGTGTGAAACGTCACTGTTTTCTGGCAGCAAAGAGGCTGGGGCCGCTCCTGAGGCCATGGAGATTGGGGTCACTTTGCTAAAAGAAAAGGAGAGAAAACGTCGCCGGGAGAAACAACTCTGTTTCTATTGTGGAGAGCCCAGACATTGGAGAAGAGAGTGCCCGTCCTCCTCTTTGACGACGGGAAATGACTAGGTCTGGGTAGTGGTCGAGGAGGCTACCCAGACCTTCAGGTACTTCTTTCCTAAAGTTTTGGTAGACAACTATAAATTTTTTTCTCTACAGCATTGGTGGACGGTGGTTCCTCTCTCAACCTGGTCAGCTCCTGTGTCATCTCCCAACACAAGATAGGGACAGTCAGGCTGGAAACAACACTTAAAATTGTGGCCATTGACTCTTCCGCTCTTAAGCGCCTGTCACACACAGCGATCTTGCTAGTGAGATCACTGCTGAGTCACAAGTTTTGTGACGCAACAGCGATCTCACCTGCGAGATTGCTGTGTGTGTGACACTTACCAGTGACTGGCCCCCCCTGCCAGGTATCGCTGATCGTCCTGGAATGGCCAGGACATTTTTTTGATCGCTGGTCTCCCACTGGCCAGCACGCATCACTGCGTGTGGCAGGCAGGAGATCTGCGAGCTGGCGCTGGTAACTAAGGTACACATCGGGTTTCTAAGCGGCACGCAAGTTACCAGCGCGCTGGTGCAGGGAGCTGGTAACCAAGGTACACATCGGGTTTCTAAGAGCCGCATGCCACTTATGCTAGCTTCACACTAGCGTTTTGGGCCGCAGCGCACGGCCGCCGCTATGCCCCCTCCGGTCATCTCCGCCTAGTATCGCACACGGCTACATGCGATCTGCACACCCTATCTTTAGCATAGGGTGGGCAGACTATGCGCTAGTAGAATTTTGCTTGCGCTCCGCCCTTAAGACAGTGCACCAGTGTGCGCTGAATGCACCATGTTGCATTTTGGTGCGCTCGGAGCACCATCAAAAGGGCGCAGCGCACGCAAAATTCTACTAGCACATGGTCTGAGCACCCTATGCTAAAGATAGGATGTGCAGATCGCATGTAGCCATGTGCGATACTAGGCGGAGATGACTGGAGGGGGCAGGCAGGGGACGGGGCTTAGCGGCGGCCATGTGCTGCAGCCCAAAACGCTAGTGTGAAACTAGCCTTAGAAACCCGATGTTTACCTTGGTTACCAGCGCACTGGTAACTAAGGTACACAGTGGGTAACTAAGCGACGTGCATCGCTTGTTACCCACATGTCACTGGTGCTGATCGCTGGTGAAGCTGCCTGTTTGGTAGCTCACCAGCGATCATGTAGCAACACACCAGCGATCCTGACGAGGTAATATCGTTCTCGGGATCGCTGGTGCATCGCTATGTGTGACGGGGCCCTTACCCGAACAGGGAGTCTTGATGTTTCCAAAAGGTTTTCCCACAAGGAAGAGAGAATGTTTTGTTATGGACAAGCTGCCCACAGGGCTGGTGCTGGGCATGCCGTGGCTCCAACGCCACAACCCGTGATTGACTGAGAAACAGGAGATTATCAAATGGGGATCCAAATGTGTCGACTGTTGCCATAAACCTATTTGTTGTTTGAAACTTGCAAAACCTGTCTCGGTGTCTTCTGTTAGTCTGGAGGGTATTTCGGAGTACCTAAAAGACTTTGAGGACGTGTTCTCTGAAAGTGAGGCTGAGGTGCTACCCACGCATAGACCATTTGACTGTGCCATTGATCTTATTCCTGGAGCCAAATTACCCAAGGCCCGTCTTTTTAATTTGTCAGGCCCGGAGCGCCTCGCTATGAAGCAATATATCGCTGAGAGTCTATGTAAGGGACATATAAGACCTTCTGTGTCTCCTGTAGCTGCGGGGGGGGTTTTGTTAAAAAGAACGATGGCGGCCTGCGTCTCTGCCTCAACTTTTGAGAACTTAATAAAATCACAGTCAGCAACACATACCCCCTGCGCTGATTCCTGATCCCTGTAACCAGCTCTCTGGGGCCAAGTGGTTTTCGAAATTGGACCTCAGAGGGGCTTATAATTTGATAAGAATATTGGAGGGGGATGAGTGGAAAACAGCTTTTCTGACATCTGAGGGGTTATTTGAAAACTTGGTGATGCCGTTCAGTCTCACCGATGCCCCAACTGTGTTCTAAAATTTCATCAATGTAGTTTTTTCAGACCTCATTGGCCACTTTGTGGTGATCTACTTGGATGATATAGTCTGCTGACAGACATTCTCATCTATCACATGTTAAAACGGTGTTTCAAAGACTCAGGGAAAACCAATTATTTGTTAAACTGCAGAAGTATTCTTTTTTTCGTTCAGGAGCTGTCATTTGGGTCTCATAATCTCACCACAGGAGTTTCAGATGGATCCCAAGAAGGTGCAAGCCATTATGGAGTGGGTCCAGCCTCGGGATCTTAGGGGACTCCAGCGCTTCTTGGGATTTGCAAATTACTATTGCAGGTTTATCAAAGATTTTTCTCCGATAGTAAAACCCCTCACGGATCTCACTCGGAAAGGGGCAGATGGTAGGAACTGGTGCCCATTAGCCAAAAAATCTTTTCTAACATTGAAAAACTGTTTCACATCTACTCCTGTTCTGGTGCAACCTGACTCATCCAAGCCATTTGTGGATGAGGTTGATGCTTCGGAAGTGGAGGTGGGGACAGTGTTGTCACAGGGACCTACTTCTCTGATTAACCTTATATACCCAAAAGAGATTCAACGGCCTACCAATGGCACTTCCCACAAACAAATGACTCCTACCAGAAATGGAAGTATACGCCAAGTTCAAATAAATCTCAATCCATCTTTAGTCAAAATATTAATAATAAAAAATAGAACAATGAAGATACAAATGCAAATTGAGGACTACACACCACAGGTAGCTTATGACACAACTATGGGATCATAGGAAAAAATATACAGATATCCTCCTATAATGGAGACAAAATATATATATATATATATATATGACCAATCAATAGTCTATATGTAACTCCTAAATGAATCCCAAAAATATAATATAACAATAGTTATGGTATTACAAGGGATATAGTTAGTTTCAAAGTGTATCAAAAAAATGTATCCAAGAAATGTACCAGCAGCACTACCATAAAAAAACAGTCTTAATAAGTTGACTTAATAAAGTGCAATAGTGCAAATCTAAGTTATTCAATATATACTTAGTATCAATACCCTAAAGTGAACAGCTGCCTATGAAGTACATTGATGCAATGCAGGCAAGTGGATTTTACATCAGTCATAATGACATAATGCCTGCATAGTGCAAATTGTGCATAGCAGCCTTAGTAAATATATGGAGATTCAGTCAACTGCACCCATCATGAGATATGAAAATAACACCTTGTAAATAAAACCTGACCTGGGAGTAGTCCTGGTGCCCCGACGCGCGTTTCGCGTTTAGCTTCTTCTATGGGGGAAACATATTTCCCCATAGAAGAAGCGAAACACGCGTCAGGGCACCAGGAAGCTTGGTTTGTGTGACTTTGTTACCTCTGCTTCCCCTTTAACATCCCTGGGACCGCCGCTCCTTCCTGCAGGTGCTCCCCAGAGCCGCAGCAACCCCGCGCTGTATCCCCTTACAGCGGCGCCAGGCTCCCCCCTCCTCCTCTGACTCTCTGTCATGTGACTGCAGGTCCAGTCTGCCTTCTCTTGAAATCAGCTAGCTGCCTCAGCACCACTAGTACTGCTCGCATTTGCTTCTCCCCGGTGCCATGGGTGTACCCCCGGCACCAGACATCCAGGTCATCATCCTGCGCTAGTGGGTCCTGACATTTATAGTTTCTTTTGTTGACTACCTGTAGTCTTCCTGCGAGGAGTTTCCCTATTGTTACAATTAAATTGCATTCTTGTTAACCCTTGCTCTGTCTTCCCTGCATTATTGCATCTCGTTACCTGCTTACAAAGCCTATGCACTAAGTGAAAGGCCTATCAAAAATTGAAAGGAGGGGCTGCAATAGACCCTGCAATACATGTAGAGGATAGCCACAGAATTTTTTTCCCCATTTGGGAGCAGCAGTACTCCTAGGCTGATAAAGGCACTATGTGCAAGGGCTTCCAAAAATAATAATGTTGTCCTCTCTTCAAAGTTTCTTAAGGGCCATCTTTGGTCCTCAGTCTTACATTTTGGAGTGCCAATAGGCGGCCCTCAGTCATAAATTTTGGAGGGCCATCAGGCATCCCTCAGTCATACATTTTGGTGTGCCATCACTTGGCCCTCAGTCATAAATTTTTGAGGGCCAGCAGGTGCCTCTCATTCTAAATTCATTTCCAGATTGCTTGCCCTGGAAATGTTGCATTTAGGTTTTTGGACACTAAGACTTTCTGCAACCTCATGGCGTCGTCCGTCTGCAGGTCCTTGGTCCAAAGCCGTTACTAATTCTTTACAATGTGCCATCCCTGCCTTATACCAGCATGTGTGCCATAACATCACCAATGCCCTGACCAATGCAGATACTGGGAATGTCCTCTTGACCACTGACACACGGACAAGTGCTTGTGGCCAGAGGTGCTACATTTCCCTTACAGCACTTTGAGTTATCAACCATGATGTGATCAACGATGATGCCATAATCAGTATAACTTTCCCACTTCTCTGTCTACTCTAACACTCGCTGATCAGAATTAAAGAGGAAGCTTTGCATGTGGACTAGGTGGAGATGAAGAAAGAAAGTACACATTGAAGGGAGATGGGAAAGGAGAGGGATCTCAGTCCTTTTCTTCATCGACATCGGGTCTGTCAACAATGTTAATGTCCCCGAGCAAACTGTGGACCAGCCTGCGGCAGTCCTGGATGTAAAGCTTCTCTCTGTTCATGAACAGGCATGTTCTTGCTAGCCATAAAGTGTCCTTAACACAGTTGATAAGACAGTAAAGATTGCTCAGCAACAACAGTGGTAGCATGATTAGTAAGCATTACTTAAATAAGTTATTAAAGAATTGTTTCAGCAGTGCTATCTATGATGCGTACTATATATTGTTTCCATTATATATAGCCATTTTAGATTATGACTATGTTATACTATGATGTTCTTTTTACACTGGTTGGATTGTTCATATTGTTTAGTGTCTTAGGTTGCCCATTGTTTTTCCTATGGTCATCTAATTATTGTATCTTGCTGGCCAGTAATATGCACACACATATGCTTGCATCTCCGCCTCCATGGTTCAAGTTTTTTTATTCTATGTTATTTTAAGTCATTTCCCTATCCACATTTGTTTTTGGGGCACTTGTCCGGCTTTTACCCTTATTTGGCTTTCTTTTGCAGCCCCTTAGCCCTTACTATGACCATTTTACAATGATAACTTTTGGATGGCTTGTTAAAAACCGCTTGTTTTTTCATTTTTCTTATACTCCAAAAAGGATATTTTTTGGACAACCACTTGTCAAAAATTCATGGCTTCCTCTATGAACACTGCCCATTTTTAAACATCAGAAGCGTAACAGGCATCTCCCCTCAATAAAATATAACTTTTGGTCATTTGTACATTTTAGAAAGCAAATAAAGTCTGTCAGTGTGGTGTGTTTTGAAACAGAATGTTGGCCACCATCCGTTTATCCATAGCCATATTTGCTAAGGTTCAACACAGTCCAAAGAGACCTCACAGTGTTATTCTTGTTTTTTAGTTCAGTTGCAGGTATTTTGTTACTGATGATTCACCGTGAATCAAACTGTGGGGCAAAACTTGGTAAAGCTGCTGAACTTAAATTTACATATACACAAGAGCATGAAAAGATCAGGGCTTACCATGTTTTTAATCCTGTTGCTCGCTGATATTGATGGAAACCAGTCTATAAACTGGAGTAATGAAATAGAGAAAACTGAAACTGCACTTACCAATTCCTTGTATAAAAACATCCAAATTTTATTCCAACTTGATTAACAGAACAGCATATCATAGTAATACATAAACAAAATAGAAAACATCTGACGCGTTTTTGGCATGTAGTCGCCCTTACACATATTGAACTTCACTATGACTAAGGGAGGCTACATGCCAGAAACGCGTCAATCTTTTCTGTGGAGTATATGTATTATTACAATATGCTGTTACCGTATTTTATACATATATATACATACGGTATTTATTTTTATACAAGGAATCTTTATCTTTTTTATGCAGTTTTCCTTACCATTTTCATGAATTTGAATTACAGAAGATTTGTTCATCTGTAATATGTATACACACAGACCACATAATATACAGTTTTTGCATGGTAAAAAGTATGCCAAAAAATATTATTTCATGTGATCTAGTGGCATACAGAGGCTATATGGAGAACTAAGGAAACGTTTGTCATATGGTGAAAATGTTCCAGGCAATATGCCGATTACAAAGTACCATATATACTCGAGTATAAGCAGATCCGAGTATAAGCCGACCCCGCCTAATTTTGCCACAAAAAACTGAGAAAACTTATTTACTCGAGTATAAGCCTAGGGTGGAAAATGAAGCAGCTACTGGTAAATTTCAAAAATAAAAAATCGATAACAATAAAAGTAAAATTAATTGAGATATCAGTAGGTTAAATGTTTTTGAATATCCATATTGAATCAGGAGCCCCATATAATGCTCCATACAGTTCATGATGGGTCCCATAAGATGCTCCATACAAAATACACCCCATGTAATGCTGCACAAAGATTAATAATGGCCCCATAAGATGCTCCATATGCTGCTCAATAGATTATGCCCCATATGCTTCCCCATAATCCATAGATTATGCCCCATATGCTGCCCCATAAGATGCTCTATAGATTATGCTCCATATGCTGCCCCATAAAATGCTCCATAGATTATGCCCCATATGCTGTCCCATAATATGCTCCATAGATTATGCCCCATATGCTGCTCCATAAATGTTATTGCCCCATATGCTGCTGACTTTAATGAGCAGTACCATGTGACCACTGAACACAGGCGCCGGATACCTTGGGAGAAGCATGTTGGTTGCAGAGACGTGCCAGGAGGGGGTAAGTATGATCTGACACCCCCGCTACCCCTCCCCCCGCCGACCCCCTGGCATATATGACTCGAGTATAAGCCGAGAGGAGGACTTTCAGCCCCAAAATATGGGCCAAAGATCTCGGCTTATACTCGAGTATATATGGTAAAAACAAAATATGAATAGAAAGTTACAGGAAACTAATAGATAATGAGCAAAAGCGTTCAGAAAATGTTACAAAAAAAGTTTGTCTTGTGCATTTTTGTTTTGTGAAGTTGTAGAGGAACACACAGAATAAATAGAAAAGTGATGTGTAAAAGAAGAATAAAAATAATCCAATAGTAAGAAGCACAGTGTAGAAAGTTTGTGTAATCAGGACTGGTCATTGATGCATCTAGAGATCTGTTCACTATCAGAGTTTTCATCTATCAGGTACCGATTGCTCGGAGGTGAAAGTGCTGTGATGTATGTCGCAATAACAAGGAGATGGAAATCAACAGGTCTTATCTGGTATTGAATTTAAGGTTTTTCTTTTGGGAGTGTTATTCTATTTCTATTCTATTCCAGGCAATCTACACACAGCAAAAAACTTTGCAATGTGAAAATGGTCTAGAGACAGTTTCCTTGGAACTTCAAACCTTTTGACCTGTAAATAAGTACTTAATTTCTTAAAGGGAAATTAAGACACTAGGGTTTTTTTTTTATATAGCAACCTGTGTATATTTCTTACTTTTTTGAGTAGGTTATTTTTATTTTTTATTTTTTTATTTTTTAAAATGACTACTAACATAAAAAAATGTGAAATTTGACAATAATGGCTGGGTTGTATCATTAACCAGAATGGATAGTTCTGCAATTCTTCCAGGAGCTACTGAAGTAATGTACCAGCTGAGAACAAATGTGGGTAAGGATGGTATGCTCAAACCCAGAGAAGGCTGTAGTCAGGTCCTGTTGAGTGATTCAGAAGTCCTCACAGACTAAGACATGGCCTGTAGGCATGGCATAATTTTTCCAGTTGTGTTGGACTACTGGATGTAGAAAGAAGCATGAGCAACCTAGCTTTGATCCCTGTGAATGTGTTTGGAGAGGATCAAGAAAATAGTCTGGTCATGCAGTGATGAAAATGCCTTTAAGATATATGATTTGGAGGAATGTTTGGAAAAATAGAGCCCATGAAGACCTAACTCTTGACAGTAAGTGAAAGGAAGACTGCAAAAAGGTGAAATCCTGGAGACTCAAGGAATCATAATATACATGTAACAAGGGCAACCGGGGGGTAGTTATGGCCGAGTAATTTAATCCCTTACTGACATCGATCATACATTTACGCCGATGTCGGTATGCCTTGCTTTGATGTGGGCTCCGGCGGTGAGCCCACATCTTTTCCGGGACATGTCAGCTGTTTTGAACAGCTGACATGTACCCGCAATAGCCGCGGACAAAATTGCGATCCGCCCGTGGCTATTAACTAGTTAAATGCAGCTGTCAAATTCTGACAGTGGCATTTAAATGGCGCTTCCGGCAATCATACAGGAAATACGCGCATCGGTGACCCCCGTCACGGGACCCGTAGAAGCGCAGAACGGCCGTAGTCCACACCTAGCACATTGCTCTTGTGCCGATGATTTTTATAATTTAAATAAAGTCTTCAATATTTGAATGGTGAGTGCCATCTTTCACTTCTTTTTACTTGGATAGTGCATAAAATAAGTATTTGAACACCTACAAATTAGCAAGAATTCTGGCTCTCACAGACCTGTTAGTTTTTCTTTAAGAAGCCCTCCTACTCTGCACTCATTACCTGTATTATTTGCACCTGTTTGAACTCATTACCTGTGTAAAAGACACCTGTCCACACACTCAATCACACGCCAACTCCAAGAGCTGTGTAAGGACACCAGGGACAAAATTGTAGATCTGCACAAGGCTGGTGTCACGGTCACGTGTGTCTGGACGCAGCGAGTACCACAAGGCGAACCCATGACACGCGTGACCCAGGATACACCGCCTCCAGTAGGGCGAATTTAAATAATAAAAGACGTGCAGCTGGATACACCGCCTCCAACTGGCGAATTTAGGTATTACACGTATTTATACAATAGTCTGGAAACCCCGCCTCCAGTAAGGCGAATTTGAATAATAAAGGAGAACCTGGGTAACATTAACAATGGTGGGCCCTGTGATAGGGAATAGGGACGTGGAGACCTCCTGCACTCCCCTGAGCCAGAGTCCCTGTACTCCTAACGTTCCCTATGCTGGTTCCGCACCGGGCGACGCACATGAACCTTAAAACCCTGACTCGCCCTGACCCTAAGCCCTCACTAGGGAATTGGTCGGTGCGAAAACTAATCCTACCACTGCACTAAGCACACACAAGGGAAAATGACAATACAGGGGGAACACCACTTAGCTTTGCTCTGTTGCGTATGCTCCTAGCAACAGAGCCTACCACCTGCGTGCATCTTCTCCTCCACCCGGATCCATCACCATAACCGGATCCATCACCATATGTGCAGCCTTGGAGCAGAGTCCACCACCAGTTGCAGCTGCCCAGTAAACAGAGTCCCAAAGATGAGTCCAGCTTCTGCCAAAAAGTCCAGCATGCTTGAGTCCAGTTTTCAGCAACCAAGTCCAGCATGCTGAGTGCAACTCTCACCATCGTCGCCACTCCACCAAGCCATGAAAGCACCTCCTCCTGACATCATAAACTGTGACTCCACCACGCCACGCCAGCCCTCCATGCAGACTCCATAGCTGACTCAACCCCTCTGTCTGGGCTGCCCAGGACTCTCATTCAGCTCCTTCTTTCACCCAGGCTTCCTTGAGAATGACTAACTCACAATATCACGAGCAGTGATCAAACACACCTGAACTCTTTTATAGAACCTCACACCTGATTTGTAATTAAGTGCACATTAAGCCAAAGAAACTAAAGTGCACTACCGCTCACCACCACTGGGGCAACTTAGAATGAACGACACCACGTGTAATAATTCTAATGGCCACCGGGGGCAATCACACCACTTTGGCACCAAGCCAAAGGAAAAAAGTTCACTTTGTCCATTTACTTGTCAGATCCACCTTGGATCATGACAGTACCCCCTCCTTAATGAGGGGCCTCTGGACCCTCAAGACCACTCCTCATAAGGGAAACACCTACAGCGGGGACGCCCAGATCCTGGGTTCACCCCACCACCCCCTGAAACTACAGGTTTATGACAAATGCACTGCTGGTATTGGCAATACATGTTCTGGAGTCACCACTCATCTCCACAGCGCCGACCTGGGGAAAGAGTTTATGTATGTGTATGTTTGCTATGAGCTGATCAGACTCCATAACACACTTTCACAAGATGCTTTTTGGTGACCACCCATACATGCTCGTTCACACACAGGTCCGGATCTGAACGTTTATTGCCACGCATTTGTTTGTCATTATTCGGTGAACTCATTCTTGGATTGACAACAGAGGCGTCCCCCTGCATTGCCACACTCACATCCCTGCTATTCACCAAGGGACACCACCCTCCAACCCTTTCACCATGGGGTCTGCGCCTCCCAGGGTTGGTTAATGCCGAGGGGTGAGATTTGTCCCTACTCCCCCGCAGCACACCTGCTGCTCACACCTGGAGGAGAAGGGGACAGGAATATGGAGGAAATATACACTCGCTGGTCGCCTTCCTCCAAACGACCAGGAGGGGGCAGCCTCTTCGGTGGTATAGAAGATTTGGCATCAGCCCTGCGGAATATAACACCAGTCTGCTCACTACAGGGATGTACCCCTTCACCTCGGGGAACCTCAGACAGCACCATGGGGATCACCAACTCCACCCACCTGTCTGGGTACGTCCGCCTGTATGAACAAGTCCCGCTCCCCAGCAGCGACTCTAGGGGGCACTTTGCCAGAGCCGCAGGAATATGGAGGAGAAATACACTCGCTGGTCGCCTCCACACGACCAGGAGGGGCGGCTTCTTCAGTGGTATTGAAGATTTGGCGTGAGCCCCGCGGACTATACACCAGTCTGCTCACTACAGGGACGTACTCCTTCACCTCGTGGGACCCCAGACAGCACCATGGGGATCACCAACTCCACCCACCTGTCTGGTTACGTCCACCTGTATGAGCAAGTCCCGCTCCACAGCAGCGACTCTAGGGCTTTTTGCCAGACCGCAGCCGCCATTTGATTTTCTAGTGAAGCCAAAGGGAAGGCCCCAGACCCTGATAACTACTGCTGCAGCGGCTCTAACACACCATGCCGCTCCTCACTCACCTCAGTGAGGCCCGGCAGCAATTATTCAGCGGTCTCCACATGGCCAAGGCTAACCAGAAACAAAAATGTAGGGTTGGTGATAATGTCACGGTCACGTGTGTCTGGACACAGAGAGTACCGCAAAGCGAACCCATGACATGCGTGACCCTGGATACACCGCCTCCAGTAGGGCGAATTTAAATAATAAAAGACGTGCAGCTGGATACACCGCCTCCAACTGGCGAATTTAGGTATTACACGTATTTATACAATAGTCTGGAAACCCCGCCTCCAGTAAGGCGAATTTAATTAATAAAGGGGAACCTGGGTAACATTAACAATGGTGGGCCCTGCAATAGGGAATAGGGAAGTGGAGACCTCCTGCGCTCCCCTGACCAAGAGTCCCTGTACTCCTAACGTTCCCTATGCCGGTTCCGCACTGGGCGACGCACAGGAACCTTAAAACCCTGACTCGCCCTGACCCTAAACCCTCACTAGGGATTTGGTGGGTGCGGAAACTAATCCCACCACTGCACTAAACACACACAAGGGAAAATGACAATACAGGGGGATCACCACTTAGCTTTGCTCTGTTGCGTACGCTCCTAGCAACAGAGCCCACCACCTGCGTGCATCTTCTCCTCCACCCGGATCCATCACCATAGTGCAGTCTTGGAGCAGAGTCCACCACCAGTTGCAGCTGCCCAGTAAACAGAGTAACAAAGATGAGTCCAGCTTCTGCCAAAAAGTCCAGCATGCTTGAGTCCAGTTTTCAGCAACCAAGTCCAGCATGCTGAGTGCAACTCTCACCATCGTCGCCACTCCACCAAGCCATGAAAGCACCTCCTGCTGACACCATAAACTGCGACTCCACCACGCCATGCCAGCCCTCCATGCAGACTCCATAGCTGACTCAACCCCTCTGGCTGGGATGTCCAGGACTCTCATTCAGCTCCTTCTTTCACCCAGGCTTCCTTGAGAATGACAAACTCACAATATCACCAGCAGTGATCAAACACACCTGAACTCTTTTATAGTGCCTCACACCTGATTTGTAATTAAGTGCACATTAAACCAAAGAAACTAAAGTGCACTACCGCTCACCACCACCGGGGCAACTTAGAAAGAATGACACCACGTGTAATAATTCTAATGGCCACCGGGGGAAATCACACCATTTTGGCACCAAGCCAAAGGGAAAAAAGTTCACTTTGTCCATTTACTTGTCAGATCCACCTTGGATCATGACAGCCGGGATGTACTAAAGGACAATAGGCAAGCAGCTTGGTGAGAAGACAGCAACTGTTGGTACAATTATTAGAAAATAGAAGAAACACAAGATGACTGTCAATCTTTCTCGGTCTAGGGCTTCATGCCGGATCTTGCCCCCTGGGATAAGGATGATTCTGGGAAAGGTTGGAAATCATCCCAGAACTACACGGGAGGACCTGGCTAATGACCTGAAGGGAGCTGGAAACACAGGCTCAAATATTACCATTAGTAACACACTCCGTTGTCACTCACGCAAGATACCCCTTTTACACCAGCACATGCCTAGGCTCGTTTGAAGTTCATCAATGAAATCTGGATGATCCAGAGGAGGCATGGGAGAAGGTCATGTGGTCAGATGAGACTAAAATAGATAATTTTGATATAAACTACACTTGCCATGTTTGCAGGAAGAAGAAGGATGAGAACAACCCCAAAGTGACCACTGACATTCTAATTATCAGAGGCGACTATCTTTTCTCCGCCATAGACTGCTATATTCTATTTTTCGGACTGTTTATGTCCTTGGTGCATGTATAATCTGTGAAATATGCTCTGAGCAATGTATGGTGGTTTTTTGGCCCATTGTTCTATAGTAGGCAATAATAATTGTTTTTGACATTTTCATGTGTGTGAGGTTAAATGTCAGTGGTCAGCCCTATTATAATCTAGGTATGGGCATACCTTTTTATTGTGGCTATTTTTTCTATTTTAAAAGGTTTTCCTTTTTTTCCCTTCCTTCATTTCTTTTCTATTTGACATTGTTTTCCCACCTGTGTCACTAGGGAGAGATAGGGGAGACAGGGTCAGTCGACGTTGAGTGGGGGCGCCAAACAATCGTATCTATTAGGGTGCCAACCTCCACGGCAAGGAAGGGTACAGATAGTCTATTGTAGCCTTTAATAGGGCTTTTTTGTATACAATTTTTTTGTCTTGTTTATCATTTGCTCACGGGAATAGGTGTTTTTAAATTTATCATTAAAATCTAATTTTTATAGGAATACATGTTCACAAAAATTATGTTACCGTATATAGTCGAATATAAGCCGAGATTTTCAGCCCAAAAAATTGGGCTGAAAGTCCCCCTCTCGTCTTATATTCGAGTCATATACAAAGGGGGTCAGAGGGGGAGGGGGCGGGGGTGTCAGGTCATACTTACCCGTCCTGACGCTGTGTCTTGAGCCCCCAGCTTCTCCCCGTGCTCTCTCTTCCTGCCTTCAGCGGTCACGTGGTGCCGCTCATTAAAACTCATGAATATGCGCATATTCATGAGTTTTAATGAGCGGTACCACATGACCGCTGAAGGCAGGAAGAGAGAGCGCGGAGAAGCTGGGGGCTCAAGACACAGCGTCAAGACGTGTAAGTATAGCGATACTCACCTGTCCTGCATCCATGGCTGCTTGCTGCTGTCTGTCATCGGTCAGTGACTTCAGACAGCAGAGGGCGCGGTAATGTGGTTAGTGCGTGCCGCGCCCCCTGCAGTCTGAATGTCACTGACTGATGACGTGGCAGATAGCGGTGAGCAGCCATGGACGCAGGACACGTGAGTATCTCAGGTGCCAGCAGTGACACCGGCACCTGACACCCAGCGACAGAGAGGTGAGTATGTCATTTTTTTTATTTTTACATGCAGCAGCAGCAGCATGGGGGCAGCATATGGGGGAATAATCTATGGAGCTTCTTCTGGGGTCAGCATATGGGGGAACAATCTATGGAGCTTCTTATGGGGGCAGCATATGGGGGAATAATCTGGAGCTTCTTCTGGGGTCAGCATATGGGGGAACAATCTATGGAGCTTCTTATGGGGGAACAATCTATGGAGCTTCTTATGGGGACACCATATGGGGGAATAATCTATGGAGCATTTCCCACCCTAGGCTTATACTCGAGTCAATAAGTTCTCCCAGTTTTTGGTGGCAAAATTAGGGGGGTCGGCTTATACTCGGGTCGGCTTATACTCGAGTATATACGGTATATTCCTTTTTCTATATAATCAGATCCTGGCTTTGCTCCATCCCGTGTGAGGGGGAATATCTATTCAGTCCAGTCCTGGATGACTTCCTTATTGTAGGCAGAACAGCAGACCATTGTCTGGATCAATTGCAAAAAGCAAAATCAGCTCTGGAACGGTTAGGGTGGCTAATAAACATTAAGAAGTCCCGTCTACAGCCCATGAAAGTTCAGCAGTTCTTGGGCCTAATCCTCGATTCGCAGAATCAGGAGTGTCGTCTTCCACCCGAAAAATTAGTTTGCCTGCGTCATCAGGTCTTGAACGCCCCCAATAACCCCACCATGTCTCTTAGGAAGGCAATGTCCCTCCTAGGTTCTCTCTCATCCTGCATCCCCACGGTCTGGTGGGCCCAGTTCCATACAAGGGTGCTACAGGGCGAGGTTTTACGTCATCAAAAAATCCTGGGCGGTTATCTAGAAGGCCAGTTGACTTTGTCCCAACATACTATAAATCCCTTGAATGGTGGCTAGATGAAAACAATCTAGCCAGAGGGGTGCCCTGGGAATATAACGTAACCCGGGTAGTCACCACAGACGCAAGCCCTACGGGTTGGGGGGCCCACATGGGGGAGGTCTTAATCCAGGACCTATGGGATTACCATCAGTTGGAAATGTCCTCCAACCTGAAAGAGCTAACAGCCATAGAGCAGGCAGTTAAAAACCTTCTTGTGTATCTACAGGGTCACCATGTTCGAATATTCTCCGACAATCAGGTCACCGTGGCTTACATCAACCACCAAGGTGGGACTCGTTCCAGATCCCTGATGAAGGTAGCAGAGCGGCTGTTTCAATTTGCAGAGCAACATCTGTCTTTAACAGCTCTGCACATAAAAGGAAGAGAACACCACAGCGGACCTTCTAAGCAACAACCTTCTAAGACAAGGGGAATGGTCCTTAAAAACCTCCATCTTCGACCTGATCGTACAAAAATGGGGGCAGCCAGAAATGGACCTCTTCGCCACCAGAGAGAACAGGAAGGTGCCTCAGTTTTGCTCTCTAAATCCCAGAGAAAAGCCGCTGGCAGTAGATGCTCTTCTGATCAAATGGGACTTCGGGCTAGCATACGCCTTCCCTCCCCTGTCTCTACTACCCCTGGTGATGAGGAAAGTCAGGAAGGACAAGGCAAGGATTATAGTGATCGCCCCGTTTTGGCCCAGGAGGGCATGGTTCTCATGCCTCAGGACCATGTCTGTGTCCGACCCATGGGTCCTACCAAACATCCCAGATCTCCTATCCCAGGGCCCAGTTTACCATCCTCAGGTGGCAGGCCTACATCTGACGGCGTGGATTTTGAGCGGTCACTACTAAAGGAGAAAGTTTTCTCTCCCCAGCCCTAATTAACACCCTGCTCAAAAGCAGAAAACCAATTACAACCAAAATCTACATTAGGATCTGGAAAAGATTCCTTCAGGGTTCAGGGGTAGTAGCTGGGCAGTCCACACAGATAGCGCAAATCCTAGAATTCTTACATAGAGGTCTGGACATGGGGCTTTCCACCAGCACCCTTAAAGTACAGGTGTCAGCCTTAGGCTGGTTTCACATTCGCGCTTTTTAAGCGCACGCACGGCCGGGGGTAGCTCCGCCCCCGAGCCGGCTCTCTGCCCGGCGTGCCCGCCCCTTCCTTGTAGCGCCGCCTCCTAGCGCACAGCGGCGCCTGCGATCGGCGCACCCTATCTTTAGCATAGGGTGCGCAGATCGTGCGCAGGCCGTGCGCTAGTTGCGCTTTGACCTGCGCTGCGCACTTTTGACGGTGCGCCGTGCGCGCCAAAATCCGGAAAGTTTGATTTTGGCGCGCACGGCGCACCGTCAAAAGTGCGCAGCGCAGGTCAAAGCGCAACTAGCGCACGGCCTGCGCACGATCTGCGCACCCTATGCTAAAGATAGGGTGCGCCGATCGCAGGCGCCGCTGTGCGCTAGGAGGCGGCGCTACAAGGAAGGGGCGGGCACGCCGGGCAGAGAGCCGGCTCGGGGGCGGATCTACCCCCGGCCGTGCGTGCGCTTAAAAAGCGCGAATGTGAAACCAGCCTTAGGGGCCCTTTTTAACTGCAACATTGCCAGTAACTATTGGATCAATAGGTTTATTAAGGCAACAGGCAGGTCCAGACCGGTAGTAAGAAATTTATGCCATGGGATCTAAACCTAGTCCTCATAGCCATGACGGAGGCCCCGTTTGAGCCTATCTCATCAGCCTCCACAAAAAAACTGTCTCTTAAAGTGGCTCTTCTGGTAGCGTTGACATCAGCCCGTAGAGTAAGTGACATCCAGGCGTTATCTAGACTTCCTCCTTACATACAATTCAGGGACGACAGGGTAATTCTTACACCCGATCCAGCATACCTGCTTAAAGTAGCTTCCAGTTTCCATAGAACTCAGGAGATAGTCCTTCCTCCCTAATCCCACGAACAATAAGGAAAGGAAACTACACACTCTAGACGTTAAGAGATGTCTCCTAGAGTACCTGGCAGTTACTGACCCCTGGAAAAAAGATAATGCCTTGATTTTCTCCTATCAGGGCACTAGAAAGGGCCTTAGGGCTTCAAAAAGCTTGCTAGCGAGGTGGATTAGGGAGGCAGTTTCATTAGCATACACCTCAAAGGGCAAACCGGCTCCTGGCAAGCTGAGGGCGAATTCCACCAGGGCCATGGCAACCTCGTGGGTAGAGAGATCGGAAGTCTCAATCGACCAAATATGTAAGGCAGCTACTTGGTCCTCTCCGAGCACCTTTTACAACCATTATAGACTAGACCTGGGTGCTTCCTCAGACCTCTCCTTTGGCGTCAGGGTTCTGCAGGCTGTAGTCCCTCTCTAAAGTAATTATTACTCTCTCTAATTCTCTCAGGTGGTGATGTCATGAACGACCGAATAAAGTCGTAGTTACTCACCAGTTAACGGTATTTTTCGGAGTCCATGACAGCACCCGTATATTCCCTCCCTTTAGTTTAATTTGAGTGTGCACTTCTTCCTCTTATATGTACACTGGTAATGAATGGTTGTGTAAAGTATTGTCCATTATGCTATTAACCTTGGTGGTCCTCTTGGCGCTCTGTAAACCTACTGATGCGTGGGAGAGGTGCCGCCCTTATGTGTCTGTAGGATTTCCTGTTCCTGAAAGGTGGATCCCCTCTCTCAGGTGGTGCTGTCATGGACTCCGAAAAATACTGTTAACCGGTGAGTAACTACGACAAATCCTGAAGCAACCTACTTTCAGTCATCTGCCGTAGTTGCTACAATCAAGCTTGTGAGTGGTGGCTGTGAGCACCCCTCAGCACCTTGACAGATGCACTGCAGAGCTGGCTGTCAGTCAGAGACCATTATCACGAAACAATCACTGACCTCAGGGAGACCAGTCAAAGAAAACACTGCGGTAGCCAGCAAAGTCGCTCAATCAGTGAAATCCTAGGTGCATTGCTCCCTGGAAACCACCATTACCACAATATTAAGTGGCCCTTTAAGTCAATATCCAGCTCTTTACAAGTTTACAGATATGACAAGGGAAATACCAAAGCCAGGTATCCATCCACAGACAGCTGTTTCGGGGTGCTGCCCCTCATCAGTGTGGAGTAGGATTCTGGCTAGGTGGGAGCAATGCCTAGTAGACCTAGTAAGGTATTTCCCTTGTCATATCTGTAAACTTGTAAAGAGCTGGATATTGACTTAAAGGGCCACTTTATACGGTGGTTTCCGAAAGGAGCCACTCCTTGGCTGGGTCCTTCCCTAGAGGAAGATCTGGCTAGTCCCATGTTTGAGACTCTTAAACGAGGCTCCACGGACTTTATTTGCACATTCGTGTTTCCCAGGGAGAAATGCACCTAGGATTTCACTGATTGAGCGCCTTTGCCGGCTGCCGCAGTGTTTTCTTTGACTGGTCTCCCTGAGGTCAGTGATTGTTTCGTGATGTTGGTCTATTAGGCTCTCACCTAGCCAGAATCCTACTCCACACTGATGAGGGGCAACACCCCGAAACAGCTGTCTATGGATGGATACCTGGCCTTGGTATTTCCCTTGTCATATCTGTAAACTTGTAAAGAGCTGGATATTGACTTAAAGGGCCACTTAATATGGTGGTAATGGTGGTTTCCGAAAGGAGCCACTCCTTGACTGGGTCCTTCCCTGGAGGAAGATCTGGCTAGTCCCGTGTTTGAGACTCTTAAACGAGGCTCCACGCACTTTATTTGCATAGTCAGAGACCATTGGCATACATAAAGCTGCTACTCACAGTATAGTGCCGCTTTGGCATGCCTCTATGACTGAAAGTTGGCAGCTCCCGGAAGAATAAAGCTCATTCTTGCTTGAGTGCCACACTTTCAGTACAGCAAACAGGTACCTTCATAACAATATTAACTTACAGATTAACCTTATATAATAGTGTTCCCAGCTCCAGATCAGGACAGTCCAGCTGGATTTGAACGGTTGGGAGCTATGCTGGAACGGTGCCCGTAGAGATGAATAAAAGGTGTTTTCATTTTACAGGCTGCAATCTTCATTCATTTTCCGACCCCCTGATATGCAGTGTGCAGTGAGATCCAAGTCTCAGATTTTTCTCCTGTGGCAGTGTCTCTCCCAGTAATATAGGCTGGACGTGAGCTCTGTGTGTATCCTGAGTGTCTTTACTGCTCATACACCAGCACAGCTTCTATCCTGCACATATTTCCTCTTCACGCTCTTCTTTTCTATAGCCTGTGTTATATGTGTACATAGCCTGTAATATAACCGGATCATGTCTGGATTCCCTTTATTTTAGTAACTACATATACTGAACTGTTCTCTTGCTTTATAAACTTGCAGAAAACATATGAATAATGCACACGAAATATGCAACGTCTAGAAAAAGAGGTAAAAGTGCAATGACAAAAAAGAAAGAAATAATGTAGTTTGGAGACCTGGGGATATATAACGGATTGAATATATTATGATTAAACTGTATAAATTAATTGTCACCCATTGAACCACATGAGGGCAGCAGAGGAGCATGTACTGTGAAGCTAATAAATAATGTGACCGATGCTCAGGATACAAGAAATCACGCCTTGCCTTCTGTAGTTTTCCATAGGACTGCAGGTATTTTCATTTTTTTTTTCCAAATACAAGTAATGTTGCCGCTGATGTCCATTGGCCTATGTGAGGACAAATGTGATTAAGCTCCGATTTTGGACATTTATTCCCAAAATCACAAGATTTTTCCTATTCAGTGATGGGGTAAACATGCTGGTGCAACTGCTGGGACCCAAAGTGATCCCGAGATTTTGAACGGAGCCGAGGTGCACATGTTTGGCCTCCTCTCCTTTCATTATTTGCAGGACGTCTGAGCTCTGAGAAAGAACATGGTGCTGTGTTCGAAACGCATCGCGCTGCCACCCTGTCCATGTGAATTGTTTTTACATGATTCCTTTTAAACAATAACTTTTGGATCAAACGAGAAGCTGGAGAACTTTTTTTTTCTCTTTTTCTGATTTCAGGGTCTCTGGGGTCCCCAGCGGTTAGAAAAGGGATAACGAATAATTTGTGATTTTAGGAATTATGTTTTAACCCTTTTTTTAATCAGAATCTGTCAGGACTTTTATTGCAACTAAACAGAATGCATGCCCATGTATCTAATTAAAATAGAAGTTCTTACATATCTGCGATGCCCTAAAGCGATGCGCCTGAAAAATGAAAACTTGGTTAGAAAGTTTAAGCAAAAGAGATGAAAAATGCGTAAGAGGCCGATCATTCATCTAGCCGTTCTATCCCATCCCCGGTGTAGAACCCAGAACAATTAGTATAATTTTCTATAAACATATTCCTCACACTGGCAATGTCCACCTCTTAATCAAATTGATGCAATGTACAGTCATGGCCAAAAGTTTTGAGAATGACACAAATATTAATTTTTACAAAGTCTACTGCTTCATTTTTTCTAATGGTAATTTGCATATAGTCCAGAATGTTATAAAGAGTGATCAGCTTAACAGCAATTACTTGCAAAGTCAATATTTGCCTAGAAAATTAACTTTATCCGCCAAAACACATTTCAACATCATTGCAGCCCTGCCTTAAAAGGACCAGCTAACATCGTTTCAGTGATTGCTCCATTAACACAGGTGTGGGTGTTGATGAGGACAGGGCTGGAGATCAATCTGTCATGATTAAGTAAGAATGACACCACTGGACACTTTAAAAGGAGGCTGGTGCTTGGCACCATTGTTTCTCTTCTGTTAACCATGGTTATCTCTAAAGAAACACATGCAGTCATCATTGCACTGCACAAAAATGGCCTAACAGGGAAGAGTATCGCAGCTAGAAAGATTGCACCTCAGTCAACAATCTAACGCATCATCAAGAACTTCAAGGAGAGAGGTTCCCTTGTTGCCAAAAAGGCTCCAGGGCGCCCAAGAAAGACCAGCAAGCGCCAGGACCGTCTCTTAAAAGTGTTTCAGCTGCGGATCGGGCTACCAGCAGTGCAGAGCTTGCTCAGGAATGGCAGCAGGCAGACGTGAGTGCATCTGCACGCACTGTGAGACGGAGACTCTTGGAGCAAGGCCTGGTCTCAAGGAGGGCAGCAAAGAAGCCACTTCTCTCCAGAAAAAACATCATGGACAGACTGATATTCTGCAAGAAGTGCCAGAAGACTGGAGAAGAGCAAATGTTGTTCCTATCTTCAAAAAGGGGAAGAAGGTGGACCCAGGCAACTATAGGCCGGTGAGTCTGACTTCTATACCAGGAAAGATCTTTGAACAAATTATTAAACAACATGTATGTCAATACCTGGATAAGAATGAAGTGATTAAACAGAGTCAGCATTGGTTTGTAACTAATAAGTCATGTCAGACTAACTTAATTTCCTTCTATGACGGTATCACTGATTGGGTGGATCAAGGAAATGCTGTAGATATAGTATATCTTGACTTCAGCAAAGCATTTGACAAAGTCTCTCATACAATCCTTATTGAAAAAATGATTAAGTATGGAATGGACAAGGCAACTGTTAGGTGGATTCATAACTGGCTTAGTGATCGGACCCAAAGAGTGGTCGTAAATGGCTGCACATCCAGTTGGAAGAATGTCTCAAGTGGGGTACCACAGGGCTCTGTCCTGGGCCCTGTATTGTTCAACATCTTTATCAACGATTTAGATGAAGGAATTGAGGGTAAACTGATTAAATTTGCTGATGACACAAAGCTAGGAGGGATAGCTAATACTAGAGAAGAGAGAGAGAGGATTCAAAAAGATTTAAATAAACTGGAGAAGTGGGCAGCAACTAACAGAATGGTTTTTAACAGGGAGAAATGCAAAGTACTACATCTGGGCAATAAAAATGGAAAAAGCATATATAGAATGGGAGGAATAGGGCTAAGTGACAGCACATGTGAAAAAGACTTGGGTATACTAATAGATCACAGACTGAATATGAGTCAACAGTGTGATGCAGCAGCAAAAAAGGCAAATGCAATTCTAGGATGTATTAACAGAAGCATACAGTCTAGATCACGTGAAGTCATTATTTCCCTCTACTCCTCTTTGGTCAGACCTCATCTGGAATATTGTGTCCAGTTTTGGGCACCACATTTTAAAAAAGACATCAACAAACTGGAGCAAGTTCAGAAAAGAGCGACCAGAATGGTGACCGGTCTGCAAACCCTGTCTTATGAGGAAAGGTTGCAGGATTTGGGAATGTTTAGTTTGCAAAAGAGAAGACTGAGAGGAGACTTAATAGCTGTCTACAAATATCTAAAGGGCTGTCACATTGTAGAAGGATCAACTTTATTCTCATTTGCGCAAGGAAAGACTAGAAGCAATGGGATGAAACTGAATGGGAGGAGACACAGATTAGATATTAGAAAAAACTTTTTGACAGTTAGAGTGATCAATGAGTGGAACAGGCTGCCACGAGAAGTGGTGAGTTCTCCTTCAATGGAAGTCTTCAAACAGAGGCTGGACAGACATCTGACTGGGATGATTTAGCGAATCCTGCTTTGAGCAGGGGGTTGGACCAGATGGCCCAGGAGGTCCCTTCCAACTCTATGATTCTATGAGTTTGCAACTACTTTACTTTTGGGAGTGGACTGCTGAGGACTGGGGTAAAGTCATTTTCTCTGATGAATCCCCTTTTCGATTGTTTGGGACATCTGGAAAATGGCTTATTCGGAGAAGACCAGGTGAGTGCTACCACCAGTCTTGTCTCATGCCAACTGTCAAGCATCCTGAAACCATTCATGTGTGGGGTTGCTTCTCAGCCAAGGGAATGGGCTCTCTCTCAGTCTTGCCTAAAAACACAGCCATGAATAAAGAATGGTACCAGAATGTCCTCCAAGAGCAACTTCTCATAACCGTCCAAGAGCAGTTTGGCGATCAACAATGCCTTTTTCAACATGATGGATCACCTTGCCATAAAGCAAAGGTGATAACTAAATGGCTCAGGGGACAAAACATAGAGATTTTGGGACCATGGCCTGGAAACTCCCCAGATCTTAATCCCATTGAGAACTTGTGGTCAATCATCAAGAGATGGGTGGACAAATAAAAACCTTCAAATTCAGACAAAATAAAAGCATTGATTTTGCAAGAATGGACTGCTATCAGTCAGGATTTGATCCAGAAGTTGATTGAGAGCATGCCAGGGAGAATTGCTGAGGTCCTGAAGAAGGGTCAACACTGCAAATATTGACTTGCTGCATTAACTCATTCTAACTGTCAATATAACCTTTTGTTACTCATAATATGATTGCAATTATATTTCTGTATGTGATAAAAACATCTGACAAACACACATAAAAACCAGAGGCCAGCAGATCATGTGAAAATATAAAATTTGTGTCATTCTCAAAATTTTTGGCCATGACTGTAATCTAGCTATTTATGGTTAAAGACTGGAATTCGGACAGTCAGAGGTCTGTATAAATCAGAGCGAGATTGGAACGCACTGCACGGACTGGCCGGCGGCTGTCCCCACCTGAGTGTGAAAGATGCATGTATTTTTTGCAGCTGTCACATTCCGATCAGCAGAGCCGCCTGCCATTCCATGCAACTGGGTTCCGATCTCGCTCCAATTTATACAGCCCTCTGATAAATTTATTAAATATGGAATTTAGTATTTTGATTCCCCGGCATTTTGCTGTTAGTGAATTAAATTATTATTATACTCTTGTAGACTCCTTAAAAGGATAAGAAATTGCTTAATCTTTCAAACATAACCAAGCAAACACACATTGTAGCGTGATTCTTGTTGTAGTACACAATGTTTCCCACTAGGGGGCAATGTTCCCTCACTATTATAACACCATTCATCCTCAATTTTACTAAACTTTTATAATAGACTTTAATTTGTTTTGCTCGCATCAATTTTCAAAATGTGTCCCAACCGCTGTGCACAGCGCTCCTACGGAGGCATATCGGACATTCAACTGACATTTTACCATTGTAGCATTAGTTACAGGAAACAACGCTGCCATATTATAAACGCAGTACATTCTGGTTTTAGTGACACCATCTAAATATTAGTGCATAGCTCTGATTGTACAGATGACAATCATTGCCAGGGTTTGCTTTCTTTTTATTTAATTCTTTTGATCTGCACTGTTTATACATTATAGGAGTTTTCCACCTTCAGGAAAGTGAACCCCAAAACTTTAAAGGGAACCTGTCACCAGATAAAAAGCTATTAGCTTGATATGGGGTTAATCTGCAAATTAATAGCATCATTAACCCGCCTGGCGCCTGCACTTAGCCAAACACTGCAGGGAGAAAGTTACCTTTATCCCCCCCCCAGCAGCACTCGAGTTTCAGTTATTAGGGCTGGCTGTTAGTCAGGGCCGGGGGCGCGGTTGCAGCCACCAATCTGTATTCTCAGTGACTGAACCAGCACTGGCCCATCCCCCATGACTGAAAGCCGAATGCTGTCGGGGGGGAATAAACTTAATTTTCTCCCTGCAGCGTTCATCTAAGTGCATGTGCCAGGCAAGTTAGCAATGCTATTAACTTGCAGATTAGCCCCATATGTGCAGGTTAACAGCATTTTTTTCTGGTGACAGGTTCTCTTTCAAACACCTAAAATAACAAACCGAGCAGGTCCTTGCCCTCCCCAGGTTCACCTACAGCGCCTGTTGCTACTCGCTTTTCAGTTTTTTGGCTGCAGTGGTTATGTCACTTCGACAGCACACATCAACGCTGTAGCCAATCACTGACCTCAGTGGCTCATGCTGTTTACGTCTGCACAGCCACAGAGCTCAGTGATTGTCTACAGCTGTGATGTGTGCTGTCGAAGTGACAGCACCGCGGCAGCCATAACACTGGGATCTAAGCAGCGGGAAATCAGAGCTGGACCTGGGTGTGGAGACGGGGCTCCTGTTCTGTTTATTTTTTTTATTTTAAAGCCTTTGGGGTCCACTTTCCCGTAAGCGAAAAGTCCCTTTAAGATAAAGAAGTCCTATGCTAAAATAATTTGTGCCTACAAAAAAAAAAAACAGCATAGCCTTTTATGTATCCTTCTTTACTCTTCCTCTTGGCTTAATGCATGAAAAGTTTTGTAGCATGAGATGACCAGCTATAAAAAAAGAACATCGTTTTGAGATACTCTGCCATTGGAGGTTTATATGTTTTTATGTCATACAGGTGTAAAAATGCTGCAGAGTAAGACGATAATAGAAGGGTTCGTAGTTTACCTCTAACAAAATGCAGTGAATGAACAAAACAAATCAAAAGCAACTCAATATTTGGACAATTCACATCATAGCTACTGGGCACACAGGGTACCGTGAAAAAGTTTTAGGCAGTTGTTGAAAAAGTGCTGGAACGTAAAAATGCTTTAAAAAATGAAAGTGTAAGTGCAAATGTTTTTTTAAATAATTTAGAAAATGTAAAGTAAATTAACAAAAAACAAATCTAGATGAAATAAATATTTAGTGTAATGGCCCTTTGCCTTAAAAAAAGCATAATTTCTTCTAGGCACTTGCACACAATTTTTTTTTAGAGAACTCAGAAGGGAGATGGTTCCAAACATTTTGGAGAACTGACCACAGATCTTCTGTGGATGTCCCTTGTGCAAATCCTCATATAATCCCAGACAGTGGATAATGTTGAGATCAGATCTCTGTGCTGGCCATTACATCACTTCCTGGACGCCTTCTTCTTCTTTGCTCTGAAGTTCTTAATGACGCTGGTTGTATGTTTGGGGTTGTTGTCCTTCTGCAGAATAAATTTGGAGCCAATCAGATGAATCCCTGATAGTATCACACGATGGATAAGTATTTGCCTGTTTTTTTCCAGTAATGAGAAGAACATTAATCCTGACCAAATCCCCAACTATATTTGCTGAAAATGCATCTCCAAACTTGCAGAAACCTCCACCATGCTTCACTGCTACCTGTAGTCACACATTATTGTACCACTTGTGGTTTGTTGCTGTGCTCAGTCTTGCCATGGTGCATGACCTGTGAAATTAAACTTTCTTTCATAACGTCACCTTTGTAGGCTTAACTTATTTGTTCCTCACCCAATTTTAAGTCTCATACACAGCTGTATCTGTTTCAGTTAGTAACTTTATTTCAACCTACATATGAAAATTTTCATTATCACCTCTGTGGCATAATTGGTGCAGGGCCGGCGTCAGCACCTGGGCAAGGAGACTTAATAGCTGTCTACAAATATCTCAAGGGCTGTCACATTGTAGAAGGATCAACTTTATTCTCATTTGCACAAGGAAAGACTAGAAGCAATGGGATGAAACTGAATGGGAGGAGACACAGATTAGATGTTATAAAAAACTTTTTGACAGTTAGAGTGATCAATGAGTGGAACAGGCTGCCACGAGAAGTGGTGAGTTCTCCTTCAATGGAAGTCTTCAAACAGAGGCTTTACAGACATCTGTCTGGGATGGTTTAGTGAATCCTGCTTTGAGCAGGGGGATGGACCAGATGGCCCAGGAGGTCCCTTCCAACTCTATCATTCTATGATTCTATGATTCTAAGTGTCGGGGCCCTGAGCAGGCGGCGGGACCCATTCACCGTCGGGGACATGAATTGTGGTATGTGTTAAAGGGGCCCACTGAGACTCTTTTTACCCTGAATTGGTGACTCATACACCTGACTATAAGCCTACAAAATCACCATCTTTGTGCAAGTGTCCCTAGATGAATTGATGCTATTTCGAAGGCAAAGTCATTCACACCAAATATATTGATTTGATTTAGATTCGTTTTTTTTGTTCATTAACTGTACATGTCAAAATTAATGAAAAAAACATTTGCACTTACACTTCCATTTTTTGAAAGCATTTTTTCCACAACTGCCTAAAACTTTTTCACATTACTGTGTGCGCCCAGTAGTTATGATGTGAATTGCATTGTTGAAGAGAACCTGTCATGTAAAAATGCTATTAACGATCAGATATGGGATTAATCTGCTGATTAATAGCATTCTAAAGCTTTGCGGCCGATGTACTGAAGGTCCGGCTGACAGTAGGAAATTAACTTTATTCTCCTGGCATCCTCCAGCTTTCAGTCATAGAGGCACGGCATTGACTGTCAGCTGGCTTTGCACTGATGCACTGTACAGCTGGTTGTCAATCTGTGCCGGGGCATAGTTACAGCCGCTGCTCTTTATATAGTAAGCAGTGGCTGAAGTCGCACCGGCCGCACCTCTATGACTAAAAGAACTTTGAAATGTAAGAACTCAAATTGGATAAGCTACAAACACTCTGGTGGTTAAAGCTATGCCCTCATTTGTAAGATTTATAGCAAATCACCAAGACATGCCCAAGAGAATAAGAATTTGTGGCATCAGGAATGGAGAGACTATCTTCATTCTTTCATATGGGAGCTTTGAAAATTGTTAAGCAGGCACATTAAGATGTACATTGTTTTATAATCCTCATAGATTACTGTCCTCAACATTTAAATTGCAGCACCAAGAAGGAAAAGTCATGGAACTCAGTAACTCACAGGATCGATAGACATGATGTGACGGACTCAGCTTCTGCTGAGCCCATTTTCCTTTTTAGAGTGGACACTCTGGGCTGTGGCACCCACCCACCTAGGGCGAGCAGACCTAGTGAGAACCCACCCCCTGTACAGGGAGTGTCAGGGGCAAGACAAAGGGGGTGAGCTACCACGACTACTGGGACCAGACGGCCGGCTCAGGGGAACACTACAGGAGTGTCTGACGACCAGGGACAGGCAGGAAACAAGACAAGACAAGAGGTAAGTGCAAGGTATCTTCATTAAGATCTTCAGGATCACATTCAGTGCAAACATGAAAACAAGCAAAACATGCAAGGTGCGCGCGTGGGCACGCCAAGGTCCATAGCATAGTACGTGCCAGGTGGCACACCTAGGTACAGGTAAAGGCACAATGGCATCAGACTCCGGACCGCTGGCAACGATCGACATGATCAAGGCATCAGGCTGCGGACATCAGCTCCGGACATCAGGCCGCAGTCATCCATCTTACAATCTCTGGCAATGATCGGCAGGTTCCCGGGCATCCGGCAGGCAAACGCCAAGGTCCAAGGCTAGGTGCCTGTGTAGTGGACACGCCAGGGTTCAAGGCTAGGTGCTAAGCAAGGTGTGTGTGTAGGGGACACGCCAGGGTTCACAAAACGAGACAGGGTGCGTGTGTAGAGACACGCCAAAGCACAAGGTAAGACAGAGTGCGTGTGTAAAGACACGCCAAGGCACAAGGTAACAAAGCAAAGTCCTGCGCGTGCAAACAGGCACGCCAGGGTCAGGCGAGACAGAGTCCTGCACATGCAGAGAGGCACGCCAGGGTCAGGGTTCCAGGACAGGGTTAGGGCCTGTGCGTGCAAGAGGGCATGACAGGGGACATGGCAAAGCCTGCGCACACTTTTAAAGAAGCACGGGGAGGTATGCCATGGGCTGGCGAGGCCTGTGCATGCTATAGAGAGCACAGTGCAGAAACAACTTGAGGTGCAAGGGAGCACAGAGAGCATAGCTGGGGCACTGGCTAGCTGATCGGGTTGCGGCACTGACAGACGGGCAAGACTCCAGCGAACCTGACTGAGGCATGGCAGGCGACACAGCTGTCACTGACCGACGAGCACCGCTGAGGCACAAGCAGGCGGGCACAGCTAGGGCGGGCACGGCTGAGGCACAAACAGGAGGCTAGGAAGGCCAGGCGCATGCAAAGGGCACACGAAGAAACAGAGCAAGGGAAGACAAGACAAGAAACAAGACAGAGCTTAGGCAGTGTACGGAACCAGGGACGGAAGCATAGGCAGAAACACGGAATCAGGTCAGAGCAAGAACAGAGCTAGCAGCGGAGCGTAGGCCGAAGCCCAGAGCCGGGCCAAGGGAGAACCTTGGGACTAGCCTAGAAACGTGCAAGAGAGCATAATAGGAAAGAGTCTAGCAGCGGAGCATAGGCCGAAGCCCAGAGCCGGGCCAAGGCAGAGCCTTGGGACTAGACATGGAAAAGAGCACAAAAGGAAAGAAAGCAGGGTTGGTGCATGTGCCAGGGAGCACTACAGAGCACCATAGGAGAGAGCGAGGCAGAGCAAGCAAAGACTGAGACCATAGGGAGGAACAAGGCAGAGCAAGGCAAGGTACGAAACAAGGCATAGCGAAAACAGGCAAGGCAGAGAATAACAGAAGGACTACAAGTCCAAGCAGGACAAGAACGAACATGGCACAATGGACAAACATAAGACAAGGCACGGGACAAAAGGCGGAGTATGAGCACGGAGCGTGTGCAGAGACGCACGACAGAGCAAAGTGCAAGGGCACAGAATAGAGGGAGCACCCCACAGACCAAGCAGCCATGCAGGGACACAACACAATACTCAGGCCCTGAGCATAGGAAGGGGCGGTCTAATATAGGGCATAGCACCTCCTCTTCCGGGTCAGGACCAAGGGAGAACTTTCTAGTTCAGATGCTCCAGGATCACAGAGCGCAGTCACATGATCAGGGTTTCGGACATGACGAGATGATCGCAGAACCAGACAGTGCAGGATCCTAGTAAGGACACACGATCAGGGATTCTAGACATGACGAGATGATTGCAGAACCAGACAGTGCAGGATCCTAGGAAAGGTCACATGATCAGAGTTTCAGACATGACGAGATGATTGCAGAACCAGACAGTGCAGGATCTTAGGAAACGTCACATGATCAAGGTTTCTAGACATGACGAGAAGATCGCAGAAGGCAAAGCAGAAACGCAGGCATCTTGCAGCTCAGCAGACATGAGGTGAGTGTGCACACTGCTCTAGGGAACAAGCAGGATAGCAGACATGAGATGCGCGTGCAAAACAGACATGGCGGACATAACAGACATGGCGAGCATGACACATGATAATGAAATGCAAATGTTTACAAAATTGTAACAAACATTTTTAAAACATTTTGATAGTCAGTATCAGGCATGAGCATTGCGCTATGTATGTAGTTATTAATGGTTGTCTGAGGAATGTTCTGCTACACTGAATGCACGTGGGAAAATCATCAAGATCCACTGCTGGCAGCTTATTTTGCAATAGTTGTCCAATGGCATCCCAGAAGTTCGGAGACAATGCATACCATGATAGTACCTTTAAGACACACAGGCCATTTACAGTAGCATGAGTAACATGCAGCCTGGTGATGTCATTTTGAAAAAGGACTCCTGGAACACTTTGGAGAAATAGCCATACTACTGGTTCTATGAATATTCCAGAATATTGGGGGCTGGAGTAGGATTTGTGGAGAGGAGCATACATGAATCTTACTTATTACTTGTGAATATGCAAAAGCGTTTTAGATTCCATAGAACCTTATAAGAACCAAGGTGCAGGGTTGCTGTATTGCTTAATATGTGTATGTCTCCATGTGTTCTGATAAATGTATTAGTTACAGGGAAAGGATAAGATTAGGACATAGGTATGGGAATTAGATAAAGCAATAGATATAGATAGAAATGGAAAGTGCAGTGGAAGGCACAGTAGAAGCAGGAAATAGATGTGGAGTCCAAACCAGGAGGACTGTAAAGCACAGGAAAGTATGACCTTTTGGAGCAGTATGCGGACTGCCGCCACTAACTTTTGTGGACCTTTATGGGAAATTTGAGGCCTATGGCCCTAATTAGGCATAGATGAGTGCCTTATTCACCTTTCAGAAGAGGAAGCCAAACGGGATACTGTGTCAGAAAGGTGGGTCAGAACCCATAAAAGCTGTGGAGCCGGACAGAGTATTTCAGAGGCCATGGGTGCCAGACATGAAAGGGATCACTCAGGCTGAAAAAGATGTGACTCCAACTTTGTATTGTGCTGTAATTAAAATGGAAATTGGACTGTGACTGAAGCGCCGCAGTGAAGCTGTTGCCAGCATTAGCTCACACACATATAAATACAGTCCTATCGCACCACCACATGCACTCCTCGAGAAAGCCATACGCGAAACACGCTTCAGGGTCTCCAGCCAGCACCTGTGAGGTAATGTGCCTGTGTGAACTTGCCTGCATTTCCACTTTGCTACAGTTAGCAGTTCATATGCACCCTTTCCTGCATATTTTGCACATGCAAATAATTGATTCTTATATCTATTTTCATATATACTATTTTTTGCTTATTTTTCACAAGTAATGGCTAATGACTAATAACATTTTATATATACTGCACTTTGCATATTATGCACATGTATTGATCAATATATAAGCACTGGGCTTTGTAACCTTTTGGACATGGTTCCTTTACGGTATATTATAATTTATTAAGGTTTTGGTCACATAACAGGAGGCTGTGTTCAGCCACTTATACAGCTTTTTTTGCCTAATACCGGTACTTAATTATTCATCTGTTCATTCATTTACCTGTGCACTTTATGAGATGCTTGTTTTTATACTGTATAGGCGTTCTTATGTAAACTGTCATGCACATTGCTACTATGGTGCAGCTTTCCATTTGTCACAGTGTCAGCACTCCTTTTATGCATAAATTTCTTGTAAATGGGCCGCCCTCCCAGGGCTGTGGGGTACTCGGTACCGGGCCGGTCTCTCAAAGGGGAATGTCACAGCAGCGGTGACCCCGTCCGTGGCCCTGGGCACCCATGTAAAAGGGATTAAGTGAAGGAATAAAGTTTACGAGTGAATGATTCGTGACGCCACCTGTGGTGTTCGGCAATGAAGATGTTAAGCCGACCCTGCGGACAGATCCTCTGGGACAGATGGTGTGGTGCAGCTATGATGTTGTGGCCCTCCACAGATAGGGCAGTAATCCCAGGGCAGTGAGGATAGGTGTTGAGAAAGAGGGTGTAGTGTCTGGCACAGAGATGTAGCAGTGCTGGAGAGTTTTGCAGGAAGAAGGCAAGGACACAACAGGGTGCAGTTTCTTTACCTTTACTTTGCTTGGCAAATGCAGTCCAGGGTCCAGATTACAGATGGCACAGGAGCTGGCTAGCCTGGAAGCAACTTAGGAATCTCTCTATGCAGATGGGTTGTGCAGTCTCCTTCCTAGCGCTTATTTTTAGGTACTTGCAGTACTATGTTACACTGAAGTTCCACTAGCTTATTCTCTTTAGAACTCCCTCATATGGCAGACAGCTGTAGCCTTCTTCTTCTTCTTCTGGCTCACACGTCGCTGTTGTGCCTCCGCGTCTTATGTGGGAATAGAGCATTTACAGCTTCCTATTCCTCCGGTTTCTGTTGCAGGACCATCAGTGTCCATACAGCCTTGGAGACCGGGCTCCAGATCATGCGCTATAGCTGGGAATGAGCCTGAACTCTGCTCAATCTCCTAGCTCTTCTCCTCCATGTCCACACATGTTACCCTCCTCACACAAACTCCCTCATTTTCCCTCCTGGCCCCCAGAGAGTAGCTGCTCCCCTAATTTTGGTTCAGAGCTCCCTCTGCTGGCCTGGAATGAAAACTGTGATGTGGATAACTGCTAGAGAGATCCTTTATTGCTTCCAAGCATGACATCACACTCCCTAGGAGGAAGGCAATGCCACTGTGGCGACCATACTCCTGGGGGTGCCACATTTAGAACAGTCTTTTAAATAATCCTAATAACATTTCATATAATTTTTAGACATGGCTTCCTTTTGTTCTTTTTTTATGTATTTTCAGCTATGAGTTGCGCTGTTGACTTGGATGCAATAATAGTCTGAGATTTGTATGGAGACCAACTGGCCAACTCATTGAAGAGGCCTTTAGAGAACATCACACTTGTCTTACTCCCAGGATTAGAGTGTGGACTGGCATAATATACGGTTGCTGGACCCCTCTAGTCATCATTTCAGGTACTATAACAGCTCGGTATTAAATTGATTATGTCATGGAACCAATGGCATGGACGTTACTTCAATGAGTCTCAGGATACGCATTTCAACACGATAACACCAGGGTACCTGTTGCTTGTGCTACTATGAGCATTTTGTGTGGCCTAAACATGCTACCATGGCCTGCAGTGTCTCCGGACTTGTCTCCCATCAAGCATGTCTGGAACATGATTGGTTGGCAATAACAAAGGGAGTTGCCAGCTGCAGATCTTGATATTTATGTGCCGAAGTGCATTCAGCATATGAAGCAACCTCACCTCATTTTAGAAAAACAAGCTGGCAAGCAATCAAAGAAAAGTTCAAGTTGTTCTCCTACCCCTTCTCCTCATGCTAGTTTTCTGGTAGCCAGGCTGCTCTTTACTTGAGTAATACATCTTTTCTGGGCAATTAAAAGCTTAGATTTACTTGCCATTCGCAGCAAATCATTTTGCTAAAAATCTATATATTTTTTTAATTCATTGAGACCAGTGAATTGAATATTTAAAAGATTCTCTCAATTCTAGGACCTCCTTTTTCTGCACATAGATCATTTATACAATTTCTAATACATGTAAACTTGATCGGATTTCAGAGCTGTTTCATCAATGGGAACACAATTTGCTGGTTACATTCATCTATTCTGAGAAACCCACAAATTAGTTTTAGCAAACTTTAAAAAAGTAATTGAATAATCCTACGAATATCGATTTTTGTCTTTCAGTTAAAACTGACATAAAAAGACAGTAGGAAATTGCCATCTATGGGTTTTATATAAAAAATAATAATGGTCTTTCCCAGAGAGATATCCGACTGCTGAGATCTTTATTAGAATTGAGTTAATATTTGCAGGTTGGAGTCCACATTGCCGAAAACATAATCAGATGGGTTTTTTTTACAGAGTGACTTCAATTGCTGGAAAATTACCCCCTTTTAGCTATAAAATGAACGTGTCGGATATGCCTTGGTAGTAATTAAAGCCATTTCTTTTTATCTGCAATATATCTTTTTTCTACTTAACCACTTTTTGTCCAAGCAAAATTTTTCAAATCTGACATGCATCACTATATGCGGCAATAACTCTGGAATATTTCAACATATCCCACTGATTTTGAGATTTTTTCCATGACACGTTGTACTTTATGTTAGTTGTAAATTTAAGTTGATATGTTTTGCCTTAATTTGTAAAAATATGAGACCTTTGACAAAAATGTCAAAAAATTGGCAATTTTTGCAACTTTGAATGTTTATAACTTAAGTCCAGATAGTCATACCAAAGAAAAAAGTTAATAAATAACATTTATATTATGTCTGCCTTATATCAGCACCATTTGAAAAAATTTTCGTTTATTTAGTTAAGAAGGTTTAAAAATGTACCAGCAATTTTCATTTTTTCAATTCAATTTACAAAAGCAATTTTTTAGGAACCTATTCAGTTTTGAAATGACTTTGGGGGTCCTACTGAATATATTTAAACCCCCCCAAAATGATACAATTTTTAATATATTAAAATCTACTGTCGGGTAGTTTATTAACCTTTCAGGTACTCTTTGGGAATTAATGCAAAGAGAAAACCTTTAAAATTCTTTACCTACATGCAAATTAATGGGATCGTAAGAAGTTGCTTTTAAATAGTCGTTGACTGTGCAATTTCTAGTTTTGGAGATATAGAATGTCCTGGCCATTGTCATGGGTATGGAGATACTGAATATTTAAAAAAAATTATAATCTCGGCACTTTTAGTTAATGCTTATTGGCTATTTATTGTCATAATTTGTAATAAAATATTGTTAAAAAATATATATATTTTTGAATAATTAATCATATTTTTTCTATCTTAATATGTAGAAAATAATAACAAAAAGACAGGTATCACTTTTATTAAAACTTTGGAAGCAGAAAACATATTGACACTTCTGTAGAGCATGACCACAACACTCTCCCGTGTTAGTCAATGAGTTATTTAGATTTATAGAAAATAAAAATATTTCTTTTTTTTTCTTGTTTCAGTTACTGGTTATAGGCTAAATTACGGAATGTCACTTCTTCTTCATATTCCGCTCACAGCTTAAGGATAACCCATCTTTTGTATCCTGATATGTTTCAGCATTATCTCAGCTAACATTCAAAAAGAAATCAGTCATGCTACAATAATATTAAGAGACTTCACTGCAGCGGAAAGAACACTAATTAAAATGACTAGTTGTCATGTATTGGATTGAGAAAATCAATTGTTTTATCAAATTAAGATGTTTTGCTTGGCTGAACACTTTGCCAAGGCCACAAAGGCTGCGAGAGCATCCAATCCTTTCTATCAAGTCTACCTGGCGCTTTATTATGGATCTGGCGCAACTCACATCTCTGATTGCTCGGACAAGGTAGAATCATTTTTTTCTATAAGCACAAGCTGATTCATTCTTGGACATTTCAATACCCTAAGGAGGAATGCGGAGAACTTCTCGCTTCTAAGTAATTGGAAGGTGAAAAAAGATGTTTATGCTCCACTATTTGGCCGTGTTTCGGAGACATCAAAGATAATGATTCTCCTATTATTTATTTAGGGTAATGTTGCCTAAGTAAATGTATGCAAAACCGCTCTCTGTTGTGAGTTCATTTTCCCCTTCACCATTGAGATCTGATGAACTCCCTCTTCTGGTGAAGGAAGGTAGTGAGGCTGATTACAAAGCACCAGAGCAGAATGATGATGACTGGGTGACTGGAATTGCTGACTGGATATAAGGCAGCCGACGCCCTTCTGCCTTGCGGGTGATTTCTCTGAGGGATTCTTGGAGACCAGTCTGATTCCTGCTCCTCAAAAGCTAAGTTTTTCTGCTCTGCTTTTTGCATTTGTGTTTTGGTTTTGTTTTGCCTTGTTTTTCTGATTTCTGCCTTTCCCTGCTGGGTGAGCTGAATTCCTTTTTGCTCTGTCTTCAGAAAATACCTGAGTACTGATATACAACAACTGAACTATACATGAACTGGTGGGAGTCGAAATTTATTTATTCTGAATTTAATCCTTATTCAGATTATATAGAACAATATTTACGATTCATAGATGATATTTTGATAGTGTGGAAAGGATCAGATGACCTAGTGTCCAGCTTTAAAGATTATATTAATGATAATAATCTAAATCTGTCTTTTGTAGTAGATACCAATAGGGATATGATTTCCTTTCTCGACATACAATTGGGTGGTGATAGTCTGAAGAAAAAAGTAGATTGTCAGCTTTTTCGTAAAAAATTTCAGGAAATTCCATTTTGCATGCTTTTAGTCAACATCCACAACATGTGATTAGGAATATCCCCACAGGGGAATTTATCAGAGCCCGTAGGTGTTGTACCGATGACAGCAAGTATAAGGAAGAATGTGATAATATTAAAAAAAGGTTACAACACAGGGGTTATAATCTTAAAATGGTTAAAAAAGCTGAAACTAAAGCCAATGAAAAAAGCAGAGATCAGTATTTATTCCAGTCGAAAAAATCAGATAAGAAAGATTTTTCTAATGAAATGATTTTCTCTACTACATATCATAGTAATTATTACAAAGTAATTAATGTTGTTCGGAAACATCTACCATTATTAACTACTGATAGTACACTTAGGGAAATTTTGAAAAATGGTTGCAAATTTGTCCCCAAAAAATCTTTGACGATAGGAAATATAATCTCTCCTAGTGAACTCAGTGAGAACACAGATAAAATAGGTTGTACATGGTTATCTACTAAAGGTTCATTTAGATGCGGGCAGAAGTTATGTGGGTTATGTAAATTCATGATAAATAATAATAAGTCTGTTATAAGTAATGAGGGTCAAGTATTTAAGCTCAAAACTTGTATGAATTGTGCCACTGATTACTGTGTTTATATCATCTTTTGCACGACATGCAGAAAACAGTATGTAGGATCCACAAGTCGTAGCATAAGAAAAAGATTGTCGGAACACATTTATGACATCAATAATATTACTACCCGTAGTCTTTCGGGGGCTTCTAAACATTTTTTGTATGAACATAAGGGAGAATTGAATAGCCTGCGAGTAAGTGCTTTGGAATTTGTTCCTGCTCCTCGGCGTGGTGGCGATAGAATTAAATTACTCCAAATGATTGAAGCTCGATGGATATTAAAACTTAATACTAGATATCCAGCAGGATTAAATTTGAAGCATGAATTGATGTGTCTATATTAATATGTTTTTTTTTTTTTTTTTTTTTGGAGTTTTTTTTTTCTCTTTTGCCGGGTGCGGTGGTATGTACCTTTAATCCCAGCTACTAGGGAGGCTGAAGTTTGTTTGTTTTTGGTTTAATCATCAGATTATTATTAAGTGAGAATTCACATTGTAATATGTTTGTATAAGATGAATGCATCATAGGGTTAAACCAGTGAGGTACTATTGTTAACTTTGAATTAGTGATGTCAGTTTCACAGCTGATTTTGGTGGGTGTTACCCAAGGCAGCCTTCTCTGGTTGCTTTTCCTTGATAAGTGCAACATTTATTCAGTATTTTATGCTATGATTAAGGGTCAAATATGATCCGAAACGCGTAAGCCTACACATGCTTTTATCATCACTGGAAATGCATTTTTTAATTATGGATTAAATAAAGGCTTTTCTTAATTTTTTCACATCGTGTGCTGGAACTATAAAAAACTTTTTTTCACTGAGTACTGGTATAGTCTTTTTGAAGCCTAGTGTCTTCAGGGCTTTTTTCCCTATCAGTCTGTTGGCTCTTGTTTTTGAGAGGGTTTTGGCGGATTGCAGACAGCAGCTTTTCTATCCTGTCCTATATAGTTAGCTTGGGCCCCATCATTTACTTAGCCTATCTTTCTATCTGTGTGAGTGTTATTTCATCTTGCTTCACAGTCATTATATGTTGGGGGCTGCCTATTGCTTTGGGGTCTGCTCTGGGGCAGTTTAGATTTCCCTTTCTGTCTTTAGGCTATGTAGTTCTCCGGCTGTGATCGAGGGGTCTAGGGCACCGTAGGAACCCCCCACGGCTACTGCTAGTTGTTGTTGTTAGGCTCAGGGGTCTGCAATCTGATAGCTGCCAACTTCTCTGGTTTTCTGGACTTAGCTAGTATTTCTGTTTTTGCCTCCTACGGTGACTCATTCATAACAGAATCACCTGCCATACCGCAGATCCTAGGGTACTCAATAGCAGGAAAGAATTGTAAAAAAAAAAAAAAGTGTGTATATTTTTTCCTCTATATCTCTGAGGCCGTAGGGGGAATTTTTTTTTCTCTCTCAATGGAGATAAAGCAATTGTCTGATCATGTGGAGCAGCTCGCTGTGGAAGTGCGGGGAATTTCCACCTACCTTGCTCATTCACGTGCTGCTGAACCAAAGATCCCTACTCCTGATGTGTTTTTTGGGGATCGGTCTAAATTTTTGAATTTCAAAAATAATTGTAAATTATTTTTTGCCTTGAAGCCTAACTCGTCAGGGAGCTCCAAGCAGCAGGTTAAAATTGTCATCTCTTTGCTGCGTGGCGATCCCCAGGATTGGGCATTTTCTTTGAAACCAGATGATCCTATTCTGACTAATGTGAATGCATTTTTTCAAGCCTTGGGGTTGTTGTATGACGAACCTAATGCTATTGATCAGGCTGAAAAGACCCTGTTGGTATTGAGCCAGGGTCGAGATTCTGCAGAATTGTACTGTCAAATATTCCGAAAGTGGGCGGTCCTTACTACCTGGAATGATAATGCCTTGGCAGCTCTCTTTCGGAAGGGTTTGTCAGATGCCGTAAAAGATACCATGGTGGGATTTCCTGTTCCCTCTGGTCTTGACGACTCTGTCATTAGCCATTCAGGTTGATTGGCGTTTACGTGAACGCAGGACTGCACGAGAGGTGTTGCCACCTGTTGAACAAGTGTCTGAACCTATGCAATGTGATAGAGTTTTGTCCAGGGAGCAACGTCAGGAGTTCAGAAGGCATAATGCGCTGTTTTTCTTTTTGTGGAGATGCCTCGCATATTATTTCTGTCTGTCCTAAACGAGAGAAACGTTTTGCACACACGTTTTCTGTGGGTGGTGTTCAACCTAAGTTTCTTCTGGCAACTAATCTGATCTGCTCCCTGTCCACATTTTCCGCCAAGGCTTTTGTGGATTCGGGAGCAGGCCTGAACCTAATGGACTTGAATTTTGCTAAACGTTGTGGATTTCCGATGACACCTCTGCGGACGCCTATCCCTTTGAGGGGGATTGATGCTACTCCTTTGGCGAAAAATAAACCTCAGTTTTGGACCCAGGTGGTAATGTGGGTCGCCCCAGACCATCAAGAAAATTGCAGATTTTTGGTGTTGCATAATTTGCATGGTACCATTGTTCTGGGTTTTCCCTGGTTGCAAATTCATAATCCAGTTTTGGATTGGAAATCTGTGTCTGTGGTGAGTTGGGGTTGTCGGTGTGCCCTTAGTGAGGCTCCGGTTTTTTCCACCTCTCCTCAGTCGCATGATGTTCCTGACTATTTGGCAGACTTTTATGATGTATTTAGTGAGAATGAGTCTGCGTCTTTGCCTCCTCATAGGAGTTATGACTGTGCAATTGAACTGAGCCCGGGGTGTAAATTTCCCAAGGGTCGGCTCTTCAATTTATCTGTACCCGAGCACGAGGCTATGCGATTCTATATTAAGGAGGCATTGGAGAAGGGTCATATTAGACCATCCTCTTCACCCTTAGGTGCCGTTTTTTTTTTCGTGGCCAAAAAGGATGGTTCATTAAGGCCTTGTATTGATTATCGTGCCCTCAACAAAATTACTATTAAATATCAGTATCCATTACCCCTGATTTCGGATCTATTCTCCAGAGTTAAAGGTGCTTGCTGGTTTACCAAGCTTGACCTCAGGGGGGCGTATAATCTTATTCGCATTAAGCATGGGGATAAATGGAAGACGGCGTTTAATACTCCGGAGGGACATTTTGAGTACCTGGTGATGCCTTTTGGGCTCACTAATGCCCCTTCTGTCTTCCAGTGCTTCATGAACGACATTTTCCGAGACTTTGTGGATAAATTTTTGATTATCTATCTGGATGATATTTTGATCTTCTCCAAGGATTGGGATTCTCATGTGGAACATGTTCGGACTGTGTTCCGGATCTTGAGGGAGAATTCCCTGTATGTCAAAGGATCGAAATGCCTTTTTGGGGTACAGAGGATTTCATTTTTGGGGTTTATTTTGTCTCCGTCAACTATTGAAATGGACCCGGCCAAGGTACAGGCCATTTATGATTGGGTTCAGCCCACTTCTTTGAAGGCCCTCCAGAAGTTTTTGGGTTTTGCTAATTTTTATCGGAAATTTATAGCAAAATTTTCTAGTATTGCCAAGCCATTGACTGATCTGACTAAGAAGGGTGCTGATGTGTTGAATTGGTCTCCGGAGGCTGTTTCTTCCTTTCAGGAGCTGAAGCGAAGATTCACTTCTGCACCGGTTTTGCGGCAACCTGATGTCTCACTCCCGTTACAGGTAGAGGTGGACGCTTCTGAGATTGGTGCAGGAGCTGTTTTGTCCCAAAAGGATCCTGTAACATCTAAAATGAATCCTTGTGCTTTCTTTTTTTTTCCGAAAGTTCTCTCCATCTGAACGTAACTATGATGTGGGGAATCGGGAACTGTTAGCCATGAAATGGGCATTTGAGGAGTGGAGACATTGGTTGGAGAGAGCTAAACACCAAGTCGTGGTCCTCACTGACCACAAGAATTTGATTTACCTGGAGTCGGCCAAACGCTTGAACCCTAGACAGGCTAGGTGGGCCTTGTTTTTTACACGTTTTGATTTTGTGGTCTCTTTTCTTCCTGGCACTAAGAATGTCAAGGCAGATGCCCTCTCTAGGAGCTTCTTTGCTGATTCTAATGTGGTGACAAAGCCTGCTACCATCTTAGGCGAAGGGGTAGTTCTTTCTGCCATCTCGCACGATTTGAGACGTGCTCTGGAAGAGTTCCAGGAGGACAAACCTGAGCGTTGTCCCAGTTGAAAGTTGTATGTTCCTGACCAGTGGAAGAAGAGAGTGATGTCTGAAGTTCATTGCCCTGCATTGGCTGGTCATCCAGGTATTTTTGGTACTAGAGATCTGGAGAGTCGGTCTTTTTGGTGGCCCGCCTTGTCTCGTGATGTCAGGAATTTTGTGCAGTCCTGTGGGACTTGCTCCCGGTCTAAACCTTGTTCTCGCTCTAATGGGTTGTTGATGCCTTTGCCGGTACCCAGGAGGCCATGGACCCATATTTCAATGGAAATCATCTCTGATATGCCTGTCTCTCAGAGAATGACTGTTATTTGGGTGATTTGTGATAGGTTCTCTAAGATGGTTCACCTTGTACCACTCCCTAAGTTGCCATCTTCCTCTGAGTTGGTGCCCCTGTTTTTGCAACAGGTGGTTCACTTGCACGGGATTCCTGAGAACATTGTATCTGACAGAGGAGTTCAGTTTGTGTCTAGATTTTGGAGGACTTTCTGTTCCAAGCTGGGAATTCAGTTGTCCTTCTCCTCTGCTTTTCACCCTCAGACCAATGGGCAGACGGAGAGAACAAACCAGATCTTGGAGTCGTATTTGAGATGTTTTATTTCTGCTGATCAGGATGATTGGGTTTCATTTTTGCCCTTGGCCGAATTTGCTTTAAATAATAGAGCTAGTTCTGCCACTTTGATGTCACCTTTTTTTGTAACTTTGGGTTTCATCCTCGATTTTCTTTAGGCCAGGTGGAGTCTTCTGCCTGCCCAGGTGTTGACACTGTGGTGGAGAGAATGCACCAGATCTGGGACCAAGTGGTGGATAAGTTATCTCTCTCCCAGGAAAAGGCCCAGCGGTTTTCCAACCGACATAGGACCATTGGTCCCCAGTTTAAGGTTGGTGATATGGTTTGGTTATCATCAAAAAATATCGCTATGAAGGTGGCTTCTCCTAAGTTTAAGCCTAGATTTATTGGATCTTACAAGATTTTGGAGATTATTAATCCGTTCTCTTTTCGTTTGGCTCTTCCTGTCACATTTAAAATTCATAATGTGTTTCATAAGTCCTTGTTGAAGAGGTTTGTTGAACCAGTTGTTCCTGGGGTGGCACCTCCGGACCCGGTATTAGTTGAAGGTAACATGGAATATGAGGTAGAGAAGATACTGGATTCCCGTCTGGCTAGATGGAGACTCCAGTATTTGGTTAAGTGGAAGGGTTATTGTCAGGAGGATAATTCCTGGGTCTCTGCCTCTGATATTCATGCCAAAAGATTGGTGCGTGCCTTTCATCGGGCTCACCCTGATCGCCCTGGTGGCGTGGATGAGGGTTTGGTGACCCCGTCCTCAAGGGGGAGGTACTGTTGTGAGTTCATTTTCCCCTTCACCATTGAGGTCTGATGAACTCCCTCTTCTGGTGAAGGAAGGTAGTGAGGCTGATTACAAAGCACCTGAGCAGAATGATGATGACTGGGTGGCTGGAATTGCTGACTGGATATAAGGCAGCCAACGCCCTTCTGCCTTGCGGGTGATTTCTCTGAGGGATTCTTGGAGACCAGTCTGATTCCTGCTCCTCAAAAGCTAAGTTTTTCTGCTCTGCTTTTTGCATTTGTGTTTTGGTTTTGCTTTGCCTTGTTTTTCTGATTTCTGCCTTTCCCTGCAGGGTGAGCTGAATTCCTTTTTGTTCTGTCTTCAGAAAATACCTGAGTACTGATATGGTCTTTTTGAAGCCTAGCGTCTTCAGGGCTTTTTTCCCTATCAGTCTGTTGGCTCTTGTTTTTGAGAGGGTTTTGGCGGATTGCAGACAGCAGCTTTTCTTTCCTGTCCTATATAGTTAGCTTGGGCCCCATCATTAGCTCAGCCTATCTTTCTATCTGTGTGAGTGTTTTTTCATATTGCTTCACCGTCATTATATGTTGGGGGCTGCCTTTTGCTTTGGGGTCTGCTCTGGGGCAGTTTAGATTTCCCTTTCTGTCTTTAGGCTATGTAGTTCTCCGGCTGTGATCGAGGGGTCTAGGGCACCGTAGGAACCCCCCACGGCTACTGCTAGTTGTTGTTGTTGTTAGGTTCAGGGGTCTGCAATCTGATAGCTGCCAACTTCTCTGGTTTTCTGGACTTAGCTAGTATTTCTGTTTTTGCCTCCTACGGTGACTCATTCATAACAGCTCTCCTTCAGAAGGAAGAAACCGTCCTCTCGAGTGCCGCCTGTAGGTGACTACTGCGTAAATCTTTGTATGGCCAAATAAAGATGTATTCTCCCCTTAGGCTAAGTGCACACGTACCGGAACTCTCATGGAAATTACCGCGAGAATTCCGGAATTCCATTCCGCGGGAAAATCGCATTTTAAATTCCCGCGATTTTCCCGCGGAAAAACTAGCATTTTGCAAGCGTAATTAGCTTGCAAAATGCTAGCGTTTTCCAAGCGATCTGTAGCATCGCTTGGAGAACTGATTGACAGGTTGTCACACTCATCAAACACAGTGTTTGACGAGTGTGACCAACTTTTTACTACTGAGGCTGCCTATGCAGCATCAGTAGTAAAAGATAGAATGTAAAAAAAAATAAAAAATGATGTTGTTCTTATCTTCCAACGTCCCGCGCATCCGTTCCCAGTAATCCTTTGCGAAAGTGCCCGCGATGACGTCCGTTCTCGCGGGATCGCGATGTCTCGCGGTAATTCGCGATGACGTCGCGCGAATGACCGCGAGACTTCGCGATCCCGCGAGAACGGACGTCATCGCAGGCATTTTTGCAAAGGATTACTGGGAACGAGAGCGTGGAGAGAAGTGGGAAGGCTGCGCAGGTCGCCGGAAGGTGAGAATAACAATATTTTTTATTTTAAATTCTATTTTTTACAGGGATATGGTGCCCAGAGCCCGGAGGACAGTCTCCTCTCCTCTGGACCGTGGGTACCATCCGCAAATGTTCTGTTTACTTTCCGCATGGTGTGCACAGCCACATGCGGGAAGTAAGCGGAACAATGCAATCCTATGGGTTTGGGATCGCCGCGATTCCGCAAATTAATGAGCATGCTGCGGTTTTTACCGCGAAGCAATTCCGCCGCGGTAAAAACCGCAGCATTAGCACAGCATTGCGGAATCCCATAGGAATGCATGGGATGCTTATTTTTCTCGTTTTTGCGGTAAAATCGCGCGGTTAAAACCGCCGCGGAAACGCGAAAAAAACGCCACGTGTGAACTCAGCCTAATAATGTTATGGAGTACAATATGATATGATGTATGATTGCTGGATGTAAAAACTCAGAGATTCTTGAAGATCATGAGACTGAACAGACACCAATGGAAAGCAATGCCCCAATGTAGTGAAAATGGCTGAGCCGTAGCTCCCTGGTGATTGAAAACATTATTTTGCAAGGAAAATCTGTAAAGGATCCAGTCCTTCACAGATATATTTCCCAACACCTCCATACATAGGTGTGGCCGAGCATTCCTGTGATTATTTGAAAGCAATTTTTCTTCATGTTGAATAGAATTGGGGCCAACTAGATCTCTACTTTGCATTTACAAGGTGCACTAACTTTTAAATAGTACTGTATATAGATGTGTGACTGGGTGTCTTTATATCAACTTTCTGAGCCTTTATCTAAGGCTCTTTAAGCTCTTGAGATTGTTGTGGTGACATGAGGGTCAGTGCGTGCTCTCGGCTGCTGGTCCGGCTGTCTTTAGAAAGACCGCATAGGTCGGGGCTATGAACGCCTATATTCCTTCCCAGGGAGCAGAACAGTATTCAGACAACACAGGGTGAGGGTACCACACTCTGGCAAGAATATATTGGATCACCAACAGGTATAAGCATATACAGTATAACATACCTAGCAATGACACAAGATGGTGCAAATGACAGTCTCACCCTTTTGCTGGCTCATCGGGGATTAAAACCTCCGTGACTTTGAGGCATGCAGAGCGAACTGCCCCAACCAGCATCACCCAGCTTTTTTCGGGCAGCCACAGAGAGGAGGTAGCGGCAAGCATAGGAAGCTGACCGACCACAGTGAGTTGTCCCAACCTGGGTTAAGCTAATCATTTCATGGGCTCAATATTGGGCATTGGAGTAGATTTGTATTCCACCAGCTGGAACAATGGTTCTTGGGCTGACTTCCTGTAGAATCACTGTGGTGACAAGAGAAGGCCCTTTTCATATCCCACAGCTTCCATTTCATGGCATTGTCCCACAGGATTGAGGGAAGGTAGTCATGGCTGTTCTCTCATTTTTTGATTATTGAAGTAGTCTGCATAATTGTCTTCCAAGTGGTGCAGACTAGTACAAGAGCAGGAGGATGATGCAATCTGTAATCAGTAGGTATTAATTTAACAAATTAACATACAAAATGGTCATTGGACAGTCTCACATGAAGCAATGTCTCATGTCCCTTGACTTACTGATCAAAGAAATAGTACATCTGGCATAATTAAGAATAATTCATCCCCCACAAAAGTGACCAGATTGATCTTTGTTGTCACAATGATGGCCTATTTTGGCCTAAAGGGTGCAGTATTTTTTTTATATCATTTTATTCTAAAAGTCATAACTTTTCTATATTTGAATCAACATATGGGTATGTGCACACGCTGCAGATTCACTAACGGATTTTTCCGTGCAGATCCGCAGGTAAATCCACAGGTAAAATGACCTGCAGTTTACCTGCGGAGTGGCCTGCGGTTTTCTCCTGCGGTTTGACACCTGGACAATGGAGCAGGTGTCAAACCGCAGCGGAATCCGCAGAAAGAATTGACATGCTGCGGATTTCAAACCGCAGCTTTTCCACAGGGAAAAATCTGCAGCATGTGCACTGCGGATTTGAAATACCACTGACTAACATGGTACTGTACTATGTCTGCGGAACTGCTGCGGATCCGCAGCGTGTGCAAATACCCTAAAGCTTCTTTGACAGAATAACTTTTTCATTTATTTGTTGTTGGTGAAGTCAATGAGAAAAAGATCACCAGTCTGCTAATCTTTTCAGTAATTTGTTTTTATGGCATTCACTGTACAATATAAGGCATGCGAGCTTTATTCTGCAGCACGTTAAATTTTTTTTGTGAGTTGTTAGAGTTGTGGGTCGTTATAAATGTACGCACTTTTTATGTTTTGCTCTTTTTGCACAATTTAATTAGTAAAAAAATAAACTTATTGATTTGTTTTCCATCACGGCATGATCATGATTGTCAACAAGAGGACTTAAGTTTTGATTTTGTTCGACAACATTTAGGAGTGCATGGAAGAGATTTTTTTGGGAAGGTGGGTGAACAAAAATATCAATCCAGGTTTTTTAAGCTAAAAAAATTCTCACCATACTCATTTTAGCCTTCAATTTGTTACGGATGTTGGTCTCATAGCAAACATGGTCTTGGAAATCCATCTGCATACCATGATGGCTTTTAGGGGCAAAGATGGGTCTAAAGAGCAAGCTCCTTTTATCAAAAGAAGAGCCGCAGATGCTGGAAGGAAACAGGCCGTTCTCAGGATTCCTGTCTGATGGCCACAGATTACTCATGTGGCTGCTGGACAGAGTCCTACTAATCGATTTTCACCATTTCTATTCTTTTGTATATTGCTGCAAAGAATTTCAAACACGGCACAGACAATGAAGTAGAAAAGTATTCCATAACACTTCAGGGTGTGCTATTTAGGGGGATCCAACAATTATTAACCAGACTCTTCGTTATTGTTCTTTGTTATTGTTAAGTGCATTCTTTATGTACTGGAAAATGTAATAAACTAGCAATGAAACCATAGCTCAATGTCTGATCATATAACTGATGGATTACGCAGCTCGCATCCTCTTAAAGTCTAATAATTAGCATGCCTAGTATGTTGGAGCTGGAAAAATGTTTGCCTATGATCTCAGTAAAAGAATGCAGCAAAACTGCTATGTGTGGACACAACAATTTGTCTAGTGTTTGCAAACCTGTTGCAACCTTGGAAAATTCTTAACTCTTTTCAAGACATAAAGCAGATCACCCTTCCCCCTGCTGAAATCCTAAAGGACTCATTCAGACAGTGATTATTTCAGTCCATGACTTGGATCAAAAACAGACATTGCTGTGATTTATTTATAGACTCACTGTCCCCAAAAAATATTGATGTGTGGACAGCCCCGTGGATTATAGTGGGTACCTGTTCTATCCATGAAAAACGTACATCTGAAGGCAGCCTAAGTGATCAGGTCCTGAACAGGGGATACTTCTCCACTTACTAAGGCTGGTTTCACATTAGCGCTTTTTAAGCGCACGCACGGCCGGGGGTAGCTCCGCCCCCGAGCCGGCTCTCTGCCCGGCGTGCCCACCCCTTGCTTGTAGCGCCGCCTCCTAGCGGACAGCGGCGCCTGTGATCGGCGCACCCTATCTTTAGCATAGGGTGCGCAGATCGTGCGCAGGCCGTGCGCTAGTTGCGCTTTGACCTGCGCTGCGCACTTTTGACGGTGCGCCGTGCGCGCCAAAATCGAACTTTTCGGATTTTGGCGAGCACGGCGCACCGTCAAAAGTGCGCAGCGCAGGTCAAAGCGTAACTAGCGCACGGCCTGCGCACGATCTGCGCACCCTATGCTAAAGATAGGGTGCGCCGATCGCAGGCGCCGCTGTCCGCTAGGAGGCGGCGCTACAAGCAAGGGGCGGGCACGCCGGGCAGAGAGCCGGCTCGGGGGCGGAGCTACCCCCGGCCGTGCGTGCGCTTAAAAAGCGCTAATTTGAAACCAGCCTAAGATAATATAGGAGCATGGATTTTCTAAATGAGACATCCCCTTTAACTTAATATATTTAGGAAAATGTTGAAGTCTAATTTTTTTTACATTCATATTTAATGTGTTCACTGTAGACATGAAGGATCTTTCAAAGAGATATTTCCATCACATGAAATAATGGTATATTGCTATGATACATGATTCATGTGGATCTGACCTCTGACACCAACAGATCATGTTTTCAGGATTTCCTTAGTATTGTCCAGGTGATAGAATTATTGCCTGTCCAGGTGATGCAGTTATCAACTGGGCAAAGTGTGAGCAGGTAGCGGGTTGCAGTAATGGACAAGAGGCAGACCAAGGGTTAACAAATGGTTTAATTCACAGGAGGATACACCTCACAGGTAGATATTTAAATGAAGGGGAGAGTTCTTCCCTAATACAAAGAACACTACTAGGAAGTTTTAACTAATAGGGGAAGAAAATGTAAACTATGCACTTATCACTTTGCACTCCAGTCACAGATGTGCCCCTCTCCTTGACTGGGGCAACTTGGAATGAGCCACAACGGGGATCTGTTACACTCTGGTGGAAAATGGAGGAAGCTTTTCTGGCGTTGAGAATGTTCCTCCTGTGATCCTGACGGTGTCTTCTTTTCAGTCCTGTTGCTGGCGGTGATTGCCCGGGGTTCTAGCATGGGCACTGGCCCCAACAGATGCAGGGCAGATTCTTCCCTCAGCAGTGAGAATTCTTGCACTATCAGGGCCTGGGAGACGGTCCCGAAACAGTTCAAGGTGGTCTGTTCGGTCTGCTGAGTTGTGCCATAGAGCACCGGTATCCTTCACACAAACCTTGCCTTCCCCAGTCAGTACTGTCGGCCAGGGCAGTGGTGTCAGCATAGTCGGCAGAGATCACAGTCTTGTCAAGAAATTTGATGTAGGCAGGGACAGCGAAGTTAGCGGGGACAGCGTTACATGCGGCCTGTCAGCCGTACCCCGTCAGTCAGCTCCTGTCAGTGCATCCTCTCATCTCCAGCTCCCCTTAGCGCCTCCCCCATCATCTCACAGCAGAAATTACCTCACGCCACTCAGGCGCGCTCAGCGTTCCCGCCTCCTCAGTTTGAATTTCTGCGAGTGCATTTTCTGTCTGCTTAGCCACACCCCCTTTTCTCAGGCACAGGGAACATCCTGTTACTCTAAGTGCTCCCCCTTTAACTGAGGTGACATACCCGACGGTTCTGAGCCCGTTGTGGATGAGACAAGCCTGGCTTGCTTCTTCTCCTTACAAATACAAGGCCTTGGCGGGCCCCCGAGCAGAACGCAGAGGGTCCTGATGATTTCAACTGGACACACATGCAGTTGAAATGTATTGCCCTGTTGCCATCACAATAGGCCACCATACTAGCACTGGCTGGTGTATTTCTGTGTCGCAGGCAGAGCATGACAGTGATGTCTCCGGCATATGATGTCACTGTCATGTGACACCTGCGACAGGCGCACTCACGTCAGCCACCGGACTCTGCTAGGTTGGCAGCCGTTTTGACATGAGCACACTGGATCTCCAAGATGAGGACATCTTGTGGCACCCCGGGAGCATAGGCAGGTAAGAGGGTTTGCTCCCCTCCCTCTTCTGTCACTGTGGATGCAGCATGATGTCAAGGGACCTAGGGGGCATAGACAGGGCAAAGGAACATAAGTGCCTATGTCTCTTGGCTCTAAGTGTGCCCCCTATGTCCCTTGGCACTGGCTAGGAGCCATATGTCCCTTGACCTTGGCTAGAGCCCCTATGTCTCTTGGCCCCGGCTGTGCCCCTTATGTCCCTTGGCCCTGACTGTGCCACCTAAATCCCTTGGCCCGGGCTGTGCCCAAAATGATAGGGGACCCAGAGCTCTTGGTCAGGGCCAGTCGGCACAGACGGGACCTAGGGGGTACAGCCAGGGCAAAAGGGACCTAAGGGACAAAGCCAGGGCCAAAAGACCTAGGGGGCCAGGATAAAGCACATTTATTAAATAAAGGGGGCCAGGATTAGGGACTTAAAGGGAACTTGTCAGATCCCCCATGCCCTTAAACCTCACAGCATTCACTTATTTAATTATTTATGAGAAAATTCCCTGACTATCCAGCCCTGCATAATGTTTGTCTGTAGAAATTAGGCTTAAAAAAAGAGTGTCCCCATTTCCTATGCTAATGAGGGCTTTGACTAAGCGATGGGGCGTTAGTTACCCCTGACTAGTCAGCCCTCTTTCCATGTTAGCACAGCATTCATAGGCACACTGTGCTTGATTGGAAGTTGAGAAGATGTCTTCCAGCTACGCACAATGGGGCCTATGAAGCTGGAAAGTCTACACCTGGCAGCAGAGGTGCAGTGATGCTACCAAAATGTGTGGCACATGTGCATGAGATCTGTGGTGGCTGGTGATGCCAACAACTCCTACAAATTATGTTATGACCACAGGGGATAACATGGAAAGAGGGCTGACTAGTAAGGGGTAATTAATGCCCCATCGACAAGTCAAAGCCCTCATTAATATAGGAAATGGGTGCAATATAAATGTTTCTTTAAACCTAATTTTTACAGACAAATATTATACAGGGACAGTAAGGCAGAGAATTTACTCATAAATAAGTGAATGCTGCTGGGTTCAAGGGCATGGGTAACAAATATTATTAGTTCATGGTGGCAAGTGGGGGACATTATTACTGCTGTAATATAATTTAATTTTTAGAAGACTGTTTTCCATGGGGAGTGGGGTCCTGTTAGTGCTGCCCTGCACTGTATGCCATTTTTTTTCTTCATCTGGTGTTGTGGGGAGTGTGATAACTGTTATTTTCTTCTGAGACAAGTCCTGTCAGGAAGAAGTGATGGTGGTCTGTGGCAGATGAAGAAGAAAAGTGAAGATGAATGAATTCACCTAGAGACGTCACTGGTGAGTCAGTGCATCACATGTACATGCACACTTTACACTATATACAGAGCTTCTGTGTAAAATGTCACTGTATTATTTGCACACTGATACTATATACAGAGCTCCAGTGTATAAAGCCTCCGGTGATCACTGTATTACCTGTACACTGAGACCATATACAAAACTCCTGTGTATAATGTCACCGATGATCACTGTATTACCTGTACACTGATACTATGTATAGAGCTCCTGTGTATAATGTCACTGGTAGTGTTGAGCGATACCGTTCGATACCCAAAAATATCGTATCGGATGGTATCGCCCGATACGAAAAAATTATCGGGTATCGCCGGTAAGTCAATGGGACTTCCGGTATCGGAATTAAAAAAAGCCCTTTATTTCCTTGTTGGCTAATTCTACATATTTGAAAACAAATAAGAATCATGTAGAATGTATTGTGGGAGGTGGAGGAGACATTAAAAGCATAGTGGTTTATTCAAATCATATGGCATAGCATTACTTCCATTTTTTTTTTTCAAGACGTTCGGAGTTAAAAAGATATTGACTATGTTAACCTTTTTTATATTTAGTCAGATATGTATGTTTCACAACTTCCATGCTCTTCACCTTCTTTTGTACTTCTCCCACACTTTCTCCTTCATGATCCGCAGCAGTAGCATTTTTTTCATCAACTTTTTCTTCACCTTATTCATCTTCTTCTTCTTCATCTTCTTCCCATTAACTTTTTTTTCCATTCTTCATATTCTTCTTATTCAGCTATTATCAATTTTAATATGCTATTTCTTCATCTTCTTCCTATTCTTCTTTGTCTTCATTTTCTTATGGTGACAGGCATTCCTGTAGTACTTATCTATAAAAGTTATAAGATTACACCTTACGTTCTGCCTGTCACTAAAGATTTACAACAGGATTTGTCCGCGTTCAGTTTGGCCTGCAGCAGCAGGCATTTTCAAGGGGCACCACGAGGAGGAACGGACTCACCCCCATTTACTGCTTAGTCTTCTTCTGCTTATAATTTTGATTTCTTCTATGCTGATTTTTAGTCTTATGCTTAATGTTCTTCTGCTTTCTGTTCTTCTGCTTTTGCTTCTTCTGCTTCTTGTTCTTCTGTCTTTTGTTCTGTATCTTGGTGGTTGTCTTCATGTTCTTTGTCCTCTTGGTCTTATTATTTAGGGTCATATTTCTGGTCTTCTTTGGTGTGGTCTTCAGGGTCGTCGTCATCAGGGTCGTCGTCATGGAGATCAATAAGGATTACCAAAGACAATTTCAAAAAGCTTGATCTTGGAAATGTAGCAGAAGGTACAAGAATGCTGAGAAACTGGCGAGAACCAGCAGACAGTGCTGGCACCCGGATGGGTAACAGAAGGAATAAGAGCCAATGGCACTACCGAGGACCAACTGACGGTGCTGGACCACGGTTACTAAGCAGAAGGTACCTGTGCTAAAAAGCACTACCAAGGACCAGCTGACGGTGCTGGACCTCGGATACCGAGATGGAGGCACCTAGGCCAAAGGCTGTGGCGAGAACCAGCAGACAGTGCTGGCACCCGGATGGGTAGCAGAAGGAACAAGAGCCAATGGCACTACCGGGGACCAACTGACGGTGCTGGACCACGGTTACTAAGCAGAAGGTACCTGTGCTAAAAAGCACTACCAAGGACCAGCTGACGGTGCTGGACCTTGGATACCGAGATGGAGGCACCTAGGCCAAAGGCTGTGGCGAGAACCAGCAGACAGTGCTGGCACCCGGATGGGTAACAGAAGGAACAAGAGCCAATGGCACTACCGAGGACCAACTGACGGTGCTGGACCACGGTTACTAAGCAGAAGGTACCTGTGCTAAAAAGCACTACCAAGGACCAGCTGACGGTGCTGGACCTCGGATACCGAGATGGAGGCACCTAGGCCAAAGGCTGTGGCGAGAACCAGCAGACAGTGCTGGCACCCGGATGGGTAGCAGAAGGAACAAGAGCCAATGGCACTACCGAGGACCAACTGACGGTGCTGGACCACGGTTACTAGGCAGGAGGTACCTGTGCTAGAAAGCACTACCAAGGACAAGCTGACGGTGCTGGACCTCGGATACCGAGATGGAGGCACCTAGGCCAAAGGCTCTGGCGAGAACCAGCAGACAGTGCTGGAACCCGGGTGGGTAGCAGAAAGTACCCATTTAAAGCAAAGTAGCCAGGCCGCAAGCCGGCCGCAGTTACCGAAACCCACAGTCCTACAGGGGGTCCATGTCCCATTGGCACTACGGATCCAGCCTTCAGTGCCAGTTCCCGCAGCCCACATAGGAGTCACCAAAACTGCAGGCACCGTAGAGTCGGCTAACCCGGCCGCAAGACGACAGGACAATGGATTGGTGGCATAGTGACCTTGACACTACCCGGAAACAGCAGGCGTGCTGGAACCAGGCTGGGCAACAGGGAGTTCCCGTGCCAAAGACACTGCCGAGAACCAGCTGACGGTGCTGGAACTTAGATGGGTAGCAAAAGCTACAAGAGCCAATGGCACTACCGAGGAACAGCTGACGGTGCTGGACCACGGTTACTAGGCAGGAGGTACCTGTGCTAGAAAGCACTACCAAGGACCAGCTGACGGTGCTGGACCTCGGATACCGAGATGGAGGCACCTAGGCCAAAGGCTCTGGCGAGAACCAGCAGACAGTGCTGGAACCCGGGTGGGTAGCAGAAGGTACCCATTCAAAGCAAAGTAGCCAGGCCGCAAGCCGGCTGCAGTTACCGAAACCCACAGTCCTACAGGGGGTCCATGTCCCATTGGCACTACGGATCCAGCCTTCAGTGCCAGTTCCCGCAGCCCACATAGGAGTCACCTAAACTGCAGGCACTGTAGAGTCGGCTAACCCGGCCGCAAGACGACAGGAAAACGGATTGGTGGCATAGTGACCTTGACACTACCCGGAAACAGCAGGCGTGCTGGAACCAGGCTGGGCAACAGGGAGTCCCCTTGCCAAAGACACTGCCGAGCACCAACTGGCGTTGTTGGAGCCCAGGGACAATCATGGTGTAGGCCGAGGCCTACTTGGTGGTAGTTTTAGATTGTTTGTAGGCTACAACAGACTGTCAACGTGCTCCAATTAGGCATCTGTCTCCACTCTGTTTTCAGGATTTCACGTGACTACCAACACCGCCAGTTTATGCGTACAGTAGCCGTCTGCCCAATCCACACGTGTTCCTGTGTTACTGGTGTTCTGTAATGTCAGCAGATCCCCTGATGTTTGTCTGCCAATGTCTCCTGCTCTGTCCACATTCCCACCACTTGCAGTGGGAAGGTGGACAGCGCAGGAGACAGTGCCGGACACACATTGGGGGATCAGCTCACGTTACAGAACACCAGGAACACAGGAACAAGTGTGGAATGCGTGGACGGCAACTGTGAGTAGGAACTGGCGGTGTTGGAGGACAGGGGAAATACTAGAGACAGAGTGGAGACAGAGGCCAAATCAGAGAATGTTTAAATCTGAAGTAGTTACAATTTGGAGGCAGCAGTAGTTTGCCCTCCACACAGCAGGGGATCAGCTGACGTTACCGAACCCCACTTTCACATGAACGAGTGTGTTTTTCTGTGTGGACAGCACTTCCGAGCACCAACTAGCGTTGTTGGAACCCAGGGACAATCATGGTGCAGGCCGAGGCCTACTAGGGGCCAGGTGTAAAGCTGAGGTATTTTGACTTTGGAGGGAGCAGGACACGTTGCCCTCCACACAGCAGGGGATCAACTGACGTTACTGACCCCCACTTTCACATGAACGAGTGTGTTTTTCTGTGTGGACAGCACTTCTGAGCACCAACTAGCGTTGTTGGAGCCCAGGGAGAACCAGGGTGTAGGCCGAGGCCTACTTGGTGGCAGTTTTAGATTGTTTGTAGGCTACAACAGACTGTCAACGTGCTCCAATTAGGCATCTGTCTCCACTCTGTTTCCAGGATTTCACGTGACTACCAACACCGCCAGTTTATGCGTACAGTAGCCGTCTGCCCAATCCACACGTGTTCCTGTGTTACTGGTGTTCTGTAATGTCAGCAGATCCCCTGATGTTTGTCTGCCAATGTCTCCTGCTCTGTCCACATTCCCACCACTTGCAGTGGGAAGGTGGACAGCGCAGGAGACAGTGCCGGACACACATTGGGGGATCAGCTCACGTTACAGAACACCAGGAACACAGGAACAAGTGTGGAATGCGTGGACGGCATCTGTGAGCAGGAACTGGCGGTGTTGGAGGTCAGGTGAAATACTAGAGACAGAGTGGAGACAGAGGCCAAATCAGAGAATGTTTAAATCTGAAGCAGTTACAATTTGGAGGCAGCAGCAGTTTGCCCTCCACACAGCAGGGGATCAGCTGACGTTACCGAACCCCACTTTCACATGAACGAGTGTGTTTTTCTGTGTGGACAGCACTTCCGAGCACCAACTAGCGTTATTGGAACCCAGGGACAATCATGGTGCATGCCGAGGCCTACTAGGAGCCAGGTGTAAAGCTGAGGTATTTTGACTTTGGAGGGAGCAGGACACTTTGCCCTCCACACAGCAGGGGATCAGCTGACATTACTGACCCCCACTTTCACATGAACGAGTGTGTTTTTCTGTGTGGACAGCACTTCTGAGCACCAACTAGCGTTGTTGGAGCCCAGGGAGGACCAGGGTGCAGGCCGAGGCCTACTTGGTGCCAGGTGTAAAGCTGAGGTATTTTGACTTTGGAGGGAGCAGGACACTTTGCCCTCCACACAGCAGGGGATCAGCCGACGTTACCGAACCCAACTTTCACATGATCGAGTGTGTTTTTCTGTGTGGACTGCACTTCCGAGCACCAACTGGCGGTGTTGGAGCCCAGGGACAATCATGGTGTAGGCTGAGGCCTACTAGGAGCCAGGTGTAAAGCTGAGGTATTTTGACTTTGGAGGGAGCAGGACACTTTGCCCTCCACACAGCAGGGGATCAGCCGACGTTATTGAACCCCAGTTTCACATGAACGAGTGTGTTTTTCTGTGTGGACAGCACTTCCGAGCACCAACTGGCGGTGTTGGAGCCCAGGGACAATCATGGTGCAGGCCGAGGCCTACTAGGAGCCAGGTGTAAAGCTGAGGTATTTTGACTTTGGAGGGAGCAGGACACTTTGCCCTCCACACAGCAGGGGATCAGCTGACATTACCGAACCCCACTTTCACATGAACGAGTGTGTTTTTCTGTGTGGACGGCACTTCCGAGCAACAACTGACGATGTTGGAGCCCAGGGATAGTCATTTTGTAGGCTGAGGCCTACTTGAAGGCAGTTTAAGATAAGACGTTGTTTGAATTTGGAGGCAGCAGCAGTTTGCCCTCCACACAGCAGGGGATCAGCTGACATTACTGACCCCCACTTTCACATGAATAATTGTCTTTTTCTGTGTGGACAGCACTTCCGAGCACCAACTAGTGTTGTTGGAGCCCAGGGAGAACCAGGGTGCAGGCCGAGGCCTACTTGGTGGCAGTTTTAGATTGTTTGTAGGCTACAACAGGCTGTCAACGTGCTCCAATTAGGCATCTGTCTCCACTCTGTTTCCAGGATTTCACGTGACCACCAACACCGCCAGTTTATGCGTACAGTAGCCGTCTGCCCAATCCACACGTGTTCCTGTGTTACTGGGATTCTGTAATGTCAGCAGATCCCCTGATGTGTGTCTGCCACTGTCTCCTGCTCTGTCCACATTCCCACCGCTTGCAGTGGGAAGGTGGACAGCGCAGGAGACAGTGGCGGACACACATTGGGGGATCTGCTGACGTAACAGAATCCCAGTAACACAGGAACACATGTGGAATGCGTGGATGGCAACTGTGAGCAGGAACTGGCGGTGTTGGAGGTCAGGGGAAATACTAGAGACAGAGTGGAGACAGAGGCCAAATCAGAGAATGTTTAAATCTGAAGTAGCTAAAATTTGGAGGCAGCAGCAGTTTGCCCGCCACACAGCAGGGGATCAGCTGACGTTACCGAACCCCACTTTCACATGAACGAGTGTGTTTTTCTGTGTGGACAGCACTTCTGAGCACCAACTGGCAGTGTCGGAGCCCAGGGAAAATCAGGTAGTAGGCCGAGGCCAACTTGGTGGCAGTTTGCGATTGTTTCTAGACTACTACTAACTGTCAACGTACTCCCATTAGGCCTCTGTCTTCACTCTGTTTCGAGTATTTCCTCTGGCTTCCAACCACGCCAGTTGCTGCTCTGAAATGCCGTCTGCACAACCCACACTTGTTCCTGTGTTACTGGGGTTCTGTAACAGCAGCTTCTCCCTAGAGGTGAGTCAGGCAATGTCTCCTGCTCTGTCCACATTTCCACTACAAGTAGTGGGAATGTAGACAAAGCAAGAGACATTGCCGTGCTCAACTCTGGAGATGAGCAGATGTTACAGGACCCAGGTACCACAGGAACAAGTGTGGATTGTGCAGACGGCACTTGAGAGCAGAAACAGGCGGTGTTGTAGGCCGGAGGAAATACTCAAAACAGAGTGGAGACAGAGGACAAATCAGAGAACATATTAAATCAGAGGTAGTCAGAAGTTGTAGGCAGCAGGAGAGTTTGCCGTACACACAGCAGGGGATCAGCTGACGTTACCGAACCCCACTTACACATGAGCGAGTGTTTTGTCTGTGCGGACAGCACTTCCGAGCACCAACTGGCGTTGTCGGAGCCCAGGGAAAATGAGGTAGTAGGCCGAGGCCTACTTGGAGCCAGGTGTAACTCTGAGGTTGTTTGACTGTGGAGGGAGCAGGACACTTTGCCATACACACAGCAGGGGATTAGCTGACGTTACCGAACCCCACTTACACATGAGCGAGTGTTTTGTCTGTGCAGACAGCACTTCTGAGCACCAACTGGTGGTGTCGGAGCCCAGGGAAAATCCGGTAGTAGGTCGAGGCCTACTTGGTGGCAGTTTGCGATTGTTTCTAGACTACTACTAACTGTCAACGTACTACAATTAGGCCTCTGCCTTCACTCTGTTTCGAGCATTTCCGCTGGCTTCCAACCACGCCAGTTGCTGCTCTGAAATGCCGTCTGCACAACCCACACTTGTTCATGTGTCACTGGGGTTCTGTAACAGCAGCTTCTCCCTAGAGGTGAGTCAGGCAATGTCTCCTGCTCTGTCCACATTTCCACTACAAGTAGTGGGAATGTAGACAAAGCAGGAGACATTGCCGTGCTCAACTCTGGAGATGAGCAGATGTTACAGGACCCAGGTACCACAGGAACAAGTGTGGATTGTGCAGACGGCACTTGAGAGCAGAAACAGGCGGTGTTGTAGGCTGGAGGAAATACTCAAAACAGAGTGGAGACAGAGGGCAAATCAGAGAACATATTAAATCAGAGGTAGTCAGAAGTTGTAGGCAGCAGGAGAGTTTGCCGTACACACAGCAGGGGATCAGCTGACGTTACCGAACCCCACTTAGGCCTGTTTCACACTTGCTTTTTTTTGCAGCGCGTTTTTCCCGCAAAAAAACGCATTGAAAAACGCATACAAAAGCATACAAATGCTGCGTTTTTTTCAAGCATTTTTATGAGCATGCATGAAAAAAACGCAGCGTTTTTATGCGTTTGTATGCGTTTTTAGTGCGTTTTTACCGCGTTTGCGTTTTTTTCCAACATTAGGTGGCCTCTCACACTAACCGAAACCATGACTTTACTAACCCTAACCCTGACCCTAACCCTGACCCTAACCCTAACCCTTAACCAAACCATACTTAACCCTAACCCTGACCCTAACCCTTAACCAAACCATACTTAACACTAACCCAAACCCTAACTAACCTTAACCCTAACCCTAACCCTGACCCTAACCCTAACCCTAACCCTAACCCTTAACCAAACCATACTTAACCCTAACCCTAACCCTGACCCTAACCCTTAACCAAACCATACTTAACCCTGACCCTAACCCTAACCCTAACCCTGACCCTAACCCTAACCCTAACCCTTAACCAAACCATACTTAACCCTAACCCTGACCCTAACCCTTAACCAAACCATACTTAACCTTAACCCTAACCCTAACCCTGACCCTAACCCTAACCCTAACCCTGACCCTAACCCTTAACCAAACCATACTTAACCCTAACCCTGACCCTAACCCTAACCCTTAACCAAACCATACTTAACCCTAACCCTGACCCTAACCCTAACCCTAACCCTGACCCTAACCCTTAACCAAACCATACTTAACCCTAACCCTGACCCTAACCCTAACCCTGACCCTAACCCTAACCCTAAACCCCCTTAACTAACCCTAACTTTACCCAAACCCCTAAATTCCATTGTCTAAACTAATGGTAAAAAAAAAAACGCATGTGCAAAAAAACGCATACATAAGCATGCCAATGCGCACATATGCTCACCATAGACTTATAATGGGTGTCTTGCTGTAAAAAAACGCATTGCGCGCGCATGCGTTTTTTTGAGGCAAATCGGACGCACAAAAAATGCAACAAGTTGCATTTTGTGCGCCCGAGCGCATACCGCAAAAAAACGCATGCGCGTTAAAACGCGTACAAACGCATGTGTATGCGCACATAAGCGCATCCCATGCAAAGTATAGGAAAAAAAACGCATGCGCTATTTAGCGCTAAATTACCGCGAAAAAAAAACGCAAATGTGAAACCAGCCTTACACATGAGCGAGTGTTTTGTCTGTGCAGACAGCACTTCCGAGCACCAACTGGCGTTGTCGGAGCCCAGGGAAAATGAGGTAGTAGGCCGAGGCTACTTGGAGCCAGGTGTAAATCTGAGGTTGTTTGACTGTGGAGGGAGCAGGACACTTTGCCATACACACAGCAGGGGATCACCTGACGCTACCGAACCCCACTTACACATGAGCGAGTGTTTTGTCTGTGCGGACAGCACTTCTGAGCTACAACGGGCGTTGCCTTAGCCCAGGAAATAAAGTTCAGGTCATAGAAACATGAACACAACAGGAGACCTGGATCCTGTTGCCAGCCAATTATTTATTCTGGAAGAGGACTGGCAAATTCAGGTGAGATCCAGGCCTTGTTCATTTTCACAAAAGTAAGCCGGTCAACATTATCGGCGGATAGTCGCGTGCGACGGTCTGTTACCACACCACCTGCAGCACTAAAGACACGTTCCGATAATACACTGGCAGCAGGGCAAGCCAGCACCTCCAATGCATACTGGCTAAGCTCTGGCCATGTATCCAGCTTAGAGACCCAATACTTGAACGGGGAAGAGCCGTCTGGGAGAACACTAACAGGGCACGACAAGTAGTCTGTCACCATCTGACAGAAACGTTGCCTCCTGCTGACTGGAGCCGTCTGTGATGGTGTAGCCGTTTGTGGCGGTCCCACAAAACTTTTCCACATTTGGGCCATACTGGCCTTGCCTTGTCCTGCGGCACTGCCTCTGCTACCTCTTTGTGCAGAGCTTCCTCCACTGCCTCTACCCACATGGCTGGTTTGAAAAGCACTACCAGCAACACTTGTGGGGGGAATGGAGAACATGATGGCCTGCACAAGTGTTTCTTGGTACTCCCGCATTTTTCGCTCCTGGTTCAACTGTGGTATGAGGCTTTGTAAGTTGTCCCGGTAGCGAGGATCTAGGAGGGTGTACACCCAATAATCAGCCGTGTGGAGAATGTTGGCGATGCGGCGGTCATTTAACAAGCACTGCAGCATGAAATCAACCATGTGCTGCAGACTGCCAACTGGACCGGAAACGCTGTCCCCAGCTTGAGGCAGCATCTCTGCCTGCTCAGCATCACCCCACCCTCGCTGTACACACTGACTACTAGAGCCTTGTGTACCTCCCTCCTCTGGAGAGATTTGTTCCTCCTCCTCCATTGACTCCTCGTCATCCTCCTCAATAAGTGTCCCCTGCCTGGGCCTTTGTGTGGAAGCACGTTGCGCAGACTTGCCAGAAGCAGATGGCATTTCTGACTGCTCATCCTCGACCTCTTCAAAAACCTCCTCACTTAGTGCTTGTAAGGTTTTTTGAAGCAGACAGATGAGGGGGACAGTCATGCTGATTAGTGCATCATCTGCACTGGCCATCCGCGTGGAGTCATCGAAGGCACGCAAAACTTGGCAGATGTCCCTCATAGTGGCCCACTCAGTGGTGGTGAAGTGTCTCCGGCGCACAGTGCGACTTGTTTGCGCCTGATGCAGCTGGTACTCCATTACTGCTGCCTGCTGCTCACACAACCGCTCCAACATATGTAACGTTGAATTCCACCTGGTGGGGAGGTCACATATGATGCGATGTTCTGGCAGGCGGAATCGGCGTTGCAGAGATGCAATGCGCGATCTTGCCATGCTGGAACGCCGCAAGTGAGCACACTCTAGGCGAACCTTGTGCAGCAGTGCATCAAGATCCGGATAGTCCCTCAGAAAGCTCTGCACGACCAAACTGAGCACGTGTGCCAGACATGGTATGTGAGTGAGGTTGCCTAGGCCCAGAGCTGCCACTAGATTTCGGCCATTGTCACTCACTACCAAACCTGGCTGGAGATTCGCTGGCACAAACCACACATCGCTCTCCTGCTTGATGGCATTCCAGAGCTCCTGTGCTGTGTGGCTCCGATTCCCCAAAGAAATTAATTTAAGGACGGCCTGTTGACGTTTGGCCACACCTGTGCTCATATCTGGCCTAACAGGCTCACGCAGTGCTGATTCCGAGGAACTAGAGTAGGAGGAGGACTCAATATGTACAAACTGCATTCCTGCAATCCTTGGAGTTGGCAGAATACGTACAGAGCCACTCTCCAGATCTGTACCCGGCTCCACAACATTGACCCAATGGGCAGTGAGGGAAAGGTATCGTCCCTGTCCATGGCTACTGGTCCACGCATCGGTGGTCAGGTGGACCTTGCTACTGACGGCATTTAGTAGCGCATTTTTAATTTTTCCCTCCACATGCTTTTGCAGGGCAGGGACAGCTTGCCTGCTGAAATAAAAGCGGCTGGGCACATTGTATTGTGGAACTGCCAATGACATAAAGTTCCGGAAGGTGTCAGTCTCCACCAGCCTGAATGACAGCATCTCAAGGGCCAGTAGTTTGGCAATGCCGGCATTCAGAGCCAGTGCTCGGGGATGGTTTGCCGAGTATGGCCGCTTTTTCTCCCATGCCTGTGCTACCGATTGCTGGTGAGTGGCCTGGGAGTGTGCTGATGACTGCGAACGTGGTTCAGTGGGTGGAATTTCACTGGGTCTCTGGACAACAGTGGCAGTGGTTCTTCCATGGCGTTCCAGTGAGGAAGCCGAACCAGCTGTGTGTGAGCTGGAGGAAAAGGCCCCAACACGAGCTGAAGAGGTGGTAGGTGCTGCTGAAGGTTGGCCTACATCTTCAGTGTGTCTGTGTAACTCCACCTCGTGCTTGGTACGCACATGTTTCCACATATTTGTGGTATTGAGGTTGGTCACATTTTTCCCTCGTTTCACTTTCTGATGACACAGCTTGCATTTGACAAAGCAAATGTCATCTGCAACTGTGTCAAAAAAAGACCACGCACTGCAAGTCCTGGGAGCGCCCGTTTTGTGTTTTGGAAGAGGATTGCTCCTCACGGGTGCCAAAGTGGAGGCTACAGGCAACCAAGTCTGCCCCCGCCCTCTCCCTCCTCTTTCGGCCGTTCGGGGAATCTCTTCCTCAGAGCTGCTCCCACCACCTTCCTGTGGCTGACGCCATGATGGGTCAAGGACCTCATCATCTCCACTCCCCTCTTCAAGCACCGGCTGGTCCTGGGTTGTCTCGCCAGCACCGTACGCACCAGAAATTGGCAACTGAGTCTCATCATCATCTGATGCATACTGAGGTGTGCTGACCATAGGCACTGGCCCACCCGCCTCTTCAGATTCAGAGGGACAAAGCAGTTGCGCATCACTGCATACTCCCTCTTCTTCACGCTCTAGAATGCTGCTTGGCTGGCCACCTCTTTCCAAGCCAACAGATTCTGAGAACAGAAGTAAAGATTGAGATGGCTCCTGTCCAGGGTTCTCAGACTGCCTGGGCAATTTGGCAGGTGGTGAAGAGACAGATGGTTGCTCTTCAGTGCTCTGGCCTTGGGAGGATGCGGAAGTCATTGAAGTGGATGTGTTAGCTGCCATCCATCCGACAACGGCTTCAATTTGTTCGTCACGCAGCAGTGGGGTACAGCGAGGTCCTACAAAGCTGCGCATGAAGGACTGTTGCCTGGTAAAAGTGGGGGATGCCGGGTCACTGGTGGCCGCAGCAGATACCGAATCCCCACGTCCTCTCCCTGCTGAATCCCCCCGTCCTCTCCCTGCTGAAACTCCACGGCCACGACCACGTGCCTTACTCCCTGCCTTCTTCATCTTGGTAGACTGATAAAGATAGGCAGAAAAGTAAAAAAGGGGTGGCTTAGTGTTCTTATTCCTGAACACCTGCTAACCAGTATAAGAAACACTAATTTGGCTAAGAGTGTGTGTACTACACTTTAATATGATCTAATGTGGCCTAGACAACTGTAAAGTGGAGTGTTTGGTGAACTTTATTTCATTTTTTTTGGGTGGGGGGAAAGGAAAGGATGTGACCAAAGTTTGAAAGCTATAGTATCACAAACTTTTTGGAGCGATTACAATGCAGGAAGCTAACCTACAATGCAATTGATGAGGCTCCAAAAAATAGGGTGATACTAGCCTGGCTGGCCCTGAAGGGCACAAGCCAGCAAAAAGGCTCCTCTATCTAATCCTATATAGTGTTTGCAACCAACCAATGACAATGGATGCGGTTGGAAGCACACTAATATAGGAGCAAAAATCTGGCTAAATTAGCTGCAAAAAAAGGACTATGTATGAGGCAGTGATGCACGCTGAGCGGACTACAGCTAGCGGTGGCTGTAGAACACACTGCAACGTGAGCTGCACTCACACACAGAGAGACCTATCAGACAGCCAAAAACAGTGCAGAGAAATGGGCTATAGCACTGAAAGGCTGCTGAAAGGCTCCGCTGTCCACTCCTTTAGTGTTTGCAACCAACGTATATGGATACGTATGGAAGCACACTATACAGGAGAAAAAAAAAGCAGCAATAAAAGAAAAATGTGTATGAGGCAGAGACGCACGCTGGCCGGCCTACAAGCAGACGTGCCTGCAGTACACACTACACAGCGTGGGTCTGCACTCACACAGCCCTTGCAGACAGCTGTGAAAACAGCGCTGCTAGGGAAAAGCAAGCTACAGTGGTGGATTATGTAGCCTGGTAGAGCAATAGATATTTTAGATGATCGCTATTTCAAACTTTCCCTCACAGTCTTCAACAGCAGCCTGTCCCTAACTGAATTCACAGCAGAGTGACCAGAAATGGCGGCTGCAGCGCTTTTTATAGTGCATCATGACATCATTTCAGCAGCCAATCACAGCCATGCCAGTAGTTAACATGCCTACATGCCTAACAGGATATGCCCACACTTCTGAGGATCCCCATTGGCTGAATCAAATCGAGCGGGCTCCTAGCATTATGGGAACTTCCGATTCCGGTATTCGATATGAAAAAAGTATCGGAACTAAGTATCGGAATTCCGATACAGCTAATATCGGCCGATACCCGATACTTGCGGTATCGGAATGCTCAACACTAGTCACTTGTGATCACTGTATTATCTGTACACTGATACTATACTATACACTATACACTTATGGGTGTATAATGTCACTGGTGATAATAACAGTGTTGTTGTTGTGGTTTTTATTAATGATCAGTATTGTAGTGTTCGGTCATTATGTGGTCTAGTCATAGTGTGGTGATATTGTAAGTGGAATTATTTGGTCACTATGTGGTGGTTATATATTGTCTAATCACAGTGTGGTTATATTTCTCCCTTGTATGTGATATTATTTGGTCACTATGTGATGGTAATATGTGGTCTGGTCACAGTCTGGCGGTATTTGTCCCTGTATGTGGCATTATTCGGTCACTATGCAGTGGAACATGTAGTCCAATCATGGTGTGGCGGTATTTCTCTTATATGTGGTATTATTATTACTGCTTTTAACAAAAGAAGCCCTTTAATGCAAATTACTGTAATTGTACATCCCAGTTATATAGTGTACATACAATAGACGTGTAGGAGCCGCCTTTGCTTTATAGTCAATGCTCCACTATAACGGGGATAACGGCTAAGAGGTATTTGCATATAGCTGTAGGGTGAGGCCTTAGGATCAATACCTCATGTGGGCCGCAGACACCCCAGTCTGACCCTGCTTGTGGTACTAATTTTGCTGGACAGCCACTGCAAGCAAAGACCACCTCATTCTCAACAATGTATCTTGGAGATTAGATACCCACTGATCATAAAGCAAGCCTTTAAGAGTCCTCATCTGTACTGGAGATGCATTACATAAAAACTAGAAAAAAAAATTCTTCCTACTAGTATGCCATGACATTGTGAGACCCCTTTAATCTGTGGAATGACACAAATACAAAACATTCTATTGTTCTGTGAGCCACTTAATGTAATACAGAGTCCTTTTCGTAATTTGCCTCATTGTAATGTGAGCCAGAAACCTTGATATATAGACCAATCCTACAGCAAGGATTAATTTGGAAAATATCAGTTACTTTGAAAACAGTTTCATCAGAGTTTAAAAGGCGTTAAAACACAGATTTTAGAGAGGAGATAACAGTGTGTGCCTGGCAGGGTGACTTCACCCCCTTCTGTGATAAGTAGCACAGGGTCTATAATCATTGCATATAGAGAGCCTGGTGTGGGTGGGTGCTTCATGCTAATTCTAAAAATTCTGATTGTGCCACAATTGCTGCACCCAGTTTTCTAAGTGATACATCCTTGGATTCATGGTCTCTTTGCCTACATCATGCTGCTCTCTGGTGAGGTAGCGCAACCCTGAATTGAATAAATTCACAGCAATAAGTTAATCAAAAATAGATAAAGTGTCATTTTTGGTAAAAAAAAGACATGGATGTATTTAAATGTAAATAAATGCTAGGGAGTTAGAGGGATGGGAATGGATGACAGTCATTTCGCTTGAACAAACGTTATATTCCAAGTCACTCTTGTGTGAATTAAAGCATTGCAAAAACAAGTATAGTATCACAAATATTAGTTAATTATTGTATGCCAACTGTTGACCTCTGTTCACGTCTGTTGCCTCATGTGAGATTCTATAACCCCCAAGTAAGCTGCCTCATGAAAGACTGTAACCATCAAGCTCCCTGTTTCCCTGCTAGTTTCACTGCGCCCACCATGTTATAGGACACAGCATCACGTTTTCTTTCCCTTCACACCACAAAGGAAAGCCAACTGTTTTAAAGGATTTTTAAATAAAGCTATTTGCAATGTTGCTTAATTTTATTTCATGTTAAAAGCATAGCAACAATAAAAAATAATCAATTGTGAAAATAGGTCTTCTCTTAAAGAAGGCCATTTACTGGATTATTTTTAATCTGTAACCAGGTTTTTGCTACCCCATCAGAAAACAGGATGATATAGAAGCAGAGACCCTGATTCCTGTGATGCAGCACTTACTGGGTTGCTTGCTGCAGTTCTGCTAAAATCTCTGTTTTATGTGCCGCAGATCTACACGTTCTCTGAATGATAATCTCTATATAACCCTGCCCACACCACTGATTTGCAGCTCTTTGCGTACACTATGCGTAGGCTGAAAGACGCCCATCAGTGGTAAAGGACTACATGGTAGAAGGTTTACTAGTCCTCTAGTAGTAATCTGCTGCTGATAAAACTGTGATTATATCAGATCTACAGCTAGCAGCCTAGTGAGTAACTCATGGCTGGAATCAGGGTTTTTGTCTCTATATTTTGCTGCTCTTAGATTCGGTAGCAAAAGCCAAGTGACAGATTCCCTTTAAACTCAGAACCTCCTCCTATTTGAACTGCTCCACTGAATCTGGAACAGTTTTCCCTTTTCTTCTGTGCCTCATCTAGTTATGCCCTTCGTTAATAACTGTGTAGATTTTCCCATCAACTAACTGGGCGTGTACCACAGAGCTTCCCTGTGGTGTTTTCTTTTCTCCTCTGACACTGACCAATTAAAACAAAGCCACACCCACAAGGAACTTCTGTGGTAGACACAAGTTACCGTATTTTTTCCGACTGTAAAACATACTTTTTTCTTCAAAAATATTTGGGGGAAATGGGGGTGCGTATTTTAGTCCAAATGTACTTACCAGGAGTGTCGCAGTAGCAGGAGTTGGGCGATTCTGCCGGTCCTGGGCTGGGAAGAGGGGGTGTTCCATGGTCCGATGCTGCAGGGCTAACTATCATTCCATGCTAGTGCGGCAGATTCGGCAGCGCTCGGTAGTGCGGGGGCTCCGACGATATTTTGTGAAAACCCAGAGCCACCGCGCTTCCATTGCTGCAATGCTGAAGCCTCCAGGAAACTGACTGCCGGAGGCGGCGCATGTGCAGACTGAGATCTCAACAACAGCCTGGGATGGAAGTCAGATCATCGCCGGACCTCCAAATACCTCCTGGGACCCCGCTCCACCAGTGCCGTCGATCCTCCACCCTGGTAAGCTGAATTTGGACTGTAAAACAGACCCTCATTTGATGTATTAATTTTTTTCCCCTATTTTCCTTCTGAAAATTTGCGTGAAACAAAGCCGCACCCACAAGAAACTTCTGTGGGAGACACAAGTTACCGTATATTTCCGACTATAAAATGCACTTTTTTCCTCAAAAACTTTTGGGGAAAATGGGGGTGCGTCTTTTAGTTCAAATGTACTTACAGGAGGAGTGTGGCAGCAGCAGGAGTTGGGCGATTCTGCCAGTCCTGGGCTGGGAAGAGGGGGTGTACGGCGGTCCGACGCTACACTGCTAACTATCATTCCACGCTAGTGTGGCAGATTCGGTGATGTGGGGGTTCCGACGATATTTTGTGAAAACCTGGAGCCACCGCACTTCCATTGCTGCAATGCTGAGGCCTCTGGGAAACTGGCTGCCGGAGGTGGCGCATGTGCAGACTGAGATCTCGGCAACAGCCTGGGATGGAAGTCAGATCATTGCCGGACCACCGAATACCTCCTGTGACCCCGCTCCACCAGTGCTGTCGATCCTCCCCCCTGGAAAGCTGAATTTGGACTGTAAATCAGACCCTCATTTGACACATTAATTTTTTTCCCTATTTTCCTTCTGAAAATTTGGAGTGCGTCTTATGGTCTGGTGCGTCTTATAGTCCAAAAAATACAGTAGTTGAAGGAAAAAATTACATCATTATTACTGGAAGGCTTGACTTTTGAATGGAGGGATACAGAAAAAAAAAAAACGCTGTTATAGAATCAGAGGAGCAGAGCCAACTCAAGGAGTTACTCAGTTTAAATTAAAAAATCCAGTGAAAGGTCCTCTTTAAAGCGGTACATACCGAAACCTTTTAATGACAATAAATGTCACAAATAGGATGGTCAACTTCTTGTCCTAACAATGTTCTCCATTAAAACAAACTCTTAATATTACAAATGATGCCATTGCAAAGCAGTAGGATAGTCTTCCTACGTGTTTCCCAGGTTACAAAATCGCCCTAATGCTCTCTATCCAGCACTTGCTAAAAAATGTTATTTTATGTTTTAGCTATTATACTGTATGTACAATCTTCACAAAATTGCCCATTATTTCAATTATCCTGTGAGCTCGTTTTCTATCATCTCTCCTGAACTATTGTTATCAGATCTGAATGCCACCAGGATCCACCAGCCTTTAATCGTCTCCCTGACTTATTTAGTTTGATGGTGGCTTTTATCGCAGACAGAAGGAAACATTTGTCTTAAATTCTAACTTTTTGACATCGATGTTTCCAACTTCTCCAATTAAATAGAACCGTTAGTTATTGAGCTCCTAAGTCAAAGTGAGAAGAAGCCAATTAATTAGACTTGCCAATTTTAATTCCATCCTTTGTTTTTTTTCATCTGTGGCGTACATGATAGATTCTCATGAAGTTACAGATCTGTAGGAGGGAATCAAACAACAGTTTATAAAGAACTTTTACCCATTTCTTTTATAGCCATGAAGGGAAAAGAAACCATTAAAATATGATTTATTTTCTGATCATATGACTGCAGGGGAACAGAATAAAAGCTGTCTACTGTTTGTGTTGATGTCCCTTCTACATATCAGAAACCTCAATACAATGATTAAATGCTAATGTTTTTTTTTTACCATAAACTCTATCTTCCAGGTTTTAAAGCTGTCTCCAACTTAATACAGTGATATAAAATATACTGATATATTGTGGTAGGTTGTAGCTGAATACTTAGCATTAAGAGTTGTCCTGATTTTCCAGAGGATCGTTCCATAGTTCCAGTAGAAGAAAACCAATAATGGCTCAGTGAGATTGGATGTAGACTTGTAGAGTATTTGTGAACAGCAATTTTTAGGTCTTGCCACAGATTCTCAATGGGATTTAGGTCTGGACTGTGACTGGGCTATTCACACACATGAATATGCTTTGAGCTAAACCATTCATTGTAGCTCTGGTAGTATATTTAGAGTCAATGTAGTGCTGGAATGCTGGAAGGTAAACCTACACCCCAATCAAGTCTTTTGAAGCCTTTAACAGGTTTCCTCCAGGATTTCCCTGTATTTAGCTCCATCCAACTGAGTTGCTTCCCTGGCCCTGCTGAAGAAAAGTATCCCCCCACCATGTGTGACGGTGGGGATGGTGTTTTCAGGGCAATCATAGTGTTAGCTCTCCACCACACATAGTGCTTTGAACTTACCCAAAAAGTTCTGCTTTGGTTTCATAAGACCAGAACACCTTCCTCCACATGTCATGTAGGAGACACAACTAGCATAGCATATTTATCTATATATGTTTTTTTTTTATTCTGATCCTGTGTTGATCACTGACCAAAACAAAAGTTTCTAGGTGATTAGAAATTAATAATATAATATTTATCTGCTTGGTAGAGGGAATAGTTATATGGGTCAATTGCTTTGCTTTTACAAATTTTTGTTTTGATAAGATCATTGTTTTCTGCGACTTTTCTGAACTTTTTGTCTAATACAGTGAATATCTTAAGACATATATGACTTGTTATAGAACCCAGCCTGGAAATAAAGATATAAAGCCTACAAAAACAAAAGGTTAACACTGTCCAGGACTTAAATGCCACGTACAATCATCAACTCTAAGTGACCAGAACGTTTAGCTTGACACAACTGACATTTTGTCATAAACTTATGGGAATTCACAGAGATCTTTATGAGGAAAAGATCAGAAACTCGTCCGTTATTTTCTTACTTGGTAAACAACCTAAAATATATTGCAAAGAGGTAACAGATCTTTATTAGCCTGATAATACTCATCGAATCTGCTGATGGAGGTGTCAATATTTTATAAAAAAAAATTATGATTTTGAAGTAAGTTCATCTCGTATTGGTTCCAGGCAATAATGACATGGCATCAAGTAATGTCAGCTGGTTTACAATTTTTATAAATTGATGTATTTCATTTTCTCTCTAATTATTTACAATTTTGTTTGTTTTTGCTGTTTTGTTTCTCCTTCATCTTGTTAATATTATTGTCATTTAGTAAAGCTGTTGACTACTTTTAATACGATAGTCCTGCTCCAAAGAGCTAACATTTAATGTCGGCATGAAGAATGGACCCTCATGTAATACAGTACATGGATATCTTGCATCAATCAGATCAAGAGCCACTATTTATTAGAGTATGATCACACATAGGATGTATTTTGTCAATAGAAATCTGAGGCTGGACTCATATTTATGCCATGCATTTGCCATGGATGTGCAGTGTGACTAGATTCATCCATCACTATGCAATAGGACTAATACTTAGCATTTCCATCCTAAATCTGTGACATGATTAGATTATTTGAGCTGCAGATTTTTTTCCTTGGTCAGCTGAAAATCTCCACTGAAATTTTCTGATTCATGTAAACTGAGATTTCACTTGGAAGTTCGAATACAATCAGATGCATATGAACTAATGATGAGCAAACCGAATTGGTGCAAATTTGATACATGTTAAACTTTTAGGAAATAGCTGATTTTGGTAAAATTGAACAATTTGTGATTTGCTTCCTGTGATCCACCTAAAATTGTCACAGTAATTACACATTGCAGAAGATTTCATCAGTCAGAGAAAGATCACTTTTCCCTGGGCGTGACCTGTCAGGCTTCTCCATTATACCTTATGTAACGGGAGTGGTGGACCCACTGTGTTGTGGTTCAAGGAGAACCTGGAGGGGCGTGACTAGGTGAGCACCTGACTCTTCAGTAGAGCCCCGATGGTAGGGTTCGGCTTGGCTCCCGATGGACAACAGGTGCTACTCCAGGACAGACCTCAGACTCACAGCAGCTGACCCTCAAGAGACAGGTAGCTGAAATGGCCCAGTAGGAGAGTATGGCTGATACAGGCAGGCATGGCAGGAACACAGGAACCACAGATGCTGACAGGTACGGCTGGTATACAGATAAGCACTGGAAAGTGCAGGCTGGTCCAGCTGGTATACAGATAGACACTAGCAGGTGCGGACTGGTACAGCTGAAATACTGAGAGATAAGGCAAGTATGGGCAGATGGGTTCTGGACAGGTAGATTGACTGATGGGTACTATGGACCTGACCACAAGCAAGTGTGCAACAGACTAACTTTTCACATTGTTCATGCACCTCAATTCTGGTGGAGGTGTCTTAAATAATAAGTGTCTCCCAGCCATTGGCTGGGGGCACTTTAGCATGTAGCAAACGGTCACTTTAAGAAGGTAGGAGTGCTCTAAGTACATTGCCTGGGATGTGCGCACCATGCGCAGACCCCAGGCAGAGGTCCAATCAGGAGAAGGAGGAAGTGCGGGACAGAAGCTACAGTGGTGAGTGAGTCTGCGTCCCTACCAGGGGGAGAGGAGAAGCGTGCAGGGACACTGGCACTACATCTTGCAGCTATCACTTTCCATGGTATAGCATATACTGTCATCAGAGACTATCATAGCCTATTTAAAAGCCAAGGCAAAGAATGCAGCAGCCATGTTTTCACAAATTTGAATAGTGAGATGATATCACATCTAAACCCCTTTACTCCTAAGGGTGGTTTGCATGTTTATGCCCGGGCCAATTTTTACAATTCTGACCACTGTCCCTTTATGAGGTAATAACTCTGGAACGCTTCCATGGATCCCCATGATTCTGACATTGTTTTCTCGTGACATATTGTACTTCATGTTAGTGGTAAAATTTCATTCATATAACTTGCGTTTTATTTGTGAAAAAAACGGAAATTTGGCGAAAATGTTGAAAATTTCGCAATTTTCCAACTTTGAATTTTTATGCTCTTAAATCACAGAGATATGGCACACAAAAAACTTAATAAATAACATTTCCCACATGTTTACTTTACATCAGCACAATTTGGGAACCAAAATTTTTTTGTTAGGAAATTATAAGGGTTAAAAGTTGACCAGCGATTTCTCATTTTTGCAACACCATTTTATTTTTACGGACCACATCACATTTGAAGTCACTTTGAGGGGTCTATATGGTAGAAAATACCCAAAAGTGACACCATTCTAAAAACTGCACCCCTCAAGGTGCTCAAAACCAGATTCAAGAAGTTTATTAACCCTTCAGGTGCTTCACAGGAAGTTTTTGAATGTTTGAAAAAAAAATGAACATTTAAAACTTTTTTTTCACAAAGAAAATTACTTCAGGTTCAATTTTTTTATTTTACCAAGGGTAACAGGAGAAATTGGACTGCAAACGTTATTGTGCAAATTGTCCTGAGTACGCCGATACCTGATATGTGGGGGGAACCACTGTTTCGGCGCATGGCAGAGCTCGGAAGCGCAGCTGATCGCGCTAGACATACTATTCCGTCCTTGGGACTTAGGTCCCAAGTCACATGGATGGAATAGTACGTCTAATGTAGGAAAGGGGTTAAAAGTTGGCTAAAGATAAAGGGAGATAAAGCCATTAAACGCTGAATAAACTGTACAGATAGTGTTTAACAGCACTGCAGTGAAGAATATTGTGTGAGAAAATAAAACAATCTAGAATTAACTAATAATGTTTGTAAAGCGCTGTGGAGTTAATGGCACTAGGGATGAGTGAGTATACTTGTTAGGATTCAGTACTCGGCGATTAATGCGGTACTCGAATCCTAGCGAATTTTTCACTACTTGCCTCGCAATATTTGGATCTCCCGCCGGCATGTGTCAGCCAATCACAGTAAAGCGACTGCCTTCTTTGTTGGGGCATTACTGTGATAGACAGGTCACACAGCGTCATATGAGTGTGCGGGGCTCTGTGCGGGCTGTGCCGGCCGATCGGGTGTCTGTGTGGGTTGTGCCGGGCTAATCGGGAGTCTGTGTGGGCTCTGCTGAGCCGATCAGGTGTCTGTGTGGGCTCTGCTGAGCCGATCAGGTGTCTTTGTGGGGTCTGCCGGGCCGATCGGGTGTCTGTGCGGGCTCTGCTGGGCCGATCGGGTGTCTGTGTGGGCTCTGCTGAGCCGATCAGATGTCTGTGTGGGGTCTGCCGGGCCGATCGGGTGTCTGTGCGGGCTCTGCTGGGCCGATCGGGTGTCTGTGCGGGCTCTGCCAGGCCAATCGGGTGTCTGTGCGGGCTCTGCTGAGCCGATCAGGTGTCTGTGTGGGGTCTGCCGGGCCGATCGGGTGTCTGTGCGGGCTCTGCTGGGCCGATCGGGTGTCTGTGTGGGCTCTGCTGAGCCGATCAGGTGTCTGTGTGGGGTCTGCCGGGCCGATCAGGTGTCTGTGTGGGCTCTGCCGGGCCGATCGGGTGTCTGTGCGGGCTCTGCCAGGCCAATCGAGTGTCTGTATGGGCTCTGCCGAGCCGATCGGGTGTCTGTGTGGGCTCTGCCGGGCCGATCGGGTGTCTGTGCGGGCTGTGCCGGGCCGATCGGGGGTCTGTGCGTGCTGTGCCGGGTCAATCGGGGGTCTGTGCGGGCTGTGCCGGGCTGATCGGGGGTCTGTGCCGGGTCTGTGCGTTCTCTATGGGGCTCTGCGCGGCCTTTGTGCGGGCTCTGTGCGGCCTTTGTGCGGGCTCTATGGGGCTCTATGCGGGCTTTTTTGGGGCTCTGTGTGGCCTGTGCGGGGACTGTGCAGGCATGGTCCAATGGGACTACTTGCCACATCCGGCTATGCCCGCTACAGTGGCAGCATTAGGGATAATGGGAAAGTAGTATTCCCATCATCCGGCTAATGTGGAAAATGTAAAAAAAAAACACAAACTGAACATACATCATATAACAGACAGTACATACAACACATAACATAGAGCACATACTCACCGCACACACCAAATTCCCCGAAGCCTTCGTCTCCTGTAATAAACATAAAATAATAAAGCACCCTATACTCACCTCTCTGCTGTAGTCCACTAATAAGGAGGGTCCCACGTCAGCTGATGCGACTGCTCTCCAGGGGCTCCAGCGATACAATGACGGAGATAGCCCTCCGCCGCTGTACCACTCTGCCGGAGGTCACAGGAATTCATCTGTGACTTACGGCAGCACTACAGCGTGAGAATTTTCTCACGCAGCAGTGCTGCCGTAAAGCAACTCTAATGACACATTGCAGGAGGTTATCTCCGGTCAGTGTGTCAATGGAGGCCTATAGAGCAGTCACATCTGCTGATGTGACTGCTCTATAGGGGACATCGTCGTATTAGGAGCTACTCATAATGAGTACAGCGAGTCCAAATACTTCCTTACTTGTGCATCCCTAAATGGTGCTATATAAGTGAGTAAAATAAATAAATAATTAATTAATGGCGAGAAAAAGATAAGAAACTTCAGAGTGTCATACAAGTCTTTTCAGGGCAATGGAAGGCTTTGGCTCATTTTTAAATCACAGTGAATAGGTTCACAAGAAATCAAATTCCCTGGGAAAATAAGATTCATTCTTTTCTAATTTGAACATATCCTTAACTCAAAGCTCTATCTTGTAGAGGTACTGTAGTTTCCTTCACTGGGATATGTATTGGTATTAACAGTGATTATCGATATGGGTTTTAATCATGGAACCATTAATTAAAAATACAAATGCATATAGAGTTAAATTATAAGGAAAAAATGGATGTGGAAATTAAACGCTGTACAGTATATCAATACTTATCTAATAGAAGTAATAGTAAAAATTACTTTCAGAATATTTTAAAGGATTTGAAGTGGTGCAGAATGTTACTGGATCCCGGAGGGAGTGGCGGTAAGTTAGTATACTAATAGATTCACACTACACACCATACACATTTACAGACATTGTGATGACACAGCGTTTTATCTTAATTAATTAGATGTCTATTTTCACCAAGCCAGGAGGAATAGGCTGTTATCTATATGTTCACTTTTGAATGTATGTGTTTGTTCTTTAGTTGATCAAGAAAACGCATTCTTTTGTTTGTATAAATCAATAATATTGAATTTTAAGTTGATGTTTGTGACATATTATCCTGGATGACAGAGACGCAGGGTAATTGAACAATGATGTTTGTTGATATGTTGATTATACATTGTCTAGGCCAGCTAGCTTGTTGCCTTGAAAAAAAAGAAGAGTAAAACCTGTGCAAATTAATTATTTAGTCAAACAATATGAATTAACCTCCTCACGTCTTCCTCTTGACCTCTGGATGCTGTGTTGAAGGACAACAGTTGTAAGTTATATAGGTGGAATATGCCCACTGCGCTGAACACTCTACAAACCAGCAAAGACATCATGGCTCCATCATGAAGGACACAGATTTGACATTCTATGGGATGCCAGCTTAGGAGACCACGGCCCCAGCTGGAAGAATACAGATAAGCTCTATTGATCATCACTGAATGCATGGACATGTTTGGGGTAGTTAGTATTTGGACTCACTGGTCACCTGAACCCCATGAATACATTTGGGAAAGCCAAGATTGGGACCCACCAGTCACCCGGCTCCATGGAAATGTTTGGAGAAGCAAGAATGTGACCTACCAGTCACCTGACCTTGTACCACAATGGATTGTTGGCTTCCTAAGATTGTCATTATCTCCTCTCTGTCTGTGCCACAGGTGGGGTAGTGAGCCCTGGAAGCTCTGAAGTCACAGCTGCTTGTATCCTGGTGAGTCAGCGGAAAGGTGAGATTCTGAAATTTTGCATCATCTTGGCTATATTGCTGGGACTGTTCTATCTGTTATTTGCCTGTTTTGTGGTTCAATAAAGTATTGCTACACTGTTTTATCCTCTCCCTGTGTTGTCTTTGTAGTGTTACACCCACGATAAAAGGAAAACAGGAGTTTGGTAGGATGAGCGCTGGTCCATGCGGTTTCGGCAAGCTAACTATAACACCCGCTGACCCCCATGTCTCCACACATATTTAATGGAAAAATATAATGGGAGTGCTTCTTTAAAGTAAGATCTCATGCTAAATAGGTTTAAGATTTATTTTAGGATTTTTTTAATGTTCTATGTCAGTGTATGTCTACATAAGTATATTGAAATCTTGCAGTCTTCAATCTGTCCAATGAGCCTCTTAAAGGGATAGTCTCGAATTGACCCTTGAACTTTTCAGAGCTATGCAGTCTCCTTACTGGTTTCTGGCAGGGTTGGCACTTCCCTTCCTTGAGTGACAGCTCTGATGAGTAACAAAGCTATAGCTTTAGTAGTACTATTAAGCTCAGCACAAGTTTTTCTGTAACAGATTCAGCTATCAGCTATATTCTTTAGTCTGCCCTTTGGTCACTATATTTTCATATAGAGACAGTGCATTTGAACAAGCACCAGGTTCAGGGCAGCAAGAAAAACCATGATATGAAAGCTGCCCCAGGTGGGGGCTGAGGATTTTGGAAGATTTAACTAGTGAACTACTGAACAGAAATGAAGGGCTGCAGAGAGTTGATTGGCATGTTAGGAGTTAACTCCTCCCTTGGAATGTAACTACTGCACACTCTTGGCAATGATCTGGGCAGGTACTAGAGGCTGGTTCTATGGAAACCAGCTGTACACTATGAATGATAAAAGCTCTCATTGCAGGAGAATGACAGCACATAAAAAAAGCAAGTCAATTGCAAATTTGTTTTTTTTATGCTGTCTTTAATATACTGATATTTACTCTTTTGCACATGTATGATCTTATCGTATCAATAACAAGGCACTGGCAAAGCGATAGAGCTGTAGATAACCAGCTGATACTATATCTTTAATTCAGGAGGCTTAATATTAAAGGATATTCAGGAATTTAAAAAAAGGTATATAATTGCTAACAGAGGTAACTACCTGTCTGTTGCACCCACCTCTCAGACCTTTCCCAGAGCCTGCACATGCCAGCAGGGCCGTATTTAGGGGGGGCAGCCAGGGCAGTTGCCCCGGGCGCAGCCAGCAGGGGGGCGCAGTCGGGCCGCCTAATGCAGCGGTCCGCAGTGTCTCCCCCCGGCGGCTGCGTTCTGCCGCCCCCCCGGCCTGGGAGTCGGCGGTTCTCTGTGTCGGCTGTCAAGCTGACAGCCGGCGCAGAGAAGGAGCGCGTGCCGGCTCCCAGGGAACAATTGTACTGGCGTCTATACAGACGCCAGTACAAATGAAGCTCTGACTGCCGGGCCAGAGCGACGTCAGCAGCGTGATCAGGTCATGTGATCACGCTGCTGACGTCACTCCCCGGCGCCCAAAGCAAACGTTGGTGGTAAGTGTGCTCCACTGTGGAGCTGAAGAACCACCGAAGATGGGAGATGAGGGGGAGTTAATGAGTGGAGATGGGGGGATTTGTAGAGGGGATGGAGGTTAAAGTGTGGGGGTATTTAGAGTGGGGATGGGGGTTAATGTGTGTGGGGGTTAATGAGTGGGGATGCCATGGGGTTAATGTGTGGGGGGATTTGGAGTGGAGATGGGGGTTATTTAATGTGATGGGGGTTAATGAGTGGGGATTGGGTTAATGTGTGCGGGGGTTAATGAATGGGGATGGGGGTTAATGTGTGGGGGCGTTAATGATTGGGGATGGGGGTCAATGTGTGGGGGTGTTAATGAGTGGGGATGGGGGTTAATGTGGGGATGGGGTTAATGAGTGGGGATGGGGGTCAATGTGTGTGGGGGTTAATGAATGGGGATGGGGGTTAATGTATGGGGGTTAATGTGGGGATGGGGGTCAATGTGTGTGGGGGTTAATGAATGGGGATGGGGGTTAATGTGTGGGGGCGTTAATGAGTGGGGATGGGGTTAATGTGGGGATGGGGTTAATGAGTGGGGATGGGGTCAATGTGTGTGGGGGTTAATGAATGGGGATGGGGGTTAATGTGTGGGGGTATTTGGGGTGGGGGGATTTGGAGTGCTGATGGGGGTTAATGAGTGAGGATTGGGTTAATGTGTGGGGGGATTTGGAGTGGGGATGGGGGGTTATTTAGTGTGTGGCGGGATTTGGAGTGGGGATGGGGGGTACTTAATGTGTGTGGGGGATTGAGGATGGGGGGATTTAATGTGTGGGGAGATTTGAGGACACAAAATAAAGAGTATGTATGAGGAAACAGTATGGGGGATTGGTGCAGACAGTATGGGGAGCGAATGGGTTAATGTAAGTGGACACAGTATGGGCAGTCAGGGATATGTGTGAGCAGACAGTATAGAGAGTGAGGGGGTAAATATATGAGGAGACAGTATGGTGAACAGGTGGGATGCTAGAGGGGAATAGTGTGAGGCGACAGTATATTGCAGATATTTTTATTTAGGAGGATTATAATGACACTTCTGTCTTTAAGGGCATCGTGTGGAGATTTGCTGCAGAAGACCGGAGAAGATGGAAGTCTACAGAGACGAGATGTGGATGAGAAAACTCATCATGGGGTCTGGACAAGAAGAAGAAAAGGAGTCCGACTGCAGAGACGACGTCATATATAAAGTACCTGGATGTAAATGTTATTTGTGATACTGACTAATTCTCATGTTTTTATTTGTTAGGAACATTACAGGGGTTGTCCAGGTTTGTGCTGAGTCTGCAGTCATTCTATGTGACTGCAGACTTCTGAATTCTCATAGTGCTCACTGAACGCTGTTAGGATTCTCTCGTGCCGGTAATTTACATACATGCTGTCACATGCTGACTAGACCTGTGTGGCCTCACTCAATGAAAATGAACAGAGCGAGGCCGGGCACGTCTAGTCGGAATGTGGCCAGAAGTATATAAACCACATACTTGTGCTGACATGACTGTACATCGGCAAGGGAGAATCCTAAAAGTGTGCAGTGCATTAGTTGTGAGAATTCAGAAGCTGCAATGTCAGGATTCAGCTCTGCAGGTTCCTGTAGTCATCACATAGACCCTTCACTCATATGAAATTTTCATAGGTATGGTCCTGTGACAACGAGCTTCTCTTCCTGCTTCTCTCAGTTTTTTACTGAACATTGAGAGCATTAGGAAGAGCAGCTCGCAGGTACATGGCTAAGTGTGCAAGTCGCATATGTACTTGGCGGGGGGGGGGCGCCGAACCGAATTCTTGCCCCGGGTGCCAGAAAGCCTAGATACGCCTCTGCATGCCAGTACTTTGGTCTACCCTCAACAGGGCAGATAAGTACGCCTGCACAGAAGCGCAATGCCGGGGAGCGATGAAGCAAGCAGGAGGGTGGCATCGCAAGAAGATGGGAAGTGCCAGACCTGGACCTGCGACACCCATCGGACCGGACCGCCCCTGGGCGAGTATAACAAAACTTATTTTTCTTATCTAAAAGGTCGGATCGGGGGCTTATCTACAGCATTATAGACTACTGTAGATAAGCCCTGAAAGGTGATGGCCATATCTTATATTGGCCAAAACTGCTGACAGGTTCCCTTTAATGTAATAGCTCTCTAGATCTGACTTTGCAGGAATGAAGAATACATATATCCTGTACTCATTGTTATGGTCAGCTTTCTTTTTTACACTTCAAAGCCACTATTTCTATAGTTTTGAAGTTTTGGATTTCTCCATGTATCTTCTCATCAGGAGAGCTCACTAATGAGAGCGCATGAGGAGACTTAGAAATGCTTTGAAAGAAGCTCCAATACTTTGAAGGTTTTTTGGAAATCACTGAGGGCAAAATAGCCTGAAGAAAATATTTCAGCTGTATCTTCGTGTGCATAGTGATGACCATACCTGGCCATATATCTGCGATAACAACTCAAGAGGGTGTCTTTGAGAGTCTGAGCAGATATCTGCAGTCAGGAGCGGACCAGGAAGATTTTCCCCTAGAGATCACTTTGTTTTGACATGATGGGATTTTCTTAGTCATCCAAACACAAGCGGGGGATTTATCTTTATGATACTGCTAATGACGTACAAACAAGCCAGGAATGTCTTCCTTTGCAAAAAGTGTTTTTAAGCAAAGAAGAATTCTATTAATAATAAAGAATAGCGTGGGTGATAAAATACCGAATATTAACACCTTAAGTGGCAGGCAAAAATTAATGTCTGTACATTTTTTTTCTTCATTTTGTTATGGGATGAGTTTTGTTAGTGCCATCATTTTGGGCTATATACAACCTAGCATAGCTTTATTCATGTTTTATGACCCTTATACAATAAATACTCATAATTTGCTTTTGAGTCGCCATAAGTTTAATCTTTTTCAGGCAATGGAGTTATATGAGGGCTTTTTTTTGTATGACGACGACATATAATTTTCATTGGTTCAATTTTACATGTGACTTTTTGATATCTTTCTATTATAGTTTTTGAGAGGTGGAATACACAATCTATAATAATAAATGCCCTAAGCAGCTTCCGGTTGTAACAACTTCCGTCCAGTTGTAACCGGTGACGTCACCACACACACACGCACATGTTAACCCTCAACACACCACACCGCCTCAACACACACTCCTCTCACCTTTCACCTCCACTCACGTCCACTCACTCTTTCACTCCACATACGTTCCTTTCTCTCACTCTGTTTCTCATACTCACACCGTCATCGTCGCTGCCCGACATCTTCCTCCGCCGCCGCGATCCTGGATCCAGACGTTCTCCAGGCCGCCGACATGTTCTTGCGGCGACGCCATCTTGGATTTCGTGAAATCCCGCGATATTCAAGATGGCGTCGCCGCAAGAACATGTCGCTGGCGTGGACGACTCGGGATCCAAAAAGATGGCGTCGGCGAAATCTCGCCATTTTGTTTTCTGCTTAATGAGTTGTACAAGCAGTCCCCGACATACGTACATCTGACTTACATAAGACTCCTAGTTACAATGGCTGGATGTCCTACACAAAAAACCTAATAATTATTATTATTATTATTATTATTATTTATTGTTATAGCGCCATTTATTCCATGGCGCTTTACATGTGAGGGGGGTATACATAAAAACAAGTACAATAATCTTAAACAATACAAGTCATAACTGGTACAGGAGGAGAGAGGACCCTGCCCGCGAGGGCTCACAATCTTCAAGGGATGGGTGATAATACAGTAGGCGAGGGTAGAGCTGGTCGTGCAGCGGTTTGGTGGATCGGTGGTTACTGCAGGTTATAGGCTTGTCGGAAGAGGTGGGTCTTCAGGCTCTTTTTGAAGGTTTCGATGGTAGGTGAGAGTCTGATATGTTGTGGTAGAGAGTTCCAGAGTAGGGGTGATGCGCGAGAGAAATCTTGTATGCGATTGTGGGAAGAGGAGATAAGAGGGGAGTAGAGAAGGAGATCTTGTGAGGATCGGAGGTTGCGTGCAGGAAAGTACCGGGAGACGAGGTCACAGATGTATGGAGGAGACAAGTTGTGGATGGCTTTGTATGTCATGGTTAGGGTTTTGTAATGGAGTCTCTGGGCAATTGGGAGCCAGTGAAGGGATTGACAGAGGGGAGAAGCTGGGGAATAGCGGGGGGACAGGTGGATTAGTCGGGCAGCAGAGTTTAGAATAGATTGGAGGGGTGCGAGAGTGTTTGAGGGGAGGCCGCAGAGCATGAGGTTGCAGTAGTCAAGGCGAGAGATGATGAGGGCATGGACTAGGGTTTTTGCAGATTCTTGGGTGAGGAATGAACGGATGCGTGAAATATTTTTGAGTTGAAGTCGGCAGGAAGTGGAAAGGGTTTGGATATGTGGTTTGAAGGAGAGATCAGCATCAAGGATTACTCCGAGGCAGCGAGCTTGTGGGACTGGGGAGAGTGGGCAGTCATTTACTGTAATTGATAGGTTCGTAGGGGGGGTCACGTGAGATGGGGGAAAGATGATGAATTCTGTTTTGTCCATGTTGAGTTTCAGATATCTAGTGGAGAAGAAGGATGAAATAGTGGACAGACATTGAGGGATTCTGGTTAGTAGGGAGGTGATATCTGGTCCAGAGATGTAGATCTGTGTGTCATCAGCATAAAGATGATACTGAAAGCCATGAGATTCTATGAGCTGTCCCAGGCCAAAGGTGTAAATAGAGAACAGCAGGGGCCCTAGGACTGAACCTTGTGGGACTCCGACAGATAGGGGGCGAGGTGAGGAGGTGGTGTGTGAGTGGGAGACGCTGAATGTCCGGTCTGTTAGGTATGATGAGATCCAGGAGAGGGCCAAGTCTGTGATGCCGAGGGATGAGAGGGTCTGTAATAATAGGGAATGGTCCACTGTGTCAAAGGCAGCCGACAGGTCCAGGAGGAGGAGGACAGAGTAGTGTCGCTTGCTCTTGGCAGTTAAGAGGTCATTGGTGACCTTAGTAAGGGCAGTTTCAGTGGAGTGGTGTGACCGGAAGCCAGATTGTAAGCGGTCGAAGAGGGAGCAAGAAGAGAGATGGGAGGACAGTTCAAGGTAGACGTGTTGTTCCAGTAGCTTGGAGGCGTATGGGAGAAGTGATATAGGGCGATAGCTAGATACAGAGGATGGGTCAAGAGAGGGCTTTTTGAGGATAGGTGTGATGGAGGCATGTTTAAAGCTTGAGGGGAAAACACCAGTTGTTAGTGATAGGTTGAAGAGATGGGTTAGGGTTGGGATGAAGACTGTGGTGAGGTTTGGGATGAAGTGGGATGGGATCGGGTCGAGTGCACAGGTGGTGAGATGTGATCTTGAGAGTAGAGTGGAGAGTCGATCTTCTGTAATGGTGGAGAAGTTGGTTTTGAAGGTGGAGGGCTGGGAAGTCGGGAGGAAGGGCTCTGGGGGTTGTTGACCAAAACTGTCCCTGATGTTATCAATTTTCTGCTTGAAAAATGAGGCAAAGTCTTCAGCTGAGATGAGTGGGGAGGGAGGAGGTGCTGGGGGGCGGAGGAGAGAATTGAAGGTGTTGAATAACTGTTTAGGGTTGTGAGACAGGGAGGATATGAGAGATGAGAAGTAGGTTTGTTTAGCTGTGGCGAGTGTGGTCTTGAAAGTAGTGAGGGACTGTTTGAATGCGATGAAATGCTCGTTGGAGTGGGATCTTTTCCATCTGCGCTCAGCAGCCCTGGAAGCTCGCCTCAGCTCTTTGGTCAGGCTGGTGTGCCAGGGCTGTCTGTTGATTTTGCGAGTTTTGGTATGTGTAAGTGGGGCAGCGGATTCCAAAGCTACAGCTATTGTGGTGTTATATAGAGCGGCAGCGTCATCCGCATTGTGTAAGGAACTTATATCTGTAAGAGGGAGGAGGGATTCGGAGAATGAGTGTAGGTCAAGGTGTTTAAGATTCCTGCGAGGGTGTGAAAGTTTGTGGGGTGGGGATTGTAGACATGGAGTGAAGAGGGAAGAGAATGTGAGCAGGTTGTGGTCAGAGAGAGGAAGAGGTGAGTTAGAGAGGTTAGATAGGGAGCAGAGGCGGGTGAAGATGAGGTCCAGTGTGTGGCCATCTTTGTGGGTGGCTGTAGAAGACCATTGAGTGAGGCCGAAGGAGGAAGTGAGAGATAGAAGTTTAGTGGCAGCTGAGAGGGAAGTGTCAATGGGGATGTTGAAGTCGCCCATGATGATAGTAGGGATGTCCGCGGAAAGGAAATGAAGTAACCAGGTGGTGAAGTGGTCAAAGAAGGTGGTGGCTGGCCCTGGGGGGCGGTAGATGACAGCCAGTTGGAGGTTGGAGGGGGAGTAGATGCGCACAGAGTGCACCTCAAAGGAAGGGAGGGTAACAGAGGGTGGCAGTGGGATTGGGGTGAAGGAGCAGGTATCTGACAGGAGAAAACCAACTCCTCCACCATGTTTGCTGCTGGGGCGGGGGGTGTGAGAAAGGTGGAAGCCGCCATACGAAAGTGCAGCAGGAGAGGCTGTGTCAGAAGGGGTGAGCCAGGTTTCGGTGATGGCGAGGAAGGAGAGTTTGGTAGTAACAAAAAGATCATGGATGTAGGAAAGCTTGTTGCAGACAGAGCGAGCGTTCCACAGAGCTCCTGTTAGTGGGACTGGGGAAGCGGGGGCTGGGTGAATGGGTATAAGGTTGGAGAGGTTACGGAAGGTTGTGATAGAGCGTGGATGGGAGGTAGAAATGACTGTGGGAATGTGGTGAGGAGGACCAGGATTTGGAGAGATATCACCAGCAGTGAGAAGGAGCAGAGAAAGTGTTAGCAGGTGGGAGCAGGAGAGGGCATGAGGGGGCTGTCTGTGTTTGGAGACAGAGGATTGTATGTTAAGGAACAGTTTTGAGGCGGAGGTGAGGTGGATGGGGAGGATTGAAGAAGAGATGAACAGTTCCTTACTAGGAGTAGGGATTAGGGGAATTAGCAGAAAGTGAAGGATTATTGGGGTGAAAGTGAAAACAAACAGAAACATTGTTTACAGTGACTGTGTCCAGTTACCTTCAGTTCCCTTCTGGTTTAATTCTGGTTTTAATTCTTAAATTAATCTTCACACTTCTAGCACACACTTATAGCAATCACAATGCAGACTGAAGTCTATGCAGACTTGTACTCTGCAATATATGTACAACTAAGTGCAGTCAGGTGTGAAGCAGAGAGGAGTGGTCTCTGCTCATCTTGGCCAGACAATTAAGAGTGGACCAGATGTATATGATCAAGCCAGAGTAAACAAGGTCATAAATAACACTGGGGTAAGCTGGGGTTAGCTGAAAGGCATACCATGTGAATGCTAGGTGCAGAGGCAAGTCTATGTGCAAAGCTGGGTGACGCACTGTGTGTCCTTCATAGACAGACAGCAGGAGAGCTGGGTGGATGGACATACCATGTGAATGCTAGGTGCAGAGGCAAGTCTATGTGCAAAGCTGGGTGACGCACTGTGTGTCCTTCATAGACAGACAGCAGGAGAGCAGGAGAGCTGGGTGGATGGACATACCATGTGAATGCTAGGTGCAGAGGCAAGTCTATGTGCAAAGCTGGGTGACGCACTGTGTGTCCTTCATAGACAGACAGCAGGAGAGCAGGAGAGCTGGGTGGATGGACATACCTGTCGGAAGAATAGAGATGCTTGTTAGAGTGCGATGGTGGCAGGTAGCAGGGCACAGTCTGTATTCATCCTTCTGGTTTTAATTCTTAAATTAATCTTCACACTTCTAATAATATCATATAACCACTGACCTTTCCAATGCCGTGTGGTCCTCTTCGTTCTGACTTTGCGTGTCGCATCTCCAACTTCTTCACTATTGACAAGGACTCCCGTCTGCAACCTGTCAGGAGCTCAAAGTACATCATAAGGTAATTTCACCATCGCAACCTTATGATGCACTGTAAGCTCTGGGCTGGAGAGAAGACCTGGCCTAGAGTAAAGAGGCCCAAGATGTGGCATGCAATAGAAAGAGGACCAGATGGCTAACACAACATAGCTGGTGAGGTGGGTATTGGTTAAAACAAAAAAAGAAAATTATGCCCACCTCTACAGCTGCCTTGCTGCTTGCCATTTCTTTTTTCCACCATTGTATGTCGCATTCTCAAGACTTCTAGCCACATTCAGGCTCAAGAGGTTGATGCGCATCATAAGGTCGCGATGTTGAAGACACAACTTACGACATGCAGTAATCTCCGAGGCCTGGATGCATCAGTAAGTCCTGTCTTATAGAAAAAAAAGCTAGAGATGTGTCTCATACGTTGAAGGAAAGAAGATGATAGGATGGATGGCTGTAAGCAACAGAAGCAGTTAATGAGGAGGTGAGTAATAGTTTTTTTTTCCTGGCCCTGTCCCAACATTGCTACATCCAATTTACAAAGCTACAAGATATATCAAGTTAATAATCCAGGAGTATTCATTGGTTTCATTTTGGGATATTCAACTTTTTGATCATTTTTTATTTTATTTTACATGAGACAAGATGAACAAAAATTACGTTGTGGCATAGTTTTTTATTTTATTCTTTTGTGGCGTTCACACGACAGGATAAATAATGTTTTATTAGTTGTTATAGACTCTGTGAAGTAAGATATGTGTTATTTTTGGTCATATGTTTTTTGTTAAATGTCATTTTATTCTGAAAAACTGTTCTTTCATTTCTTTTATTTTTGCTTTTTTAACCACTACATCAACAGGCCTTTTACCCCCCTTCCTGACCAGGAAAATGTTTGGCTTTTATTGTACATGCACATTTGGCTCTATAAATTTTTCTTGTTTTGATAATCAAACACATATTTATATATATATATATATATATATATATATATATATATATAGTGAGGTAGCGCTGTTATTCGGGTAGGGGATACTCGCTCAGCAGCCACAAAATCAGATCCGGCACAGGTTTTCATAAAGCATAACACAGTCCATGCGGTTTATTCCTCCTTCATGAACCCATAGAAGCAACATAAACAGCATTACAGCATAGCGTCCATTATAGCTTCACTCTGGTTAAGCCTGTGGTCACACAGGTTACTCAATGTCCATACTCATGCTCTTCAGCCTCATCATTATCTCACCCACATCAGGGTTTCCTCATGGCTGTTTCCCTAGGCTGCAGACATCCACTCTCTTCTCTGGGACATTCAGACGCTGGCAGCCATGTCACACAGCCACTCCACAGGCTGTTATCCAGGAGATGCTTCTCCTAGCGGGACCTTCCACACTGGACCATCCGGGTCCCAGCATTCACCTCCATGTGACCTACCCTGGCCACATTATATGGTCCATAGCCACGCCCACCGGGTCACATGACTATGACCTCATCACAGGTCCTTCAACCGCTCACATATACACTTTACAATAGCGTTAATAAACACACCCCCTGGGTGGGTCTGGCGGTAACTAGTTCCTGACACATTGAACCAGCACCTCAGCAGTATCACTGCTGATTAACACACACATAAATCTCCATCTCAAGGCCACCCACCTTGAGATACATAACGGTCATTCCGTATTTCACCATTCATCCACTCTCCTGGGACATCCATACAGCGCCCCCAAGCGGACACAGTAGTTACTACACCACAATATATATATTTTTTTTTTCATGGCACATGGGACTTAATTTTCATGCCATTTTTTTCTGTTATAAAGGGAAAATGTAGCTAAAAAAAGGAAAATATGTATTTTTACCTTTTTACATTTTATTTATATTTTTTTATTACTCCAAAAGACCACTAATAGCATTTTTAACTGCATTCCCCTTTACATAGAAATTATTTTTATATACTAGACATTCTTCTAGGGAAAGAGCTAGAAACAGTAGTTTAGACTAACAGTGCCTTTTTTTTTATTTTTTTTTTTATGTATGCTTTTTTTTTCTATTTTATTTTTGTTATATTTATATATTTATTTATTCATTCGTTTTTTATTTTTTTTTGCACACAGTTTTCCCCAGAAGGTCTAAAAAAAATCTTTGGGGAGAGGATATTTTAACACATCAATGCATTCTGTTTTTGGAGTGAATTCTCTTGTAACTAGGGCTTGTATATTAGTCCCAGGTTAAAGGGTATTTCAACCTGCTGTGTTGTCTGGATTTCTTTGGACCCAGCAGCTCCTGCTCCTTCCCTGCAGTGAGTGATCATATATTCCCTTGGTTCGGAGATGAAAGCACGGTAAGTGATTCCTAATCTGCATACACAACACTATTTCGGTGCAGTGTATACAACGATGGAGAAGGAAATCATGGCATTACATCATGCTTATCTTCTCTCTGGAAAGTCTGGTTGTGTGTGTTAGCAGCTTTTCTTCTTCCTCAGCACCACAATCTTGAGAAAGCTGATTACACTGCACTGACGTTTTGGAATGTCACTGCAGGGATGTAAGTACACATTCTGGGCTTTCCAGAAGTAGTTAAAGCACTTAATAAAGTTTGTTTTTTACAATATTTATTAATTTCACAAAGGGAATTGAAAAAGCAATCCTTAGATTTGATCGATAATGCACTGCACTACTTATGTAGTGCAGAGCATTATTGAGAATGTAAGTGTTATACTGACATACAGCCTTTTAGACCAAGCCACATCACAGTCTATTCGGTTTTTATCCATGGCTATTTTGGAGCTCCAGGTACCAATCGTGCTGATGGAGAGCCTAAGGATTGGCAGAGGGAGTGATCTTACTCTGTCATGCTCTTTACATGCGGCAATAACTATTGACTGTGGCATGTAAAGAGTTGAGCTGCTATAAACACTGATACATCTGAATTCTATCTGATATATTTGTTAACAAGGAAAGTTGAATCCTGCTAGGCAGCTGTAGTTCAGGGATCATGATCCCACGGTGATGATTTCACTGCTTTTCAAGACCTAATTGAAAGTGGCACTTTCAATATGGCATGAAACGTGAGTGAGATGATGGGTTGTGGTTAAATAAGTATTAAAATATTGCAAATAAAGTTTGTTCTTCGGGTAAAGAACATTTATACAATATTATTCCGCATAGTTTTAAACATATCAGTTTGTTGTCATTTATAAAAGCCTTGAAAGTTGTCACAGCTTAAAAGATTAAAAGCCTTGCACTGTGTCCTTTAGAAGTTAAAGCAAGAGGTTTCGCTTGACGCAACTTGGTCATAGGCAGCAACATGTGCACGAACACACCTGGAAATATTTTGGACAGCATAAAAGGTAGAGGCCTGACAGATGGACGACCTGATACAAGAAGGAAAAGAGTAGAGCCAAGCAGAGAGTGTCTGTCACAGCTAGCTAGTAGTTGGGGTGGGTTGACCTTGACATAATGCACTACCCCAGAAATATAAAGGGATCTGCAGAAGAGCAAAGAAGGAAGCACCAACATGTACTGCTGTTAATATAGCTTACTCCAAGGTGAGAAAGACTAGTTCACTTCTAAAGTGATAGCACATTAGTGAGACAATGAGATTGCCACTACAGAGGGGCCCAAAATACTTACTATTGTGTGAGCGAAGAGTACATCTGCTAGAAAAGAGAAATTATAGGGTAATAGGATAGCCACATTGAGGGTGTCTGACTGAAGAAGTGTGTACATCGCTATTGTCTGCAGCTGTAGCCCATCGGTGCTAAGGAGGACAAGTAATGCATGCAAACACATTAGCTATAGCGTCAACCATTTATTCATTTAATTAACTGCCTTCGGCTGGATCTTGAGTCATGGCGAATTGATGAATGAATGATCTGGAGGAAGATCTTTCTTGTGTAAGCTTAGATAGGTTCACCAGGGTGTTCTCCATCGTTATCTTGATGGTATCAAGCCATCAGGTTGCTGGTCTTCCTCTTTGCCTTGTTCCTTCTATTCTTCCGACCATGATGTACTTCGCAAGTGATTGCTCTCTTCGTATGATGCGTCCAAAGTAGGGAAGTCATAGCTTGTTGATCCTTGCTTCGAGTGGCATGTCTGGCTTGATTTGTTCCAAGATTGATTAGTTTGTTCTTCTTGCCATCCATGGTATTGATAACATCCTTCTCCGGCACCAATTTGATGACTGTGTGATGCCTGTTCATGAGAATTATCCAAGTACCTCCTTTCGTCAACAGGTTGACCCTCTTTCGCTGGAAGGTTTTCCATGACCATGTCATTCCTACTATACTCTACACAATATACATGAGAAAGTCACGATAGGTTTTGAAATATTGACCCCAGATAGTCTGGCACCGATGAACTCTCTTACATCTGTTGATATTTCCATTCATATATAAATTCACACTAAAATAGATCCACAGAAAAACTGCTCAGTCAGTTTCAGACTGCACTCTAGTTTTCACATTTAGCTTTCTTATAGGGAAACTCTGCTTGTCAAAAGGCAGGGGTTGCAATAAAGTGGCTATTCAGTGTATTGGCTTTGCTTAAATTGATTGTATTTGATTATAAAAAAAACTATTTTTTTATCAACTCCTTGAATAAATGACCTTAAAAGTGTTTTAGATATGAGCTTCTGAGAGCTCGGTAAGAAATTCTGCAATATGTGTGAAGCTTCCTTGAAAAACCATTGTGCAGGGACAATTTACCTGATGCTTGATGGGAAAATTTAGATAAGAGACTACAGACTAATAAAAATAAATCACAAGCTTTTGACAGGAATGTTAGAAACATTGGATATTCTTTGCAAACATTTCTAACTATAGAAAGAAGTTGTCAAACGGTCACAGCTCTGGGCATACTGTCACAGCTAATACATCAGACTGGAAAAAGGGTTTTCCTGAGATTACACCTGTCATTTCAGTGCAATCTACTTCTAGTGACAAGAATCAGTGAACTAACGGGTAGGCTCCATTCTTATGAATTGTTAATTAGCGATTTTCTTTTTTTATGATGGCTACCTTGATGTAAAAACTACAAAAAAAAATCAACTTAAATTTTTCTGAATTAAGAGGGTACCTATCATTCGATTCATGGGCAGCATGAATGACGCGAGCAGTATAAATCAGAGCATAGCTGCACGACTGCAACAAAGTATGATTTTCACTGAAATTCTACAGTGCTTCAGAAAAACATAAGCCCTGACTCAGCAAAGCTTTTTTGCCAAAAAAAGGCATAAAAGCTTTGAAAATTTACAAATTTAGAGTTGCACCAGAAAGTTGTAATTTTTGGTATGTTCACACCATTTTCTCGGCATTGGATTTTTTGGGGAAATAAATTGGTCAAAGAGGGTGTCTGGGTTTTTTATTTAAAAAGTAAAGGACTTTTCTGTGTGTGTGTGTGTGTGTGTGTGTGTGTGTGTGTGTGTTTATTGATTTTTACTGACAGGGTTAGTAATAGGTATGTCTGACTGACACCTCTCCATTACTAACCCTAGGGCTTGGTGTCACAACCAGCTGCTGCAATCAACCCCTAATTCTATTATCCTGATTTCCCCCGCAACAGGCTATAGGAATGAACTCAAGCTAAGTGCCAGAATTGGTGCATCAAATATGGGTGACTGTGGGATTGTATTTTGAGGCTGGGAGGGCCCAATAACCATGGGCATCTGTAAAGCCTAAAAACCATAAGGGAGCCTTTAGACTTTTAGATTACGGTAGTTTCCAGCTGCTATGACACCTGGAGGCTATGAACTAAGGTTACCTTTAAAGTTACCAGAGTTCACAGCCACAAGGTCTCCCAAGCAGATATGAGGCCTGGAAATATTAAGGGAGCTTTTAAGGGAGACTTTAATGTTACTGGAGTTCCCAGCTGCTGGAACACCTGAAGGCTGTAAAGTAAAGTTACTAGCATTCACAACCTCCAGGTGTTCCAGAAGCTCAGAACTCTGGTAACCTTAAGGTCTCCATTAAATTTTATGGGCCTCTCAGTCCGTGAGACAAGACAGAATCGCTGTATTACGTCAAACTGCTGGACTACACACTGTGTGACATGGCAGCAACGCTGTCCAGCAGTCCGATGTATTCCAGTGATTCTGCCAGGTTACTGACTACACTGAGGTTACATCAGTTCATTGCCAGCCGGTCTCTTGGAACAGCGATCCCAGCAGTGGCCGCTGTGAAAAATCTATGGAACATCGTTGTTTTGCTCCATATACTTCAGATGATGTGAGACATCATGGGATCATTGGATTACTTCAGGAACTGCATGGGATTTTTTTTCAGTAAATTGGAGAACAAGGGCATTTGTCAGGAAGTGTTTCTGTGAATAATGGATTTTGTGAGTTTTTTACTTTTTCTTACTAGGTTAATAATGGGGGTCTAACCGAATCCTCTCCACTACTAACCAAAGGGGTTGATGCCAGCTTTAATTTTTGACTAACCACAGCTGTCATCAACCCCAAATCCCAATACACTAATTGCCACCCCACCAGTGCAATTGGGAAGAGCTGAGAGAGGGAACCAAAACTGACACATTTAATTTGATGTGCTGGTTCTGGGGCGGCTGGTATTTTTAGGGGAAGCGGTCATTAACTGTGGATCTACCCAGCCTGGTAATATCAGACTGCAACTGTCTGCTTTGCCTTAGCTGTTTATTAAAAATGGGAGGAAGTTACCCTCATTTTTAAAAATTATTTATTGCTAAAAACGACAGGGAAATATGGTGAAAGATGGCATTTTATTTTCTTCTTTTATTTTGCCTTATATACAAATCATTATACAGTAAAGAATGAACAATATTTTTTCCTGTAACATCCATTTTATCTTCATCTTTGTATGTTTTATTGTCAGTCCCTAAAAGTGGCATAATACGCTGACAACATTGTTCCCAGCAGCTATGTGGGAGTCAGAGATGCATCCAGAGGTCTTACCCATGCTGTCCCCATTTAATTTCAGTGATGTTTCCATCCATTTCAGCGATTTTCAGTCACCCCCCCAGACCTCCTGATAGGGTCTGCCGGAAAAATGTTTGAGTTTCCCATTGACTTCCATTATGCTCGTTACTCTTGCAGAGGCCACTTCCAGTGTTGCAGGGGGAAAGGAAAGAGGAGATGGAAAAAACTCATGACCTGAAAGGAGGGTGCATGGTAAGCGAGGAGAAATGGCAGGGTTTAGCCTACTTTAACATTTCCCGACTTTGACAAAGAAGAGATGCCAGTCTCGCCCCCAGACATTAATAATTCACTGTCTACCACCACCAGGGAAGTGAGCACTGAGGTGCCTCTGCTTGAAGCGACAGAACCGGCAGGCTCCTTGGACCAAAATATCCCCTCGCCTTCTATCAGTCAACCTGGATTATGCCATTCGAAGTGGACAACAGCTGGAGTGCCTCCCACCCGTTATGCACAGGATCAATTTATCTGGCAGAGAATCATTCAAGGAGTGGAAGAATGCGAATGCCTGGTGAATGAGCTCTCATCCATGGAATGGTGAGTTAAAGGAGAAAGGGGGTGTAAGGAAGAGGACCGGGCTGCGGGTACCTCTGAGACGCCGGGTTTGGAACTGCAGAGGCCATGTCCAGTGTTGCAGGGGGGGAAGGAAAGAGGAGACAGAAAGAACCCATGACCAGAAAGGAGGGGGCGTGGTAAGCGAGGAGAGACTGCAGGGTGTAGTGTGGGAAAAGGCAGAAAGTTCCAACCGAAGAAGAGAGAGAGCAGGGACCGGCTGCCTGCTGTAGAGCGAGTTGAAGCGCAGAGCAGAGACCCAGGACAGGGTCAGTGAGGACTCCCGGGATCCGTTGAGTGCACAGAGAAATGGGCACTGGGTAAAGCAGTGTGGTGCAGGTGTTCAGGTACCGGCGGGTATAACAAGGCACGAGCGCCAAATGAGACATCATGGTGCGTGCATCCAGTTGTTGGCGGGTGCGCAGGGGAGCACATGCCGAGGAGAGATTTGTGGCTTCACAATTCGGTTTTCTGTTCAATGGGCTAGGGGCATAGCGGACAAAACAGGAGACCGCCCGCTGCCGCCAAAAGCGTGACCGTGTGTTGGGCGGGAAGGCCTGAAGAAGCAGTGTCAGCCTCTGTCAGAATTACATCATCTATTGGACTACAGGCGACTAAAAAACATCGGAGCCATGATAAGTTAAAGTTTATAGAAAGACTGTTGCGTTGAACCACATTTATACTGTTTAACCTGTCTTCCCCTTTCCTGCTATATCCCTGCAAGGACGTCATTATTGTTAATTAAACCGCACTCCTGTTAACCCTAGCTCTGCGCCTTTGCGTTACTGCATCTGTTTACCTGCTTTACATAATAACCTATTATTTACATCTAAACTCGTTGGTGAGTTTAAAGGAGAGTAAGACCATGCTTTGAACTTGTACAATATTGAGGTATCAGTCTTATATGGCTTTAATAATAGCCAATAAATGAAGTGAGCCTCTGAAAAGAACTAACTTTAAGATTTTATATGTATTTGTTCAGAGACATTACTATGAGAAGCATTCTATTTTTTTCTGGAAATCAATCGTATTCCTAATTGTAACTACATATTAATAGACAAACAACAATCATGTAGCCAATGGCTTTGATGTAGTTACAATAAAGTTCAAAATTCTTTTATTTTCCGAGTACCCGATTTTGCAATGTTCTAAGGACCTGAAAGAAAAGATAATGACAGAATTTCAGCTAACTGCAAAGTAATTATAGGAACCATGAACTCTGCCTGCAACAAATATAAAGACGGTAGCGCAAGTTTAATCAGTAGTGACTCTATATGAGAAATACAAAGGTAACACATAGAATATGTCAACTCAGATGTATGGCATCAAATCAGAACATTTCACATCACTGGAGCTTGACAAACCAAGCTGAAGAAACTATTCTGCCTGACACTGGCTTTAATCATTTCCCACGCGCTTCGAGATGACGTTCCGAAGACAGACATCTTTGTGTAAACCAGATCCAAATCCATGAGACAAGGTATAGTAAATAAGTGTTAGTGAAATGTATGGACTGATATGACAGATTTATTTATGGAGTCTTTGCAAAGTTTTCCAAAAAAAGTTTCAACAGTTCAACTATATTATAAATTTTATCTTGGCTGTTTATTAGTACAGCAGAATGGGAAGATTAGGATAACGCTAATTATTGATACTATTATTATTATTTAGTATATTAAGTAGTAATGGGCAAATATGTTTTTATTCCTGTTCTCTTTTACTCTTATGTCCTAATTTTTGTGACTTTAATCCCCAAGCATACAAATGCGAAATGCGGTTTTCTAAATCATCAAATTTCAGGAGAAACAGTCAATAGAGATGAGCTAATCAATTTGTAATAAATCAAATTTGCTATGAACTTTTTATTGTGCTGTGATTCCCATGAATTCCTACAAAAAGTGTAGGGTGATATGATATTTTCTCATGTAATATCTACAGCTCTGCAAAAAATTAAGAGACCACCACATCAAAACCCTGTCATTGGCTGCCCATTCTCCAGACCTGAACCGCATTGAAAACCTCTGGAATGTAATCAAGAGGATGATGGATAGTCACAAGCCATCAAACAAAGAAAAAACGCTTACATTTTTGTGCCAGAAGCAGTGTGAAAGACTGGTGGAAAGCATGCCAAGACGCATGAAAGCTGTTTTTAAAAATCATGGTTATTCCACAAAATATTGATTTCTGAACTCTTCCTGAGTTAAAACATTGGTATTGTTGTTTCTAACTGATTATGAATGTGTTTTCTTTGCATTATTTGAGGTCTGAAAGCACTGTTTTTTTATTTTGACCATATTTCTTTGTCAGAAAAAAAATAAAAAATGTATTGCTTGGAAATTCGGAGACATGTTGTCAGAGCTTATAGAATAAAAGAACAATTTACAGTGGCTCAGTGGTTAGCACTGCAGTTTTGCAGCGCTGGAGTCCTGGGTTCAAATCCCACCAAGGACAACATCTGTAAGGAGTTTGTATGTTCTCCCCATGTTTTGCGTGGGTTTCCTCCGGGTTCTCCGGTTTCCTCCCACATTCCAAAGACATACTGATAGGGAATATAGATTGTGAGCCCCATTGGGGACAGCGATGCTAATGTGTCCACACTGTAAAGCGCTGCGGAATATGATAGCGCTATATAAAAAAACTAAAGATTATTATTTACATTTTACTTAAAATATACAGTACCTATAAACAGAAAAATCAGACAATTGAACATTTGAAAGAGGTCTCTTAATTTTTGCCAGAGCTGTATATACTTTTTATTGCATGACTGCTACATTTAAAATATTTAACCCCTTAACGACCACCAATATGCCTTTTAATGGCGGCAGTTAAGGGTACTTATTCCTCAGCGCCGCTTTTTAACGGTGCTGAGAAATAAGTGTATAGCGCCCCCAGCGTCGGAAATTCTCTGTGGTCTCGGCTACCGGCTATAACTTCATAAAGTCATAGTTTAAAAATTGGCTTGGTCATTAAATACTAAATTGGCTCTGTTACTAAAAGGTTAAAGGGAACTGATGCATCGTTGCTGTTTTGAAGGCAGAAGTCGGTCACACCAAATATGGATTTAATTTCAATTTCTGTTTTATTCATTCACTTTACATCTTGGTAATTGATAAAAATAAACGTCATCCAGGACTAAATAATTTTTTTGTTGTGAGCTAAAAAAAAATAACAAGCAGGTAGTTGCTAGCTAGTTAGCAACTACGGTACATTTCCTCCGGGTACTCCGGTTTCCTCCCACATTCCAAAGGCATGCTGATAGGGATTCTAGATTGTGAGCCCCATCGGGGACAGTGCCAATAATGTCATTAATAATGGAATTAATGGCGCTATATAAATGAGTAAAGTAAATAAACAAATAAATAAATACCTGCCTGTTCTGTTCAGCACTGGATCAGAGTGGTCACTTCTACTATAGGAGATTCTGTCAATAGAGCTTGATTGGCAACATCATGCTGATTGATAGCCAGCTTCCCACAGTTAGGTAGCAAGGAGCTGACTCTCAATCAGCATGACATCAGCAGTCACTCTCTGTCAACAGAGCAGAGCAGAAAAGAAGCTGCTGCTCTGTTAAAGTGATGTCAGCGGAAGCGGAAGCGTGGACACTGCCGCCAAACGACAAAGGCAAGGTGCAAGTGCAATGTCGGACGCTAGCAGCTGTGCAAGTTGAAGCAGAGGAGCGCTGGCGTTGAAACTAACTCAGTCCCTATTCACATGCGTAATATCAGAGGGAAGGGGTTTCAAATGAGTTAGTCACCAGAATCATGCATCCGTCCTCATACACACAGCAGCAAGTATGACTATAGTAGCACATGGCGGAACAGCCATGCGCGCCTTTTATAGCAGCCGGGACCTTCTGCACGCTTCCAGATCTCTGAGATGGACCAATGAGAACTGGAGCGGGACCTGAGCACATGACTCCCGATCTCCAATAGGAGATCGTCCCATGAGCATGCCCAGTAAGAGGACAGAAGGACTTAGCCTCAGGAGAGATTTGCTGCAAGGCAATCTCCTCTGCAATCTCCTCTGCAGTGGAAAAATAGGAGGAGAGTGCAGAATGTGAGGATCTGGATCCCTGCTGAGTAAACGCAGGAATCTGACTCCTAACAGATGTGCCATCCTGGATGAGCTGCACTACCTGAGCCACTAATGTGGGTTGTAGAGTCCGTCTCATGTTACCACGAGTGTGAAAGCACAACCAACATTCAAAAGTGACCAAAACATGAGCCAGAAAGCATTGGTACTGAGATGTGGTCTGTGGTCCCCACCTGCAGAACCACTCCTTTATTGAGAGTGTCTTGATAATTGCCAATAATTTACATCTGTTGTCTATTCCATTTGCACAACAGCATGTGAAATTCATTGTCAATCAGTGTTGTTTCCTAAGTGGACAGTTTGATTTCACAGAAGTTAGATTTACTTGGAGTTATATTCTGTTGTTTAAGTGTTCCCTTTATTTTTTTTGAGCAGTGTATCTTTCCTGTATGCTAGCTCTTAGGCACACAGTAAAAAATTAATGTAGTCCTAGATAATCCCCTTATTACTTCTATTTTTTAAAGCATTCTTACTGAGCAGCAATATTTTCCACACTGGCCTAAAACTTTTGTACAGTACCGTGTATCACAAAAAAACAGTAAAAAGCAAACAGCAGTACTTAGATGACTCATTGCGTAGAGTAGAGGAGTTGACATGAACATGAACTAGGCAGCAGAAGTTTTTATGTTCTTGTTCATCCCATTTTGTAGATTATACTTATATAGTAATTTCGGATTTATCACACTGATGGGTATAGGCCGACTGTCATCCGTGGGTGATAGCTGTGTCATTAATGATCATCATTACATTCCTTGTTTTCTATTCTTTATATTTCTCTTATTTTAATGGGCTTTAGTTTTGCACATACTCATCATTGATGGAATATGTATCGGAATATTCTGCCAACTGACTAGTCATCCTCATTAAGTTAATAGGCTTCCACTGATTGATAGGTCATAGGGGCAGACTTACAAAACTAAAGAGAAAAACTGTCTTTGCAGCCAATCACATCGGATCTTTCTGGTAACAATGGAAAACAAAGACCATTTTTGTTTCAGACTGGCTTGATAAATGAGGTCGATAAAAATAAATCGAATACATCGCAAGCTGTTTGGAGACCTGTTTCCCACTGAAATAAGAGTTAATGTTCCTGTAGGTTGGATTAGAGGGAATGTAAAAAATGTAAAAAAGTACAGATACAGCCAGCAACAAACACTAGGTGGGCTCCATCTATTAATTTAACTTACCGACCGAATAGCACATGTTATCCCTATGGAAAGAGTGATTCACAAATAGTGTAGGCTGCGCCGCAGCACGAAGAAGAAATTACATTGCCATTTACTACACCTGTTTGTAGGTTTTCTCTGTTAAACACTTAAGAGCACAAACAATATTTGTTTTTTCCTCTTCTTCTTCCAAGATCTGTAACTTTTAAAATTTTATATTCAGCACAGAATGGAGGTGGTAGGCTTTCTTTGAAGAGAATGGCATCAAGGTATAGATTGAAGGCTTTAATCGTTAAGAAGACAATCTGATGTGCTGACATAGCGAGTACCAGAATCATAGTGTTATCACAATGCACATTGTCCCACATTCAGTGATCCCCTCTGGGCTAGTGTAAAGGTACCAGAAGTGAAGTTCCTTGGATGCAGTGAAGAGCAGGAGGCAGAGAAGGGGTTAACAAAGTTTACTTTGAAAAGGTTTTTAAGGTACAAGGGATACTCCGCACTGAGCACAACAACAGAATTTGCACAAAAACACAATATTTGGGTGGAAGACGGAATGTACAAAAGAGGTAACCAATCGCTTGAAGTTCTTGTTGGGGTGAGTCTGGAATATCTCCCGCTGGTGTCGTAGATCGTGGACAATGTCTCTGACCCTGTTGCAAAGGAATGAAAAGCACTGTCTCCCGTCCATGCCAATGTATTCAGGCTTGCTTGGCTTGGGTGCGTTGGTAGGTAGAAACAGTCTCTTTTGCTGGTTCCTCTGGGATGTCGCACAACACGAGCAGCATACAGGCTCGAATGCCATGGCAGTGTGCGAACCTCTAACAGGCTCGCTATGATCAGAGCGAGTAAAATTATCTTTCACTGCGAGCTATAAGGACCGGTACGGGTACGTCCAGAGGCAGCTCAGTCAGGATGGGCTCTGATGGTAAGTCAGTTTGCAGGGAAATAGCGTATGTGGCCTTCACAGTCAGAGCAGTGGGGAGGGAGTCAACCTTCTCCTTGTACTCGTGTTGCCTTCCCACCAAATCATCCCGGTTCCCACGCTTCGTCCTTTTTATCTCCCCCATGACCCCTACTATCCAGTGCAAAGGTCCTCCCCACTCTGATAAATTATCCCCCGGCAACAGTGGTGTGAGACTTGTCAAACTGATAGATCTGTTGAAGCTCATCCATTACGCTTCCCAAGAAACAGGCTCCTTGATCAGAATGGATCTGCTGGGGGCATCCATAGATCTGGATGAAATTTTTACAGATGGCATGTGCAGCAGACTCAGCCATTTGATCCTGGGTGGGTATAACAACAGCGAACTTCGTGAAATGATCTACCATCACTAGACAGTGGTCGTATCCTTGGTGTGCCGGCCCGCTGTTCAAGTAGTCGATGGTCAATAATTCCAGGGGGGCTGATGTCACTATGGCTTGTGTAGGAGCCCTTTGTTCTAGGGATTTAGCCAACTCATATGCCCGACAGAATCTACAAGCCTCTTCAACCATTGTTCTTAACCGAGGGTGGTAGACAAACCACTGTAGCCATTGGAAAATTTTTTCAAGACCGAAGTAAGCCCCTTTTTCATGAGCCTCAGCGGCTACTGTAGATAGCACCGTCTCCGAAATCACCACCTGCCATGAGGCTCCCAACTCTTTTTGCAGTTGGATCTTCCGATTTAACAGTCCGTTTCTCATCTGGAGGCGCTCCCACCTCTGGAGTATCTTCAGCGCTTCTGGAGTCAGAGTACTCCTCTGTTCTTGACTGGGCAGTTTCTTCAGTGTCACCCATTGTCTAAACAGAGCAAGTTCACGGTCTTCCTGCTGCAACCAGACCCACTCATCTCGAGATCTTCCCAACACTCCTTCGTGGTGGGGGGTCCATATCTGGTCCAGTGTTGCTGACACCGTCTCAGCGATCTTCCGGAATTTGGGAAATTTCCTCCTCCAGCATCTCATCTCTACTCTTTCCCTGTGTCGCATGTCTTGCTCTGGACAAGGCGTCGGTGTGGGTATTTCTCCCCCCTCTCCTGTAGGCAATTTTATATCGACACTTCGCCATCCAGGCCACCCAGCGCTGTTCCAGGGCCCCTAACTTAACGTTCTCCAGATGCGCTAACAGATTGTTATCGGTGCGCACCAATACTTCCGAGCCGAACAGGTATTCTGTGAATCTCTCAGTCATAGCCCACACCAACGCCAGCAATTACAACTTGAAGGAACTGTAGTTGTCCGGGTTGCGCTCAGAATTGTGAAGGGACCGACTAGCATAAGCAATCACCCTCTCTTTCACATCCTGCACCTGTGACAACACAGCCCCAAGAAAGTGCAAGATTCGTCAATGTGGAGAATGAACAGGACAGCACCGGGGCTTCAGTCAACGCCTTCTTCAAGTCACGAAAAGCTTTCTCCTGCCTTGTCTCCCAACGAATGGACCGGCCTTTTGCATTCGGGGGTACCCCTTTCAGAAGCTCGAGCAGAGGTTTCACCACACGGTCAAAGTTCTTCACGAAATGACAATAGTACCCTTTCAGTCCCAGGAATGCTCGGACATCATTTACGGTCTCAGGGGTCAGCCAATCCTGAATCACCGCGATTTTTTCCCATGACGGCTTCACTCCTTCAGCTGAAACAACATGGCCCAGATACTCAATCTGGGCCCGGAACAAGTGGCACTTCTGGGGTTTCACCTTCAGTCCATATTTCTCTAGACAGCTCAGCACTTGCTCTAATCTCCGCAGGTGATCTTCAAATGAGGCAGCGTAGACTATGATGTCATTCAGGTAAATGAGAGTGTCATCAAAGTTCAAATCACCTCTCCATCATTTATTGGAATGTACTGGGGGCATTGGCCAGGTCAAATGGCATTCTATTGAATTCGAAGAGGCCCATAGGTAGTATAAAACCTGTCTTCGCCCGGTCCTTCTCCAACATGGGCACTTGCCAGTAGCCATTGGCGAGATTCAGCATTGAGAAGAATTTGGCTTTCCCCAATGCACAAAAGGTTTCCTCAATCCAGGGCAGAAGGTATGAGTCCCTCACGGTGCAGATGTTGGAGATTTAGCTTCTGTCGCCGCAGCTGCATGATTTGCGGCTGCTAGACAGCCTGAATACATGTGGGGATCTCCTAACAAACAGACAATCCACACATGTATTTAGGCTGTCTAGCAGCCGTAAATCATGCAGCTTTGGTGACAGAAACTAAATCTTCGAGCACTTCCAAATACTCAAAGATCACTCGAACATGCTCGGGAAATCTCGAGTAACGAGTATACTCGTTCGTCACTACTAGCACCCGATCCACCCGCAAAACGAGAATCTGGAATATGTGACAATGGGGTTATTGACTTCAAGGGTGCCAACAGAGTCAACATGTGCTCAGTCGTGCAACATTTTTGGGGGTATATGTCTACTAGAGCATTTAGACACAGTCTACTACATCTGAGTGTCCGCCTCCAGTACGTTTATACACCATAAAATGATGCACAACAGAGTGCATATTGACTTAGTCTGCACCATTATAGTCAATGGCCCCATCAGCCAGAATCTGTTTTGCAGGAGGGTTCAGATGTAATCCCTGGCAGGACCACTGAGAATTGAAAAGAACACAGTGTGAAAAGGGCCTAAAGGGGATGCACAGAAAAATCTTGAAGGTAATTCTGTGATGAAAGGAAAAGAGGAGCAAGGAAGGACATCTTGTAAGGAACTGAGATTATGTCTAGCAAGGTATTAGGATATTGCTAATATTTGAAACTGGATTCTTGGGATAATGGGATGACAATGAAGGGGAGATGCAGAGCATTAGCCAACGGAGAGAAGTGATGGAGAGTAGAAGCAACTGATTAGCCATAGAAGAGGTGGAATAACGAAGAGGCAGACTTAAGGATGGATTAGTGGCTTGGAAGGGTGTGGAATGGAGGCCACAGAGAAGGATATTGCAGTAGTGTAGATGGCATATGATGAGGACATTTGACCAACTAATAATATTATAGGTTCCAGGAACATCTTTTTTTTCAATAGTAAAGCCATAGACTTTCACTGCCTTATAGGCACTAACAAGAGCAAGCATTGGGTGTAGTGTCTTGCAGTGTATTCAAGAGAAGAGGCTAGAGGAAGAGATGCAGGACTTTGAGCGTCCTACAACTGATACATGATAGAATAACCAGTTAACTACAGTATGCTATAAGTGTTACATATAGTATTAGCAGTCCTAATTGAAATATTGCAAGTCGTTGTATAATTCTCTTTTTTAAAGAGGTTGTACACTACTTTTACATTGATGGCCTATCCTTGGGATAGACTATCAGTCTCTGATCGGTCAAGGTACTGCACCTCCGACGATCAGCTGTTATCGGTGGCGGCATTGGCGTCAAGTACTTAATCGTGGAGCTGGCTGTCAGCTTGTAGTGGCTGCCACAGGATACGACACATCCACCTCCCATGGGAATCAATAGGAGGTGGATGTGCAGTAACAAGCCCCTGCCGCTACAAGCAGACGAACAGCTCCGCAAATAAGCAGTCCCGGCTGATGGCCGCTGCCACAGATAACGGCTGATCGACGGGGGTGCCGGGTTCCTTAGCATAGGTCATCAATGTAAACGTAATGGACAAGCTCTTTAAATCATAATGTAAAAATAGAACTATCTCCCAAAAATTCATGATAAGCAGTTGATATTCAGGTAGTAGAAAACAGATAAAATCCAAGACTTACAGTTGTGGCCAAAAGTATTGACACCCTGCAATTCTGTCAGATAATACTCAGTTTCTTCCTGAAAATGATTGCAAACACAAATTCTTTGATATTATTATCTTCATATAATTTGTCTTAAATGAAAAAACACAAAAAGAATTGTCCTAAATCCAAATTGGATATAATTCCACACCAAACATAAAAAAGAGGGTGGACAAAAGTATTGGCACTGTTCGAAAAATCATGTGATGCTTCTCTAATTTGTGTAACTTACCTGTGGCACCTAACAGGTGTTGGCAATAACTAAATCACACTTGCAGCCAGTTGACATGGATTAAAGTTGACTCAACCTCTGTCCTGTGTCCTTGTGTGTACCACATTGAGCATGGAGAAAAGAAAGAAGACCAAAGAGCTGTCTGAGGACTTGAGAAACCAAATTGTGAGGAAGCATGAGCAATCTCAAGGCTACAAGTCCATCTCCAAAGACCTGAATGTTCCTGTGTCTACCGTGCGCAGTGTCATCTAGAAGTTTAAAGCCCATGGCACTGTGGCTAACCTCCCTAGATGGGTACGGAAAAGAAAAATTGACAAGAGATTTCAACGCAAGATTGTGCGGATGTTGGATAAAGAACCTCGACTAACATCCAAACAAGTTCAAGCTGCCCTGCAGTCCGAGGGTACAACAGTGTCAACCCATACTATCCATCGGCGTCTGAATGAAAAGGGACTTTATGGTAGGAGACCCAGGAAGACCCCACTTCTTACCCCGAAACATAAAAAAGCCAGGCTGGACTTTGCCAAAACTTACCTGAAAAAGCCTAAAACGATTTGGAAGAATGTTCTCTGGTCAGATGAGACAAAAATAGAGCTTTTTGGGCAAAGGCATCAACATAGAGTTTACAGGAGAAAAAAAGAGGCATTCAAAGAAAAAAACACGCTCCCTACAGTCAAACATGGCGGAGGTTCCCTGATGTTTTGGGGTTGCTTTGCTGCCTCTGGCACTGGACTGCTTGACCGTGTGCATGGCATTATGAAGTCTGAAGACTACCAACAAATTTTACAGCGTAATGCAGGGCCCAGTGTGAGAAAGCTGGGTCTCCCTCAGAGGTCATGGGTCTTCCAGCAGGACAATGACCCAAAACACACTTCAAATCAAAAAGCACTAGAAAATGGTTTGAGAGAAAGCACTGGAGACTTCTAAGGAGGCCAGCAATGAGTCCAGACCTGAATCCCATAGAACACCTGTGGAGAGATCTAAAAATGGCAGTTTGGAGAAGGCACCTTTCAAATATCAGGGACCTGGAGCAGTTTGCAAAGAAGAATGGTCTAAAATTCCAGCAGAGCATTGTAAGAAACTCATTGATGGTTACCGGAAGCGGTTGGTCGCAGTTATTTCGGCTAAAGGTTGTGCAACCAAGTATTAGGCTGAGAGTGCCAATACTTTTGTCTGGCCCATTTTTGGAGTTGTGTGTGAAATGATCAATGTTTTGCTTTTTGCTTCATTCTCTTTTGTGTTTTTTTCATTTAAGACAAATTAAACGAAGATAATAATACCAAAGAATTTGTGTTTGCAATCATTTTCTGGAAGAAACTGAGTATTATCTGACAGAATTGCAGGGGTGTCAATACTTTTGGCCACAACTGTATATCTCTATCCAATACACCAAAAAGGCTCTAAGCGTAATATTTCATTCTTTTCTAAAAGTTTCTAGGAATGTATCATATCCTAATTATTGATCAATGTGTTATCGGAGCATGTTTGGGTGTTATCCAAGTATCTTGGGGATGCTCGAATAATATGTTCAGGTCTCCGCCGGCTGTTATACAGCCACAACACATGCGATGATTGCCTGTTTGCTAGTGTGACCCAAGCATCATAATAACGATACAGAGTCACTTTTTGTTTTCTCTTTAAGCAAACGGCATATGTGACATGCCCGCCGCAAATTAAATGTAGAAGGGAAAGCAAAGGTCATCGCTCAGAACGTAAGCGATGTCAAGTTAAAAGAGAAAGACAGTTTGTATTCAGCGACTGAATAGTTGGAAAATGAGGACAGTTTCCTTGGAGACATTTCTCAGAGGACCATATAGTTTTTGTCATTGATTGTGAAGTTTTCAAAGTTCACAATCAACATTGTAACCATTTGTTTTACAGAAAATAGATATAATCGCCCTACTCGCTACTCGCCAGGCGCCAGACATCTATCTATTTTATTGTGAAGAGTACCTTCATTAGGGATCAATATTGATCGAGTAGGCACACAGCTTATCCCAGGAGTCATAGACCAAGTGCACACGTTGTGCATTTGGTGAGTTTTTTACCTAAGTATTTGTAAGCCAAAATCAGGAGTGGAACAGTCAGAGGAAAAATATAATAGAAAAACATCACCACTTCTGTATTTATCACCCACTCCTGGTTTTGGCTTACAAATACTGATGGAAAATACTGACCAAATATTGATAGTGTGAACGTGGCCTTAGGTAGACTTTTCTTTTTCTCATTCTTGCTGACTCTCTTGGAATATCCAGAAAGCTCTAGGAATATGGGCAAACTTTCCAAGCTCCTAGAAGAGCTGTCATCTCTCCTAGATGCCACCAAAACCTCCTGGAAAAACAAATGATGATAGAAGATGACTTGTGCATAGCAACAAGTTGTGTCATCATCAGACAGATCTCAAAGATTCAGACTCATTTAGGGGGCAGTTTTTGGGATTGTGCAAAATGGAAATGAATGGGAAGTGTTATGGAAAAAATTTGGGGCACCACAATATGTAACCGCCTGAGAGTCCATTTAAACAGTTGAGTATGCTTTGCCCAGAACAAAGACTTAGTTCACTGCCCTCACCTTTTAAAGGGAACCAGTCACATGAAAAAATGCTATTAATCTGCAGATATGGGGATAATCTGCAGGTTTGTAGTGCTCTAAAACTGTTCGGTGCTGGCATTTAGAACCCCAGGAGGAAATTAAGTCCCCCCCCCTTCCCAACAGCATTCAGGTTTCAGTCACAGGGGCTGCACCAGCAAGGGTTCAGTTATTGCTCAGTGAATAGAGAGTGGTGGCTGTAACTGCGCCCCTAGCACTGACTGACAGCTGGCTCAGCATTATGGCCGGCTGTCGCACGGTGCAGGAGGGCGCAGTTAAAGCTGATACTCTCTATACACAGTGCAGTGACTTAACACGTATTTATAAGGCAATAACACCTGTCATACGCTATGCCTGCTGCCACACCTCACCACCTTACCATAGATGAAGTGCAGAAAAGAGCAGTGATATTACAGAATAGAATCTATTTTAATTTGCCCTGAAAAAAAGCAATTGGTTTAATGTAGCAGCATCAAGGACTGTTGCATTTTCTTGCATTTGGCGGGCACATCAAAATGCCGCACGCGGAGGCATCAACATACAACGCATGTCCCTGTGTACCCAATGTTAAAGATAGGTACGCAGGACGCATGTGGAAGTAGGTGGAGCCATGCGGAAGTAGGCGGAGCTTTAAGGAAATAAATCCGCAGCACCACGCTGCGGACTCAAACGCTGATGTGAACCTAGCCTTAATTTGTATTCTATAAAGTACAAGTGTATAAAGGCTACTAATAAAGTGCATATGAAGAAATATATATAACACCATACAAATATCACATCAGGAATAAATAAATGTGCTATAAAGTGGCAGTGCATTAAGAACCACAGGACAAAAAAACAATAGGATTCCAAGTATTCAAACATTAGAGCTAGTGCTCAAGTCGCAGGGGCAGATATCAGGGGCAAGGAAACAAAAAACATGGTGTTCATGAGATGACAAATGTGGACATATATTTACCAATTCATATCCTTTTACACGCGCTTTGCAAAAAATGCTTCCTCAGAAAGGGTTAGTGATTTGGAGGATACCAAGATCTTCTGTGCTTACTGTACAAACTCTACTGTCCCAGCTGTTAAAATCTCTAGGCAGTGCGAGAAATCCCTATGTGATGACCACCTGACAGCCCGCAATAAGGAACTGGATTATATAATAATAGAATTGGCTCTTTTGGTTGCAAAATATTTCCCTCAACTAGAAGGTGGATCCACAGAAAAGCATTTTTTTCCCCATTATTAAGGAGTGGGTCTCTTACACTGGTAAAGTGCAAGGGATGCCAAAAATTTGAAGGAGGCACTCCAATACCCCTTTGAAGAGACATAGTGGAGGGCCTCAGAAAACATTTTATTCACATGACTTATGGATATGGGACGGACCCCTACTCCATCTTAAAACCACCATAACTACAGTAAACCTAGGCACTAGAATAAATACACAACACATTATTTTGGTTGTCAAAATGGCCACAGCTTTATTTAAATCACAGGATTAAAATAATCACAGTAGGAGTCAGGTGAAGTGCTAGTACATTGGGATTCACAAGTACTGTGATATCCCCAGCTGTCTGACATACAGAACCAGGACAGACAGCCATAAAGGTGCGGCATGCACTGGCTTACCATTCAAGCAGAGCCAGTAAACTTTCATGGCACCAATGACCCTATTATCCCCCCTCCTGTGCTTAACCACTGTGCCCGCCCCTGATTGACATTACCATTACAACGTCCTTGAGGCTGGCCACCAAAGCCGAGCCTGTTCACCACCATGAGGTTTTACATCCTCTATTAGTTAAAATGAGTCCACCTTAACTTGTCTGCAACTTCCACCTGACTCCTAAACCGCAAAGCTGTGACTGGTTATAAATTCACATTTGACACCTTTTTTTTTTTTTAATAACTCACTTTAGTAAACTTATAAACTAGAAGTCCCTGCAAAAGTATTAAGGGGACTAACTTGGCAAACCTCCGACTCACAAAGAGTCATCTTACAGCGCTCAGGAGAGGAAAAACCCCCTTTGGAGGAAACCTCTAGGGAACCATGGGTGAAGGATGGCCCTTCCCTTGGGCTTAGAAGGTTAATGCTGTTAACTCTTTATAGCCATGATAAAATTGAACCTGGAACAAAATATACAATGGTAATTTCAAAAATACAATAAAGCATTCATCATACAAGCAATAATTAAAATGTTTTAGGACAATTATTATAAACAGGCCAGGAGGGCGGGAAATGCTTCCTCCTGTTCATCCTGTGTAAGACAGAGGGAGAGAGACAAATTTACCTGTTCTATATAAGCCCCACACTGCATACATACAGTATCTATAAAAGAATGTTCGAGGTAGGCCTCTAAAAATTGTAAAACACCCTTAAAAATTGATAGTGAGGGTAGCATGATCACCCTGCTGATATGGTGGTGGTGGTGGTGGAGGAGGAGGAAGATGACATAAAAAAGACAAAATCCTGAAGCATATACCCATGTTTGGATGGGAAAGGGTGCATGGGAATAGACCAGAAAAAGAAAAAAAAAAACACTGGATTTGAGTTTATGTTCCGCTGCTATTATCCAGTAATTTACGGAAGTTTGGACCAATCCAACCCTTGTTCATTTTTATAAGAGTCAGCCTGTCAGCACGCTAGCAGCAGGGCAAGCCAGGACCTCCAAGCCATAGAGAAACAGTTCATGCCACATGTCTAGCTTAGATATCCAATAGTTGTAAGGCACAGAGGAATCACGGAGGACACTGGTATGGTCGACAAGGTACTCCTTCAGGATCTTCCAAAACTTTTCCTTCCTTGTAAGAGTGCCCCGCGCATCAGGGCCTGGCCGCTAGGAGGATCTGAGAAAACTGTCCCTGAACTTTGAGAGTTTTCCCCTACCTCTGCTGCATTTGGTGTGTGACTCCCTAGTCTCAACTCTCCTTGGTTGTTCAAGGAACTTTGACCTCTGCCGCCAGCATTGTCAGATGGGTATTTTTTTTTTAATAATTCTTCAACTAAGGCCTTCTAGTACTATAACATTTTACTAGACCTCTCTGTCATGGGAAGGAGAAATGTAAAGTTTTCCTTGTAGCATGGGTCTAGAACGGTGACCAACCAGTAATTTTTGTTGGCCAAAATGTGTACAATGTGAGGGTCATGGGAAAGGCAGTGGAGCATAAACTCAGCCATGTGTGCCAGACTACCAACAGCCAAAACTTCCCTGTCCCCACCAAGAAGACTGTCCATGTTGTCCTCCTCATTCTCCCTCTATTCCTTATCTTCAGGCCATCCACGCTGAAAAGATAGGATGAAGGTGGTACGGGTACTACCGTCCACAGCGCAGTTAACTAGCTCATGCCCCTCCTCCTCATTATCACCCAATACGCTTTGAGAAAATGAGATAAGGCTGGACTGTATAGCATCACCTCTTATAGTTTCTTGCTCCATCTCAACTTGCTCCACCTGCAAAGCCTCCTCTTTAATTGTTAGCAGCGAGCGTTTCAGTTGACAGAGAAGTAGGATGGTTACGCTGATTATGGCGTCATCGCTGTTCACCACCTTGGTTGAATTTTCAAAGCTTTCGAGAACAACGCAGATGTCAGACATCCATGCCCACTCATCAGTTCTTATGTTTGAAGGCTGAAAAGAATACCAATGGGCATGGTGTAGCTGGTATTAAACTAGTGCCCTGTGCTGCTCACAAATCCTTGCCAACATATGTAACATTGAGTTCCAATGCATGGTGACATCACACACCAGTCAGTGAGCTGGAAGTTGCATACGCTCTGCCAGGGCATCGGTAGCTGTAGCTGACTTGTGGAAATGGGCACACACATGGCTTACTTCCAAAAGTGGCTCAGGCAGACCTGTATTGGTTTTGAGAAGCCGCTGAACCACTAAGTTGAGCACGTAGACCAGGCATGGTATGTGAGCGAGGTTGCCAAGCTTCAGAGCTGCCACCAGGTTATGGCCTTTGTCACACATGACCATACCTGGTTGTAGGCTGAGGGGTGAGAACCACAGATCAGTCGGGTCAGTTAGACCTTTCAACAACTCTGTAGTAGTGTTCGGTTTATCATCTAAGCAGATTAGATTAATCAGAGCTTGTTGCCTCTTGGCCAAAGCAGTGCTGCAGTGTTGCCAGCCTGCGACTGATGCTGACTGTTCTGAGATGGAGGGTGTTCTGTCACAGGGTCCGACTAGGTCCCGATTTCCACAATGTTCTCCCAGTGTGCCATCATGGAAATGTAGCATCCCTGGCCATAAGCACTTGTCCACGTGTCCATGCTTAAGAGGATCTTCCCAATCACAGTGTTAGTCTTCGCATGGCAGTTGTTATTGGACACATGCTTGTGTAAGGCGGGGACAGCACGCTGGGAGAAATAGTGGCTGCTGGGGACCGAGTACCATAGGTTGTGGAAAGGTTCCGAATCTACAAGCCTAAATGGCAACATTTCCATGGCAAGCATGTGGCCATTTAGTATTGTAGCCTGTGGGGGGCTGCATATTGACATTTGTGTTCCAAAGACTGGGGTAGGGACAACTGAGTGCTGCAATTGAACAAGGACGTGGTTGCTGATGGTGGTTACAAGCATGCAACAACAGGTGCAGGGTGGGTGGTATCTTTGCCTACGTCATGAATAAGGAATTGTAATGCACATATAACAGGGAAAGAGGTAGTGGTGTCACCCGCATTTTTTCTGGACCCTAGCGTTCAGCCCAAGTTGTTGTAAGGTTCAGCCAGGACCGTAGTCGTGGCCAAGGACTCCGGGGCAACGGAGTCCTGGCCTCCCCTCACATAGACATAACAGTTTTCTGTCAGCATACCTGTCGCTTTCTCCAGCTCCCCCTCAGGGCTTTCTGTTATGTGCTGCACATTCTCCTCAGACGATGTGGAACAAACAGAGTCACAGTCCTGTTCAATACTTGAACAATCAACTGTTTCCTTTGCACCGCGCATACATATTCACTCCAGCATCAACATCAGGGTTGGCAATGGACATTTTCTCCTCTGTTCCTGTCTTTCGCTCTCTCCCACTAAGCTCACTTCCGGGACGGACCGTGCTCTCCGGTCTTTCAGCATCAACTCTGCTCAGTCTTACTCCAGTAGGGGACCCTCTTAACCGTTTAGCCCCGGTCTCAATAAAATCCACAGATGAAATAATCCGCCACAGTCTGAGTGACCTGCCCGTACTGCTTAGTCTTCTTCTGGCAACTGCAGACCCACTAATTATGCACTGTCAGCACTTGTCCTGGTGTTACTTCCCGATGCGATACTGGCCCGAACTCTGTATGACTGGGCTCTTGACTTTAATGCTACGAAGCCAACAGCCCTGTCAGGGCGCTTCCGCGCAACTGATTACAATTCCAGATGCTCCCTGGCTTATCAGCTGTTAGCCCCTCCTACTTTAACTATTTACAAGCTGAGCATCTCTAACCCCATCTAGTGGGCAAACTAGGGTACTCCACTTTCCCTATCTATATAACAGTGTCCAATGTTAAATACATATAACAGATACAATAAATAGACATTTACATGGCATGTACAATAAATACAAATAGCGTTAAAGGGAAAGGGTACATAACATCTGACATTAAATATATATATACACACGTATATATCTGTACACTTACGGACACTCCTTTGTGTCCCTTACATTATCAGGTGCTTTGCTTGCATGTGCCTTAGCATGCTGGTGGTGGGCAGGCTGGTAGTTGTGCTGCCCCTGCTGATGCTGGCATGGCAAAAGTTTCAAATGGCCTTTTTTCAGTTAACTGGACTGTCTTTAAAAATGTGCCAGATTCGTGAACACTTAAAACCTTGGCTTGGCAATTTCACCCATGTTGGTGCTCTGGGGAACAGTTGCCTGCTTTGTGTCTCTGGCCACCCCACTGCCTCTTCCTGCTGTTGTGGTGCTGCAAATCCCTCCCCCTGTAAGCTGCTGTCCTCACTCTGCATGTCACCTTCCCAGTTTAGGTCAGTGACTTCATCGTCTTACACTTCAGCATCCTTGTCCTCCTCCTGACTTGCTGACATAGCAACACTTTCTGACAATTGTGTCTCATCATCATCCAGCTCTTAAGTAATTGCATTTTCTTACCATCACCTTCTAGTGAGGGTGGCTGCTCAAATATTTGAGCATCACTACATGCGATCTCCTCATGTCCTGTTGAAACTGCTGGAAATGTGAACAGCTCTTCGGAGTGTCCAAGTGTGGGATCATTTGTCTCCGGGCATTTAGCATGGTGGGAGGAAGGAGGATCAGGGTGAGGATTAGGATACTCACGGCTACTGACACTGGACCATGTGGTAGACAGGGTAGTGCTGGCAAAGTGACTGGGATCATTAACTGCCATCCATCCATCAACCTTTTCACACTGGTCTTGCTGCAAGAGTGATGTTCCTATCCTACCTACAAAGTGGGACAGGATGCTAGATCAACATGATTTGTGTGCTTTTTGTGCTGTCACGGCAGGTAAAGTTTCACCTTGCGCACGGCCTTGGCCTCTGCTCTCACCATCAGCATCACGCCACCTTACCCATCCCTTACCATTTGCCTTGCCCATTCTAATTTATGTATGATAAATCCTTGCTGAGAAAATATTGCAATATTTACAATGCCAGAAAAATGTTCCCACTACAGATAGACATATAAGACTGCAGTACCAATATAACAATACGATTTTCTTAACAAGCGATTATTTTGCGGTGGTTTTGAGGCCCAACTGTAGGACATATAAAATTTTACAGCTTAAAAAAAATGCAATATTAAAATGTCAGGCAAATTTGCACACCTCAGATAGATGTATGAGACTGCAGTATCAATATAGCAATGCTACTGAGAGGCAACCAAGTCTGGCTGCATGTTTTTGACGCGCAACTGCCGCAGTAAAAATGGTGTATAATATTTTCCTGCTCAGAACAACTTGCAGGATTAAGAGCCAAAAGAGTATTATTAGCCCTGATAAGATGTTTTGAAATCAATTGCAGGCTGCAGCATAAAGGATGTACAATTCACCCAATCCTGTCCTATATGATTCCTTCAGCACTATCTCTCCCACAGTGTTGCTAACCAGCAGTATTGCTATTTATTACAATTAGCCCGAAGAAGGGCTGATGTTGTACTTAACAGAAATCTAAATGTGGTTGAATTCCTGGATAATGGGCAGCTAGAATTCATTCCCTCTCATGAGCGCCTCTCCGTACGCTGCCTCTTTCTGGGGTACAGTGTGCTGAGCATGCGGCCTGCCAATCACAGTAATACCACAACTGAGATGACTATGGCATTACAGTGACTGGCAGGCAATCTCCACATGTGCATTAGATGTCTAAAAAGCACCAAACATGCTCCCGCTCAAAAAATACTCACCAAGTATTGAGCATCCCAAGCATCGTGCGAGTAAAGAGTAAAGACAAGCATGCTCGCTCATCATCACTAATTACTACTATTTATTTACTTACTACAGGGTACCTAGTCATTTTTCTTAGTCTATATTTTTGACATTTAAAAAAAGACTAATTACTCCTCTCTGCTAGACAAATGAGGTAAGAACAAAGGTGTAATTCTAGGAGGGTGCAAAGGTAAAAATTGCATCAGAACCCCATTGACTACCTTGTTTGTAACTATACATAATTCAGCTCTGCTGCATCACTACACAATAGCTGCAGAGCACAGTGAGGAGAAGTGGGTGTGTTCTTTTCTCCCTGTGTGTTGCTGCTTGCTAATGATTGGTGAACCTTATGCAGGGGAAGAATTACACGTTCCCCCATAGACAAATCTCTAATAATGCATAGGTGAATTTAACATAAATTATAACCTAAAGATTACAAATTATTATCCCTGCAACAGAGAGCATAAATTAAAAAATAAAAATTGTCTTACTCAGCTCTGTAGCCATTATTCCATGATATGGTCAGAGTAACATGCTCAAACTGGTGAAAGGTTATTTTAAGGAGATCTTGAGGTTGTTTTATTTCATGGAGACAACTCCTTTATTAAAAAAAGTGAACAGAGCTTTTAGGAGATGACTGCAGGTCCAGGTTCTTAGTCACCAGAGTAGTCATAAATTTAATATGCAGCAAACACTTTAGAGTAAATGTATTGCTACATACCAAAATATTTAGAATTGAGAGTCCTCAGTGGTTGATACCTTTTAAAGGCTAACTGAAAATATGGTAACAGTTAGCCATTAAAAGTTATCAACCACAGAGGACTCTCAATTCTAAATATTCTTCTATCTACTGGCTAACATGGTACAAAGATATTTATCTTTCCTGTTCCTACATACTAGTCATTCATCAGAAAAAGCAACCATGTAATGCTAATAACTGCAAGGTCTGTTTGTAAGATGATTTTGTTAGCAGCCCTCCACTTCAGGCTTCTCTTTCTATATGATCTGTTAGGTCAAATGAATGTTGTGGTATTTCTAAAAAAAAACAAGCATCTATACATTACATAAAGGGGTTGACAACTACTCGGATAATCTCTTCTCAATCACCCTATTACTCAATGCAAAATATTAACATCCTTTACTCCCCTCTGGTGCCGGAGCTGTTCCACTAAAATGTCGGTGCCATGTCTCTCCGGGCTTGTGTAACATTATGTCACATGAGCCCTACAGCCCCTATAGCTCTGGCAAACTGCTGGCACTGAAAAAAAGTGGGTAGCAAGTTACCAAGCATGATGATTGGCACAGTTAATAGACATATGAGATTAATATGTGCATTACATTAAAGGGAATCTGTCACCTCAATTTGGCGCTGTATGTAAATGAGTTCTGTCCAGTCCGATGGGCGGTGTTTTGGCTCCTTCTCTCCACCCCTCCTTGGCCGCTGTATGCAATATTTCAGGTAATTTCCGTAGTTGCCATCCATACTACATGCGTGCGCATTGCAATCTTCAATCACACGTGCGCAATATGCTTTGCCCAAGTGCGGGAAAAACCGAAAAGCATTAGTGCGCATGCGCCAGTGAACTATGTCCAGAAATGGCAGCAAAATACTTCTGAGACATAGTTCACCGGCGAATGTGCTCTAATGCTTTTTGGCTTTGCTCGCAATTGGGCAAAGCATACTGTGCATGTGCTATTGGAGATTGCAATGCGCACGCATGTACTGTAGTATGGACGACAACTTCGGAAATTACTTGAAATATTGCGTACATTGGCCAAGGAGGGGTGGAGAGATGGAGCCAAAACACCGCCCATCAGACTGGACAAAGCTCATTTACATACAGCGCCAAATTGAGGTGACATTCCCTTTAAAAGCAGTTTTATTCTGTGGGGGATGAAGGCAGCAAGACTATGGCTTTCTACAAGTTTTCTGTAAAATGACAGTATGTGTTAATATTTCATCCTTGGTCAGTGAATAAATCTTTCCCTTTAGTTGCAGTATGATAGCTTACTAAAATATTGTGTGCACAACTTAAAGGTGTGTTTGACAATCAAATCCAATTAACACATCATAATGCAGCAAGGATAACCTGACACAATGCATAAGCATAAGTGCTTTACTTTGATAATTTACCCTTCAAACCTTTATAGAAGCTTTTTCTGGCAGTGTTGCATCCCTACAATGTAATTGTTTACAAGGACCCTTCAAAATATGCAATGTAGCATTTTATAAGCCAGAAGGTCAAGGATGAATTGATTGAGATCTCATGTATAAGTAAGAAGCGGGTTATTAAGGATTTATTGAGTAATGCTGGAACCTCTGACTCTTATCGCACTTTGAAAAAAAAATGTTCAGAATGATATAATATTCAATTCTAGCCGATGCACATGGGCAACATTAATGTAGGAGGAAGAGTTTAGCAAGGTTTATTGGGATTCTTTATAAAAAAATATATTAAACCCAAGAAAACCTAAAATCTGCAAATATATGCTATTTGTTATGTGCAGGTCTATCTGACTACTTATGTACAGGATATACCATAATTTGGTTAGTTAATTGCCTAGGCTCATCACATGAATGTAAACCAAGGTGCCTAAATTAAGTACCTGGGATGGACATATCATAGGGGAAAACCTGTGCAGCCGCAAAGGGGGCCAAGTAGTAAGGGGTCCACTACAACCTCCAAGTAACCTGCAGATTTCTGTCATAGACCGAATGATTGGATTGCAGAGAGCTCATATACTAATTTTACATAGGGGCCCTTTTCCTTTTGTGTCTGCCCCTGTCAAATACTACTACTCAGGCAAAACTTTTTTTTAGTATCCGCTAATACTAGAATCATACATTTTATTGCATATACATAGAACACCTTTGGCGTGTATTCCCTTTGGTAGTCCAAAAGGAGATCTGACACTAGATTTCACAATATAAACTTCATATATCAGTAAATACAGTGGGGCAAAAAAGTATTTAGTCAGTCAGCAATAGTGCAAGTTCCACCACTTAAAAAGATGAGAGGCGTCTGTAATTTACATCATAGGTAGACCTCAACTATGGGAGACAAACTGAGAAAAAAAAATCCAAAAAATCACATTGTCTGTTTTTTTTCATTTTATTTGCATATTATGGTGGAAAATAAGTATTTGGTCAGAAACAAAATTTCATCTCAATACTTTGTGATATATCCTTTGTTGGCAATGACAGAGGTCAAACGTTTTCTGTAAGTCTTCACAAGGTTGCCACACACTGTTGTTGGTATGTTGGCCCATTCCTCCATGCAGATCTCCACTAGAGCAGTGATGTTTTTGGCTTTTCGCTTGGCAACACGGACTTTCAACTCCCTCCAAAGGTTTTCTATAGGGTTGAGATCTGGAGACTGGCTAGGCCACTCCAGGACCTTGAAATGCTTCTTACGAAGCCACTCCTTCGTTGCCCTGGCGGTGTGCTTTGGATCATTGTCATGTTGAAAGACCCAGCCACGTTTCATCTTCAATGCCCTTGCTGAAGGAAGGAGGTTTGCACTCAAAATCTCACGATACATGGCCCCATTCATTCTTTCATGTACCCGGATCAGTCGTCCTGGCCCCTTTGCAGAGAAACAGCCCCAAAGCATGATGTTTCCACCACCATGATTTACAGTAGGTATGGTGTTTGATGGATGCAACTCAGTATTCTTTTTCCTCCAAACACGACAAGTTGTGTTTCTACCAAACAGTTCCAGTTTGGTTTCATCAGACCATAGGACATTCTCCCAAAACTCCTCTGGATCATCCAAATGCTCTCTAGCAAACTTCAGATGGGCCCGGACATGTACAGGCTTAAGCAGTGGGACACGTCTGGCACTGCAGGATCTGAGTCCATGGTGGCGTAGTGTGTTACTTATGGTAGGCCTTGTTACATTGGTCCCAGCTCTCTGCAGTTCATTCACTAGATCCCCCCGCGTGGTTCTGGGATTTTTGCTCACCGTTCTTGTGATCATTCTGACCCCACAGGGTGGGATTTTGCGTGGAGCACCAGATCGAGGGAGATTATCAGTGGTCTTGTATGTCTTCCATTTTCTAATTATTGCTCCCACAGTTGATTTCTTCACTCCAAGCTGGTTGGCTATTGCAGATTCAGTCTTCCCAGCCTGGTGCAGGGCTACAATTTTGTTTCTGGTGTCCTTTGACAGCTCTTTGGTCTTCACCATAGTGGAGTTTGGAGTCAGACTGTTTGAGGGTGTGCACAGGTGTCTTTTTATACTGATAACAAGTTTAAACAGGTGCCATTACTACAGGTAATGAGTGGAGGAAAGAGGAGACTCTTAAAGAAGAAGTTACAGGTCTGTGAGAGCCAGAAATCTTGATTGCTTGTTTCTGACCAAATACTTATTTTCCACCATAATATGCAAATAAAATGAAAAAAAAACAGACAATGTGATTTTCTGGATTTTTTTTTCTCAGTTTGTCTCCCATAGTTGAGGTCTACCTATGATGTAAATTACAGATGCCTCTCATCTTTTTAAGTGGTGGAACTTGCACTATTGCTGACTGACTAAATACTTTTTTGCCCCACTGTATCTAGACTGGGTGGGGCTGGTATACTTACTCTAAGGTCGGTTTTGACACTGTGTGCTCAAATCTCCTACCATCTAGCCTGACTAATAGCTGCCCAGTTTCCATCCTTACTGCTGCTGCTCAGATCTCACACAACTTGGTACAAGCTGCTTGGCACCACACTCCTGAAATGAGATGGATATATTGCCCTGTTCAGCCTTGAAGACATCAATGCTATTGTTATAATGTAAAGTGTAATGTGAATTGTGATGGTGATGTATTGTAATGTGCTGCCCTGTACTGTGAGGAAGCTGTGTTGTGCCCAGCAACAGACAGTGAATAGGGTAAGAAAGAGTTAAGAGTTGGGACTCGCCAAGGGAGGGAATGGCTATGTATCAAGATCAGAGTGGACTTTCTGTCAGTGAGTCAGACAAGGGGCCTAGCAGCTAGAGCAAACTTTTGGTCTAAGTTTTCAGCAAGGCCGCATGAAGTGGGTATTCTGAGGTAAGAAAGAAAGGACATTGGGACAGAGATAGTGATCCTGAGGAACAGACCGAGACAGAGAGTTACAGAGACACAGAGAAAAGAACAATGCCAACTCAGAGGACTCAACAGAGGGCAAAGGGACCAAATGAGAAGGTCTCAAGAAGGTATACCTAGCAGTAAGGTCCCGAGTAGCTTACAGCTCTTTAAGGTAATGGACCAGAACGGAACAGAACATGAATCTAAGTGAGTGCCCGAGGCAAGAGTTCTCTAAGTGTCAGAAAGCTTGAAGCTGAGTCCAGCGATTTTGGCAAACCCTCTCCTCTATGAGGAGAATCAGACGTGAAACTGCAATAAGTATAAATTACGTGCATGATCCGTAATGTGGTGCTAAGCTGGGTGGTGGTGAAGGAAATGAGACCAGTGGAGTCAGGAATGTAGAAGGCCGAGGAAAAAATGGGACTGTGCATTGAGATATTCTGCATAAATGAAGAAATGTGCGAGAAGTTGTCTACCCGCTATCCTGTGTACATACATTAGTTGCCACGCAATGGTTGTTTAGTAAAGCATCGTTTGTTAAGAACTGGTGGTATGGTATCCTTACAAAAATTGGTTAGCATCGGGTCCTGGCAAACCAGCGTCATCTGATACATGCGGTCTGTACGGGCATAGCGGTCTCACAGCACAAGTCCACACACCCATTCTTTAAAGGAATGGCTACATACTGTGTTGAACCAGGAAAGTTTCAGCTGCATTTCATGTAACGTGTCGGGGCACAGGAGATGAGTACCTTGAGTTCTCTTACCGCGACAAGCTACTACTGGAGGTGTCAGGCAACTACTTACACCTACTCCTCAAAAAGAAGCCACTAGTGATGAAACTCAATTTAGGTAGAATTTTCAATGATCTATAGAGCTTTTTGGCTTCAAACAATTTAGAAAAAGGAAAATCTATAAATATTGGAAACTGTACGAAATTTGCAGTCACTTGTCCGTACTGCACCTCTTTTAGTAAACAGTTAATGACTGAACACACTTTTTAGCTCGGTAATTTAGAAATCTCAATATTTAAATCAGATCTGTCAGTTTCAAAATATTTTTAACTCCGCAGGCAACCCATTCAAATAAAAACTTAAATAACTTTGAAAAATATGTTTTTTTATGTAGTTATCTCCAAATTTGAACCTAAATATCTTCCCTGTGGAAATCTGATTATATGTAAATCCTGCATTTACTAAAGATTGAATATGCTGTCATGTGTCGCTGTAATTCTTTGTTTTCTTTTATAATATTCTAATTTAAGATTTTTATTGCAAACAGAAAAAGAGCCATAAACAACCAAGCCTAAAAATCATAGACAACACATCCCCCCCAGAGGTTAGGAGAGAGTACAAAATAAAATGAAAGAGCATTTAGCATTATTTTTGCTGAGATATTACCTCTAAAACGTTTCCTTTTTTTATTTTTTTTATATCAATAATTTTTATTAAGATTTTATATAAAACAGATTATACACCGCAACAAACATGCGGACAGTTGAAAAATGTGTCCTATAACAGCAGGACAATAAAATTCAAAGTAAAAACAGATAACAGCTGAAAATTCTGCATAATATGGTTAGGGGATACAATTTGCAACATAGGAAGCAAGGGTAGGGATGATAGGTAATAAGATCACAGGTCCACCAATCAGGACTGGAAGGACGAGAATTTGGACACCACCCAGGGGAACCAGCGATTCCTTATTTTATTTTTGGTAAACATTTCTGAGGTCAGAAGGAGCTCGTATTGGTAATGTTTATTGATTTTTGGATAATTTCCAATTTAGAGGGGATAGTTATTTCTCTCCAGTGGTCTGCCAGACACATACGTGCTGCTATTAGAATGTGTGATACAATTGGTCTTAAATCGCCAGGGAATATATGTAAACCGATCCCCAAAACCGCTAGCGGACCGCTCAAACTTCCAGCCAGGCCTGTAACTGAGGTAATAATCTTAGGCACTTCTTCCCAAAAAGGCCGGATGAGCGGGCAATCCCACCACACGTGCCCTAGGGAACCAACACCCGAGCAGCCCTTCCAGCAGGATCGGGGATAGGAACCACGGAATTTGGAAATCTTCAGCGGGGTGTAATACCAATCAAAGTGAACTTTCTTAAGCTGCTCAAGATGATTGATACAGGAGGAATATTTCTGCAAGTCGCCAGAAGCGGACCACCATTGGTCCGGGGTTGAGGAGAAAGCAAGAGCCCCTTCCCAGCGCCTCATATACGCTTGTTTAGGACCATTACCGGGGGAATTAAACACTTTATATACTACCGAGAGGCCGTGTTTTTGAGAGGAGGAAGAACTAAAAAACCGCTGTATTGGCAAGCAAACAGCACTATGGCAGGATAAGGGAAATACACATGAATTTAAAAAATGCCGAATTTGCAGGTACTGGTAGAAGTTATTTCTGTGAAGGCCAAATTCATCCATTAGGACAGAGAAAGGTTTCAACTCCTGAATTAAGAGGATATCTTTCATGACCACAATACCATTCCTCACCCAATTGCCTAACGTGAGGCCATCCACATGAAGCTCCGAGGCTCTAATAGAGATAGACTCAAATTTAATCACCTGACGAGAAGAGACCAGATCAGACCAGTAAGAAAATGCCACTTTCATTGTCTGCAAGGGAAGAGAGGGGGGCAAAGGAACTAAGCACTCGGGTCTCCAGTAGCAATCTCAAAGTCCCACGCGGGCCAAGTATTTCTCCACAAGCACCCATTTGTGAGTACTAGAATCATCATACCACTCCCTTAATGCCTCTAGAACTGCTGCTTTATGGTACAAATAAAAATTCAGGACTCCCGGACCACCATGTGAATAACTATAAAATAAGGTAGACATACCAACCCTAGGTTTCTTTCCTGCCCAAATAAATCTGCTCACAACTGCCTGCAGAAGAGAGAGAAACCTCTTGGGGAACCTCAAGGGAAGACAACGGAATAAATAAATAATTTTTGGTAGGAACATCATCTTAACTATCTGAATGCGCGCCATCCTGGAAAGGGGTAAATGTATTTGATTGTCTGTGTCCTTTCGAATTGAATCAAGCAGAGTATTAAAATTCTGTTTGACAATATTGGAAAGTTTACAAATCCTTAATCCTAAGTACGAGAAGCCATCCCGGGCCCAAGTATATGGGACAAGTGAGGAGATTCTATTTCTAACAGATGGTGGAACATTAACCGAGAAGAGAACCGATTTTCCTTCGTTTAGCTTGTAATATGAAATCTTAGAAAATTCAAGAAGAGCGCTTTTGATTCCTATCAATGATCTTTCACTATCAGTGCAAGAGAGAATTACATCGTCTGCATATAGACCGATCTTATGCTTTACAGGGCCTATTTTAACTCCAGAGATTTCCGTGTTGAGCCTAATGGACTCCGCCAGGGGCTCCATGACTAAAGCAAAAATTATAGGGGAAATGGGGCAACCCTGGCGGGTCCCATTAGTCAGGTCAAATCTATCAGAACAGAAGCCAGCTGCACAGACCGAAGCATTTGTTTTTTTGTATAAGGCCATAATAGCACCCTTTATATTACCAGAGAAACCAAATGTGTCCAAAACGGCGTCCACATAGCCCCAGTGAACCCTGTCAAACGCTTTTTCCGCATCTAGAGACAGGAATACACCGGGGGTACCACTGGACTCATGAAAATCCATCAAATCAATCACTCTTCCAGTGCCATCTCTAGCCTGCCTCCCTGGGACAAATCCCACTTGGTCAGGGGAGACCAGGGCCGGCAAAACTGAGAGGAGTCTATTAGCCCAAACTTTTGCATATAACTTCACATCACAATTCAAAAGAGAGATAGGTCTAAAGTTACCAGGAGAGGTTGGAGGCTTCCCCGGTTTAGAAATAGTAGTGATTGTCACAGCCAAGCTTTCAGATTGGATATCAGATGAGTCCCTCCATAGTGAGAACGTTCTAACCAAAAATGGAGCCAAGATGTGCGCAAACTGGCGGTAGTAAGAATTAGAAAAACCATCTGGCCCGGGGGCAGAAAGTCTCTTAGAGGAATTAATAACCCGAACTACTTTCTCCTCAGTAAGGGGGGCATTAAGAGCAGCCAGAGGCGTGGGGGAAAGTTTGGGCAAATTTAGTTTAGCAAGGAAAGAAGAAATTTCACCCTTCATGGGCTGGTGTGTTTTAGGATCTGACTTGAGATTATATAGTTGGGAATAGTATTCTTTAAACTCACTAGCTATATGAGTAGGGTTTAAAACTTTGGACCCGTCGTGCTTAATCAAAAAGGGAATGGCCATCCGAGCCTCCCTTTTCTTCACTCGACTTGCTAGGACCCTACCGGCTCTATCACCCAAGCTATAGAATTTGGATTTTTTTTTAGATTTTTTTCATAGGAATACAGCATAATTGATCTCAGCTGATCTCTCAGACCTCTAATAGAGTCAAGGAAAATGTCAGAGGGGTGGGCCTTGTTTGCCCTTTCCAGGAGCTGGAGTTTAGACAAAATATCATTAAATGTTTTTAACCTTTCCCTTTTCTCCATTGCTGCAATTTGAGGACACCTCTAGCAAAGGCCTTATGGGCCACCCAAAGAGTTTCATCCGAGACCATTTGATTATCATTAATGGCAAAAAATTCTTTTAATTGCTGAGCGATTTCATCGCTGGTATCTTGGTTAGTGAGGACATAATCATTCGGTTTCCATTTGGAAGGAGACCGGGTAGGACCTCCATCTGAAATTGTTAACATAACGGGCGCGTGGTCCGACCACGTAATGGGGCCAATGTTAATCTGGTCACAACCCAACAGTAACGAATCATCTACTAAGATATAATCTATTCTAGAGTAGGTATTAAACCTTAGGGAGTGAAAAGAGTAGTCTCTCTCTCCTGCATGAGCATACCGCCATATATCATGAAAACAAAACTCACGGATCAGGTGGCCCATCTCTTTTCTGGCCGGGGCTTGGTGGGAACAATCTAGGAATTTACACAGAGGGACATTAAAGTCTCCGCATATCACCGAGGAACCCTTTGCTATTCCCCTAAAAGTCTCCAAAAATTTACGTATGAATCTCAACTGGCCCACATTGGGACCATACACTGAAGCAATAGTAAATTGCACATTGTTTAGTAGACCAATTAAAATGACATATCTCCCCTCAATGTCCCCCACCACCCTTTCAAGCTGGAAGGCAACAGAGCTTTTAATGAGGATTCCCACACCCGCCCTTTTGTGGACATTATTGGCAAAAAACTGATGAGGATAATTAACATTTTTCATTCTACCATTATCCTGGGCTAATAAATGTGATTCTTGAATGCACAAAACATCACTACTCGCCTTCCCTGCCTCCTTCCAGACCCATGACCTTTTATGCGGAGAATTTAATCCCTTCACATTTAGAGACAATACCTTTAAACCCATGGTATGTAAGGCCAGAAGTGGCTGTGATAGCCGAGAATCTACTTCCTTTGGAGTATTAACCCTGCAGAAAGAAACAGTACAAACAGGCAAGACCTACCAACAAATAACATGACATAACAATTAAAGAAAAACTGAGAAACAAGTTGCTCCTCACATAACATGATGGAGCTACACAAGGACTGACAAGCAGTCAAAGCAGTAAGAGCGAAAAAAAGACACTCGTGGGGCAGGAACTGCAGGTGGGCTGGATGCGGCCACAAAATTTAGTAGCCAGCAACCTCTGCAGAAAAAAAAAAATCCAGAAAAATGGAGACCACAACCTCAAAAGGCGAAAGTTAGGGAACTTCAAGCTTTAAACCATTCAAGGTTAATTCTCCTGTTTTGGGGTGAACCTTTATCCAAGGAAGAGGGGGTGGAATATCCCAGTCCTCAAACACTTTCCCAAGTTGCGCAGTAGAGAAGCAAACCCGAGTGTTACCATTTTTACTGACAATGAGCTTGATAGGGAAACCCCAACGATATATAATGCTTTTATCCCGTAGAATCTTTGTAAAAGGGGTGAATTCTCTCCTCCTCGCAAGCGTGCCAGCTGAGAGGTCTGGGAATACCGAAAGGCGAGCAAATCTGTCTGGCAGGGAAGGTTTCTTCTTTAAACCAAGCAGGAAGGCCTCCTTTGTTTTATAGAAGTCAATGCGGGCAATAGTATCTCTGGGAATCGAAGGGTTAAGTCCTCGAGTCTTAGGGATTCTGTGAATCTGGTCCACTAAGATATCTCTCCCTTCTGCTTCAGGCTCAACAGCTTGAATAAAGTCCTGTAGCAGCGGGAGCAAATCTTTATCATGTACTTCTTCTGGTATTCCTCTTATTCTAACATTATTTCTCCTGGATCTGTCCTCCAGGTCCAGCATTTTAGATGTTAACTTGCGGACTTCAGCTTTAAGCTCCTCATGCTCATCTATCAGTGCATTGTGGGACCCTATTAACTCCTCCATTTTGTTCTCTAAATGATCTGTGCGGTTCCCTATAGCTCCTACTTCCCCCTTCAGCTCTGCCACCATGCTCTTTATATCATTTTGCATAGATTTCCTGAAAGCTGCAAAGAGGGATTTCATCTCCTCCTTTGTGACAGGCTGGTTGTCAGGGCTTGCCATTTCCACAGTGCCCGCAGTCTCCATGGAGCCTTCTCTGCTTGAGGCAGAGGAAGTAGCAGAACGTGCTGATCCTGCAGACTTTGCAGCATGAGGGGAGGCAGCAGCCATCTTAGAACTCCTCTCCAGCCTGGAGCCTCTGGCAAAGAAGTCAGATACCTTTCTGGGGGAGCTCCGGAGCCCGGTTTTGGACCGCCTCATTCTGATTCGGAAAGAGAATTGGAGGGATCCAATGGCTGGATATCCTTAAAGACAAAAATGTCCAGGAAGGATGGGAAATCTTGAAAAATGAAATTCTCAAAGCACAATTGTTAACAATTCCAAAAACAGGGAAGAATAGGAAGCATTTATGGAAGCCAGGATGGATGAACACAGAACTTAAGCACATGCTAAAAAGGAAGAAAAAAATGTTTATAAAATGGAAAGAGGGAGGCATATCTAAAGAAGAATATAATGCTGTCTGCAGAACCTGCAGGGCACAAATCAGATTATTAAAGCTGACAATGAATTGAGGCTTGCAAGAGATGTCAAAAGCAATAATAAAGGATTTTGGGGATATGTCAAAAGTAAAAGAAAAGTCAAAGATGCTATAGGATTTTTACAGGATGAAAATGATGAAATGGTAAGACAGGATGTTGAGAAGGCCGAACTTTTAAATTCCCATTTTGCATCTGTTTTCTCTCAGAAAGGAAATGTAACATTAACTGTTCTTCACTGTCCTATTAAGGGAATAGAAGAATCCAGGATATCTATAAACAGAAAGATAGTGAGGAAACACTTAGCTAACCTAAATGAATTCAAGTCTCCAGGTCCAGATGAATTACACCCCAGAGTACTGAAGGAGATAGCAGAAGAAATTTTGGAACACCTCTCCATAATCTTTGAAAATTCTTGGAGAACAGGAGAAGTCCCAGAAGACTGGAGAAGAACAAATGTTGTTCCTATCTTCAAAAAGGGGAAGAAGGTGGACCCAGGCAACTATAGGCCGGTGAGTCTGACTTCTATACCAGGAAAGATCTTTGAACAAATTATTAAACAACATGTATGTCAGTACCTGGATAAGAATGAAGTGATTAAACAGAGTCAGCATGGGTTTGTAACTAATAAGTCATGTCAGACTAACTTAATTTCCTTCTATGACGGAATCACTGATTGGGTGGATCAAGGAAATGCTGTAGATATAGTATATCTTGACTTCAGCAAAGCATTTGACAAAGTATCTCATACAATCCTTATTGAAAAAATGACTAAGTATGGAATGGACAAGGCAACTGTTAGGTGGATTCATAACTGGCTTAGTGATCGGACCCAAAGAGTGGTCGTAAATGGCTGCACATCCAGTTGGAAGAATGTCTCAAGTGGCGTACCACAGGGCTCTGTCCTGGGCCCTGTATTGTTCAGCATCTTTATCAACGATTTAGATGAAGGAATTGAGGGTAAACTGATTAAATTTGCTGATGACACAAAGCTAGGAGGGATAGCTAATACTAGAGAAGAGAGAGAGAGGATTCAAAAAGATATAAATAAACTGGAGAAGTGGGCAGCAACTAACAGAATGGTTTTTAACAGGGGAAAATGCAAAGTACTACATCTGGGCAATAAAAATGAAAAGAGCATATACAGAATGGGAGGAATAGGCCTAAGCAACAGCACATGTGAAAAAGACTTGGGTATACTAATAGATCACAGACTGAATATGAGTCAACAGTGTGATGCAGCAGCAAAAAAGGCAAATGCAATTCTAGGATGTATTAACAGAAGCATACAGTCGAGATCACGTGAAGTCATTATTTCCCTCTACTCCTCTTTGGTCAGACCTCATCTGGAATATTGTGTCCAGTTTTGGGCACCACATTTTAAAAAAGACATCAACAAACTGGAGCAAGTTCAGAAAAGGGCAACCAGAATGGTGACCGGTCTGCAAACCCTGTCTTATGAGGAAAGGTTGCAGGATTTGGGATTGTTTAGTTTGCAAAAGAGAAGACTGAGAGGAGACTTAATAGCTGTCTACAAATATCTAAAGGGCTGTCACATTGTAGAAGGATCATCTTTATTCTCATTTGCACAAGGAAAGACTAGAAGCAATGGGATGAAACTGAATGGGAGGAGACACAGATTAGATATTAGAAAAAACTTTTTGACAGTTAGAGTGACCAATGAGTGGAACAAGCTGCCACGAGAAGTGGTGAGTTCTCCTTCAATGGAAGTCTTCAAACAGAGGCTGGACAGACATCTGACTGGGATGATTTAGCGAAGCCTGCTTTGAGCAGGGGGTTGGACCAGATGGCCCAGGAGGTCCCTTCCAACTCTACAATTCTATGTTTTTATCCCAGGGTGATACTAAGTGCCTGGAGAAAGATTCACCGCTGAAGGAACTGCCGGTAAGATGTGTGAGCCGCTTCACCGCCTGAAGTCGTCAGAGCTCCTGGATTATGTGACCAGCACCATGCTCTGCTAGGCCACGCCCCCCCTCTAAAACGTTTCCATACACGTTAGGTAGATGTCAATGGCTCTCATGTAGAATACAGGGGCAATGCTCGACTGAGCTGAGTGTTCCTCTATATTTCTGAGTTGTTTTGGCCTGGGGAGCAAGCACAGAGCAGTGGCCCATGAGCAGCGGCCCATCCTTATTGTGTTTACAATATAAAATTCACCATTAAGGCAAATTTAATATATCATGAATCTAGACTTAACCAAAGATCTGATGGTCATGACACAAAAATTGTACTAGAACCAAACTAACTACTTAGAGGCAATAAGAGCACCAAGCCTACTACACAGATATGGTACCAAAACAAAGCTTAGGCTATGTTCTCATGCAGCCAAAATCTGCTCTCTGGGCAGTAAAAATGCCCATTTTTCAGCATTCTAATGCCATTTTTGGGCGTAGATTACACGTCTGCTTTGTCTACAGTGCATGTTCAATGAAATTAGTTTTATTCACCAACGCACCTCAAAAATGCTGTTGCATTTTTTGCAGGATTTTTTTCATTTTGTCATTGCTTTTTATGGGTGAAAAAATGATGCAAAAATGAAGAATTGACGTGCTGTAGGTTTTAAATTCAGTCAGGAATAAAAACAAGCTGTGTGTGCATGAGATTTCAGAAATCTTGTAGCATTTGTTGTTACTGTAAAAAACAGCAATTAATTAACACAGAAACACAAAGTGAAAAAAACACTGCAAAAATGCTGCTTGTGAACATAACCTTAAGGTAAAACAAGCTGAAAATTTGAGGATATAGAAAAAGTCTTTGGAGGTATACATCAATTATTAACAAGTTGGGGAGAACCCCTTATAACCCTCACTAAAAAGCTTTAAAATTAATCTGCCTCAATTTATCAAGAATAAAGTGCTCAATGCATATTTTCTTAGACTTAACGGGTAACACCCTGGGGTGCTAACAGCTATCTGGCAGAACAGGACTTGTAAGTTTAGCACACTAGTCCCCCCAACACGTTTCACTGCTTTTGAGGCATCATCAGGGGATGGTACAATAGCATGAATGGTGGTCGGCCAAACAAGCCATCTATATACTGTATAGCCTCTGTATAACACAACAGCCAATAGACATGAGCTTTACTAATTACAAGAAATGACATCAGTCATATCAAGACCAATGGACATTCATAGAACAGCCAACCAATGATATTAGTTCATATCTTCATATAAGGCTTGTAGTGATACGTTGTAGAGACATACGTCCTGTCTTGTTATTACTATAGAAACAGGTAGCCTATACGAAAGATCACTAGCCTTTGTATTCCAGTCAATAGAGAGCTTTTCCTCTGACATGTCAAACTGACGTGGCGCCTCTTAGTTGGTCAGGTCAGCTGATACATCTCAGTCCTATTTCTCCAAACCGGTGCTTGCAGCAAGCGCATCATCGCTACCTTGATCCAATCAGATGTAAACTCGTAAACACATATGCCACGATGACGCAGTGTGCTACAATCGGTTGGAACATTAGTTGCGTCATCGGAGTAAACCGCTCTCCGATTGGATCATTTTTTAAGTCTATCAAATTTGCATAATGCGTACTCCGCTAGCCGATCACTGATAGAGCTGCATTATGGTAGTCTTCTGCACAGTTATGAACGTAGTGATTCTTTGTATCATAATAGATTTCTCTTCACCAATTGGGGTCAACAACGAAATATTAACCCCTTCGTGACCAAGCCTATTTTGACCTTAATGACCAGGCCATTTTTTGCAACTCTGACCAGTGTCCCTTTATGAGATAATAACTCAGGAACGCTTCAACGGATCCTAGCGATTCTGAGAATGTTTGTTCGTGACATATTGGGCTTCATGTTAGTGGTAAATTTAGGTAAATAATTTTTGCGTCTATTTGTTTAAAAATCTGAAATTTGGCAAAAATTTTGAAAATTTCACAATTTTCAAATTTTGAATTTTTATTCTGTTAAGCCAGAGAGTTATGTGACACAAAATAGTTGCTAAATAACATTTCCCACATGTCTACTTTACATCAGCACAATTTTGGAAACAAAATATTTTTTTGTTAGTAAGTTATAAGGGTTAAAAGTTGACCAACGATTTCTCATTTTTACAACAAAATTTAAAGTACAAAACCATTTTTTTAGGGACCACCTCACATTTGAAGTCACTTTGAGGGGTCTATATGGCAGAAAATACCCAAAAGTGACACCATTCTAAAAACTGCACCCCACAATCTACTCAAAACTACATTCAAGAAGATTATTAACCCTTCAGGTGTTTCACAGGAACTAAAGCAACGTGGAAAGAAAAAAATGGACATTTTAATTTTTCCAACAAAAATTTTCTTTTAGCATCAATTTTTTTCATTTTCACATGGGCAACAGGATAATATGGATCCTAAAATTTGTTGGGCAATTTCTCCTGAGTACACCGATACCTCATATGTGGTCATAAACCACTGTTTGGGTGCACGGCAGGGTTCAGAAGGGAAGGAGCACATTTGACTTTTTGAATGGAAAATATGCTGGAATATTTAGCGGTTGCCATGTCATGTTTGGAGAGTCGCTGTGTGCCTAAACATTGGAGCTCCCCCACAAGTGAGCCCATTTTGGAAACTAGACCGCCAAGGAACTTATCTAGATGCATAATGATCACTTAGGTGCTTCACAAATTGATCTGTAAAAAAAAAAAAAAAGTACTTTTTTTTCACAAGAATTTTATTTTAGCCTCAGTTTTTTCATTTTCACATGGGCAACAGGATAAAATGGATCCTAAAATTTGTTGAGCAATTTCTCCTGAGTACACCTCATGTGTGGTCATAAACCACTGTTTGGGCGCACGGCAGTGTCCGGAAAGGAAGGAGCACCATTTGACTTTTTGAATGGAAAATTAGCTCCAATCGTTATCGGACACCATGTCGCGTTTGGAGAGCCCCTGTGCACCTAAACATTGGAGCTCCCCCACAAGTGACCTCATTTTGTAAACTAGACCCCTTATAGAATTTATCTAGATGCATAGTGAGCACTTTGAACCCCCAAGTGCTTCACAAAAGTTTATAACACAGATCAGTGAAAAAAATAATTTTATTTCCTCAAAAATGATTTTTTAGCACGCTATTTTTAATTTTCACAAAGCTAACAGGAGAAATTGGACCACAAACGTTGTTGTCCAGTTTGTCCTGAGTACGCTGGTACCCCATATGTGGGGGAGAACCACTGTTTGGGTGCATGTCAGGGCTCAGAAGGGAAGGAGCGCCATTTGACTTTTTGAAATGCAAATTACTTCTAATCGCTAGCGGACACCATGTCGTGTTTGGAGAGCCCCTGTGTGCCTAAACATTGGAGCTCCCCCACAAATGACCCCATTTTGGAAACTAGACCCCCTAAGGAACTTATCTAGATGCATAGTGAGCACTTTTAACCCGCAAGTGCTGCACAAAAGTTTATAACGCAGAGCCATGAAAAGAAAAAATTTTTTTTTTCCTCAAAAAATTATTTTTAGTGCGCAATTTTTTATTTTCACAAGGGTACCCCAAAAGTTGTTGTCCAGTTTGTCTTGAGTACGCTGGTACCCCATATGTGGGGAGGACCACTGTTTGGGCACATGTCGGGGCTTGGAAGGGAAGTAGTAACATTTTGAAATGCTGACTTTGATGGAATGGTCTGCGGGCATCATGTTACATTTGCAGATCCCCTGATGTACCTAAACTGTGGACCCCCCCACAAGTGACCCCATTTTGGAAACTAGACCCCCCCAAGGAACTTATCTAGATGTGTGGTGAGCACCTTGAACCCCCAAGCGCTTCACAGAAGTTTATAACGCAGAGCCGTGAAAATAAAAAATAATTTTTTTTCTCAAAAAAATGATTTTTAGCCAGCAATTTTTTTTTTCACAAGGGTAGCAGGATAAATTGGACCCCAAAAGTTGTTGTCCAGTTTGTCCTGAGTACGTTGGTACCCCATATATGGGGGGAACCATTGTTTGGGCACACGTCGGGGCTCGGAAGGGAAGTAGTGACATTTTGAAATGCTGACTTTGATGGAATGGTCTGCGGGCATCATGTTTACATTTGCAGATCCCCTGATGTACCTAAACTGTGGAACCCCCCCACAAGTGACCCTATTTTGGAAACTAGAACCCTCCAAGGAACTTAACTAGATGTGTGGTGAGCACCTTGAACTCCCAAGCGCTTCACAGAAGTTTATAACGCAGAGCCATGAAAATAAAAAATAATTTTGTTTTCCTCAAAAAAATGATTTTTAGCCAGCAATTTTTTTTTTCACAAGGGTAGCAGGATAAATTGGACCCCAAAAGTTGTTGTCCAGTTTGTCCTGAGTACATTGGTACCCCATATATGGGGGGAACCATTGTTTGGGCACACGTAAGGGCTCAGAATGGAAGTAGTGACGTTTTGAAATGCAGACTTTGATGGAATGGTCTGCGGTCGTTACGTTTGCAGAGCCCCTGATGTGCCTAAACAATAGAAACACCCCACAAGTGACCCTATTTTGGAAACTAGACCACCCAAGGAACTTATCTAGATGCCTGGTGAGCACTTTGAACCCCCAAGTGCTTCACAGAAGTTTATAACGCAGAGACGTGAAAATTAAAAAAAAAAAAATTTTCCACAAAAATAATTTTCTAGCCCCCAATTTTTTATTTTCCCAAGGATAACAGGAGAAATTAGACCCCCAAAGTTGTTGTGCAATTTTTCCTGAGTACGCTGATACCCCATATGTTGGAGTAAACCACTGTTTGGGCACACGTCGGGGCTTGGAAGGGAGGGAGCACCGTTTGACTTTTTGAACGCAAAATTGGAATCAATTCATTTGCCTAAACAGTGGAAACCCCTCATTTCTAACTTCAACCCTAACCCCAACACACCCCTAACCACAGCCCTAACCCCAACACATCCCTGACCCAAATCCCAACCCTAACCATAACTCTAACCCCAACACACTCCTAACCCTAATCCCAACCCTAAACATAACTCTAACCACAAGCCTAACCCTAATTCTAACCCTAGTTCTAACCCTAACCCTAATTCCAACTCTAATCCTAATTCCAACCCTAACCCTAATTCCACCCTAACCCTCTTTCCAACCCTAACCCTCTTTCCAACCCTAACCCTCTTTAATAATAATAATAATCTTTATTTTTATATAGCGCTAACATATTCCGCAGCACACATTTCATCACTGTCCCCGATGGGGCTCACAATCTAAATTCCCTATCAGTATGTCTTTGGAGTGTGGGAGGAAACCGGAGTGCCCGGAGGAAACCCACGCAAACACGGGGAGAACATACAAACTCCTTGCAGATGTTGTCCTTGGTGGGATTCGAACCCAGGACCCCAGCGCTGCAAGGCTGCAGCGCTAACCACTGAGCCACCGTGCTGCCCTCTTTCCAACCCTAACCTTCTTTCTTTCCAACCCTAACCCTAACCCTAATGAAAAAAAAATAAAAATAATTTCTTTATTTTATTGTTTGTTCCTGCCTATGGGGGTGATAAAGGGGGGGGTTATTCACTTTTCATTCTATTTTGATCACTGTGAGAGTTTATCACAGTGATAAAAATGAATTAATGGAAACTGCAGCCAGCGGGCGCACTGCGCATGCACCCGCCATTTTCCAATATGGCGGCGCCCATGGTCCGGGACCGCGGGACACCGGGAGATATAGCGGCACTCGGTGAGTACCAGGGGGTGGGGGGGCGATCGAAAGGCGAGGGGAGAGGAGGGAAGGCGGGGGGCAGATGATGACAGCGGCGGCACATCGCCGCTGTCATTTAGTGGCGGGGGCAGATTGCCCCCGTTAACCGTTGGGGGGTTCAGATCAGTGTCAACAGCCATGTCCGATGCTACAGCAGCGTCGCACATGGCTGTATTGTAATATTTCATCAATTTTTATTGATGAAATATTACTATCGCTCTGATTGGCTGTTTCACTTTTATCAGTCAATCACAGCGATCGTAGCCACGTTGGGGCGAAGCCACGCCCCCCCGTAGTGAAGTACAAAGCCCCCTGTATCTGCGGGTCGGGTGACCTTTCAGTGACCTGGGTCACCCGACCCGCAGGGGGGCTTTAAAGTCATGATGCCACATAGGCGTCACTGGTCATAATAGCACCAGTTTTCATGACGCCTATGTGGCGTCATTGGCCGTGATAATGGATTCTCGACAAGGACTCTGCATTATGTAGGCATATTCAATCCATAACATGAGCATATTGATTTATAACATTGTTCCTTATTGGCAACAGTGTCCTATAATCAGTATATCTTTACTTGACTCTATTAGTTCAATGAAGTAGGGAGAAGATTATTATTCTCTACATCTCCATTTAAATGTATCTTATATCTGATGTTTTAATCTATTTTTTTGCACTATATATTATTTCAGTGATCAAATGAAATTATGAAGGTGCTAATTAAAGTAAAGACATACTAAAAGCAAATATGCAAAATTATAACAATTTACTCAAATATCCTGAATACATATAACTTCCTAAATTTACTGGTAATCTCTGTTCAATACTAACATTTCTTCTATAAAAAAAAGCGTCATCTGAGAATCCCTCATTCAGAACGATTAGACTCATGGTATCAAGACGGTAAATCCATCTAGCTTCTTCTTTCCACAGAAGAGGATCAAGATTGCGTCTTCTCTGTTTGAGGGTATATTTCTGAATCACCCAAAATTTTATGGCCAAAGGTTCTGAATTATGATGAAATCTCGTTTGGCGCAATACTGGTGCATCGTGACCATTTCTAATAGACCCCACACGTTGTTTTACACATCTCCTAAATTGTTGGCTAGTTTTGCCCACATACAGGAGGGGAAAAGTGCAACTAGCCACATAAACAATGCCTGAGGTGGTATAATTTATAACATTTTTATCGTATACATTTCATAAGAGATTCTATAAATTGTACCAGCTATTGGCTGTTGTGTTGTACAGAGGCTATATATAGATGGCTTGTTTGGTCGGCCGCCATTCATGCCATTGTCCCATCCCCTGATGATGCCGCAAAATGGTGAAACATGTTGGGGGGACTAGTGCGCTAAAATTATATGTCCTATTCTGCCAGATAGGTGATAGCACCCTGGGGTGTTACCCATTAAGTCTAAGAAAATAAGCATTGAGCTTATTAAGGCAGATTAGAGACATAATTTTATATACCCTAAAGCATTTTTATGTAATAATGAACTAATAGAAGTTAAATTTTAAAGCTTTTTAGTGAGGGTTATTCAGGGTTCTCCCCAATTTGTTACTAGCCTTAAGGTATGTGCAGATGACATCATTTTTAGTTGGAAGCAAAAAATTAACATAATGCAGAACAATGTAAAAACAAAAATTTTGTGCATGTTTACAGTGTTTTGTTACTTCTATTAATCGTTTCAGGGTTGGGAAACTGAATAGCTTAGAAGACGTGACACTCATTTTTCATCGAAGCCGCTCTCCATTATAGCGTAAAATCGTGAGAAAAGACTTAGGTGAATCCACTGCAGAAAACGAAGAAAAAGACTGCTGGCGTTTTAATGAAGCTGCTTTGCCTAGAAAAACTTGGCTGAGCAGAGGTCAGGTGCACCTGGCGCAGTGCCAATGATTCATTCCTGGTCATGATTCTCCGCCATCCCCAGTGAGAGCAGGCAGTCAACTGATCACAAATATGTGATTTTCATAGATGCAGTCAAATTCCGACTAGATTCTCATCTACTTCTCTCAATGTTCTACTGAGAGACGCGCCTCAGACTCTAGTTGGGACGTGACCGCAACTATGCAAACTGAACATTTGTATTCACTACGCTGGAAATAGAGGGGAAATATGACAGTGTGTGTATACAAAAATATCTCTAGAACCTGGTAAAGCCATAGAGACAGTAACAGATCCAAGCGTACTAACAGTACAAAGATACAGTAACAGAACCAAGGTTACTGCTAATAGCTATTTTACTACTTAAAGTGTCTGTAACTGAAGAAATAATGCTGCAAAGACAATTGCAAAGTGTTGGAATGAAAATTTTGTGGTTTGGAAATTGGATGCTGTCATTATATCATTCCATTATCCATTATAAAATAGAAAAAACAGTTCACTTAAAGAAGCTTCTAATTAACTTTTTTTCCCCCTAAGTGTGCCTATATGTACATGGAGTGTTGTGGTGTAGTGTCAGTGTGTTTATACATTCAGCTTCCACCATTTTCTCCTGGACCCAGCGCCGTTCTGCCCCTCTTCTCAGTGACATCACCGCTCTGCACTCTCCGACTCACACGGCGCTATGCGGGACCCAGAGGTGACTTTTACAATGTAAACCTATGGAGCGTGAGAAAGAAGCATCATAAATTCACATTGTAAGGCCTCATTCACACGTCAGTATTTCTGCATCAGTGTTTGAATGCCAAAGCCAGGAGTGGAACTTACAGATAAAAACTATAATTGATAGATTGGCAACTGTTGGATGCTTTGGAGACCCTCCTAGCTTTGACATACGAATACTGATCAAAAATACCGACGTGTCAATGAGGCCTTAGGCCGGGGTCACACTAGAGAGCAATACGGACGAGTGAGAGGCGTAAAAACCACGCATTGCACATCGACCAGTGATTCTCTATGGGGTAGCTCCCATCAGCCGTATATTTCTCGCGCGTATTTTACGGTCCATGCCAATCGCAGCATGCTGTGTATGTCAGCGTATTCCGGCCGCAATACACCAATGCAAGTCTATGGGTTCGCAAAAACAATGCATTACACATGGACCACACGTGTGACTTGCGAGAAATACGCACGACTTGGACAAGTGGCAGGAAATGGTCCAAGCAATTTTCAGGAAGCTTAGACATGCTAATTAGCTCAAAAAGCACTCCAGACATCTAGGAAGTACGCCTCCATGGAGTACAGCATCATGGCACCCTACCTGAATCTGAATGTGGAGATGCTAATTGTTCTTGTTCAGGATCTCACGGAATTATGGGACCAACGGGATGCCAATTATGCAGACTGGGCCAGAAAGGAGGCTGCATGGAGGCGCATATGTCGACAAATGTTCCATGATTTTGTTGATCGGCCACGTGAGGAGCAGCAGAACATAAGTACGTGCACATAAATAATGTATGGCAAATTACCTGCCATCAAAAAATTATTTTATAAGTAGGCCTCCCACATCCTGTGCTCGTGATATTGGGCTCTTGTGGCCTGTATATTATTTTTGAACCCACTGTTTGACCCTGAGAGAATGTTACCCTGTCCCAAAGCTACTCATAATGCCTAGCAAAACCAGTTTAAAGAGTTGCTACTTGCCCCCTGAGCTACTGTGACCCTGTGCATCTGGCCTGGTTGCACCAATGCTATATGCCACCCCGGGTAGAACACACCCTAGTAGGCCACATGACTTTGATACTAGTTCAAAAGCTTGTTTTAGCCAATTTTTAATTTTTAATTCTTTTATGTCACATTGCAGTCGAAGATGTGATGAGTAGTGTTGAGCATTCCGATACCGCAAGTATCGGGTATCGGACGATATTAGCTGTATCGGAATTCCGATACTTAGTTCCGATACTTTTTTCATATCGAATACCGGAATCGGAAGTTCCCATAATGCTAGGAGCCCGCTCGATTTGATTCAGCCAATGGGGATCCTCAGAAGTGTGGGCATATCCTGTTAGGCATGTAGGCATGTTAACTACTGGCATGGCTATGATTGGCTGCTGAAATGATGTCATGATGCACTATAAAAAGCGCTGCAGCCGCCATTTCTGGTCACTCTGCTGTGAATTCAGTTAGGGACAGGCTGCTATTGAAGACTGTGAGGGACAGTTAGAAATAGCGATTCTAAAAACAATATTGTGCTTTATCCAGGCTGCATAAACCACCACTGTAGCTTGCTTTTCCCTAGCAGCGCTGTTTTCACAGCTGTCTGCAAGGGCTGTGTGAGTGCAGACCCACGCTGTGTAGTGTGTCCTGCAGGCACGTCTGCTTGTAGGCCGGCCAGCGTGTGTCTCTGCCTCATACACATTTTTCTTTTATTGCTGCTTTTTTTTTCTCCTGTATAGTGTGCTTCCATACGTATCCATATACGTTGGTTGCAAACACTAAAGGAGTGGACAGCGGAGCCTTTCAGCAGCCTTTCAGTGCTATAGCCCATTTCTCTGCTCTGTTTTTGGCTGTCTGATAGGTCTCTCTGTTTGTGAGTGCAGCTCACGTTGCAGTGTGTTCTACAGCCACCGCTAGCTGTAGTCCGCTCAGCGTGCGTCACTGCCTCATACATAGTCCTTTTTTTGCAGCAAATTTAGCCAGATTTTTGCTCCTATATTAGTGTGCTTCCAACCGCATCCATTGTCATTGGTTGGTTGCAAAGACTATATAGGATAAGATAGAGGAGCCTTTTTGCTGGCTTGTGCCCTTCAGGGCCAGCCAGGCTAGTATCACCCTATTTTTTGGAGCCTCATCAATTGCATTGTAGGTTAGCTTCCTGCATTGTAATCACTCCAAAAAGTTTGTGATACTATAGCTTTCAAACTTTGGTCACATCCTTTCCTTTCCCCCCACCCAAAAAAAAAAAAGGAAATTAAGTTCACCAAACACTCCACTTTACAGTTGTCTAGGCCACATTAGATCATATTAAAGTGTAGTACACACACTCTTAGCCAAATTAGTGTTTCTTATACTGGTTAGCAGGTGTTCAGGAATAAGAACACTAAGCCACCCCTTTTTTACTTTTCTGCCTATCTTTATCAGTCTACCAAGATGAAGAAGGCAGGGAGTAAGGCACGTGGTCGTGGCCGTGGAGTTTCAGCAGGGAGAGGATGGGGGGATTCAGCAGGGAGAGGACGTGGGGATTCGGTATCGAGTGCGGCCACCAGTGACCCGGCATCCCCCACTTTTACCAGGCAACAGTCCTTCATGCGCAGCTTTGTAGGACCTCGCCGTACCCCACTGCTGCGTGACGAACAAATTGAAGCCGTTGTCGGATGGATGGCAGCTAACGCATCCACTTCAATGACTTCTGCATCCTCCCAAGGCCAGAGCACTGAAGAGCAACCATCTGTCTCTTCACCACCTACCAAATTGCCCAGGCAGTCTGAGAGCCCTGGACAGGAGCCATCTCAATCTTTACTTCTGTTCTCAGAATCTGTTGGCTTGGAAAGAGGTGGCCAGCCAAGCAGCATTCTAGAGCGTGAAGAAGAGGGAGAATGCAGAGATGCGCAACTGCTTTGTCCCTCTGAATCTGAAGAGGCGGGTGGGCCAGTGCCTATGGTCAGCACACCTCAGTATGTATCAGATGATGATGAGACTCAGTTGCCAATTTCTGGTGCGTACGGTGCTGGCGAGACAACCCAGGACCAGCCGGTGCTTGAAGAGGGGAGTGGAGATGATGAGGTCCTTGACCCATCATGGCGTCAGCCACAGGAAGGTGGTGGGAGCAGCTCTGAGGAAGAGATTCCCCGAACGGCCAAAAGAGGAGGGAGAGGGCGGGGGCAGACTTGGTTGCCTGTAGCCTCCACTTTGGCACCCGTGAGGAGCAATCCTCTTCCAAAACACAAAACGGGCACTCCCAGGACTTGCAGTCCGTGGTCTTTTCTTGACACAGTTGCAGATGACATTTGCTTTGTCAAATGCAAGCTGTGTCATCAGAAGGTGAAATGAGGGAAAAATGTGAGCAACCTCAATACCACAAATATGTGGAAACATGTGCGTACCAAGCACGAGGTGGAGTTACACAGACACACTGAAGATGTAGGCCAACCTTCAGCAGCACCTACCACCTCTTCAGCTCGTGTTGGGGCCTCTTCCTCCAGCTCACACACAGCTGGTTCGGCTTCCTCACTGGAACGCCATGGAAGAACCACTGCCACTGTTGTCCAGAGACCCAGTGAAATTCCACCCACTGAACCACGTTCGCAGTCATCAGCACCCTCCCAGGCCACTCACCAGCAATCGGTAGCACAGGCATGGGAGAAAAAGAGGCCATACTCGGCAAACCATCCCCGAGCACTGGCTCTGAATGCCGGCATCGCCAAACTACTAGCCCTTGAGATGCTGTCATTCAGGCTGGTGGAGACTGACACCTTCCGGAACTTTATGTCATTGGCAGTTCCACAATACAATGTGCCCAGCCGCTTTTATTTCAGCAGGCAAGCTGTCCCTGCCCTGCAAAAGCATGTGGAGGGAAAAATTAAAAATGCGCTACTAAATGCCATCAGTAGCAAGGTCCACCTGACCACCGATGCGTGGACCAGTAGCCATGGACAGGGACGATACCTTTCCCTCACTGCCCATTGGGTCAATGTTGTGGAGCCGGGTACAGATCTGGAGAGTGGCTCTGTACGTATTCTGCCAACTCCAAGGATTGCAGGAATGCAGTCTGTACATATTGAGTCCTCCTCCTACTCTACTTCCTCGGAATCAACACTGTGTGAGCCTGTTAGGCCAGATATGAGCACAGGTGTGGCCAAACGTCAACAGGCCGTCCTTAAATTAATTTCTTTGGGGAATAGGAGCCACACAGCACAGGAGCTCTGGAATGCCATCAAGCAGGAGAGCGATGTGTGGTTTGTGCCAGCGAATCTCCAGCCAGGTTTGGTAGTGAGTGACAATGGCCGAAATCTAGTGGCAGCTCTGGGCCTAGGCAACCTCACTCACATACCATGTCTGGTACACGTGCTCAATTTGGTCGTGCAGAGCTTTCTGAGGGACTATCCGGATCTTGATGCACTGCTGCACAAGGTTCGCCCAGAGTGTGCTCACTTGCGGCGTTCCAGCATGGCAAGATCGCACATTGCATCTCTGCAACGCCGATTCCGCCTGCCAGAACATTGCATCATATGTGACCTCCCCACCAGGTGGAATTCAACGTTACATATGTTGGAGCGGTTGTGTGAGCAGCAGGCAGCAGTAATGGAGTACCAGCTGCATCAGGCGCAAACAAGTCGCACTGTGCGCCGGACACACTTCACCACCACTGAGTGGGCCACTATGAGGGACATCTGCCAAGTTTTGCATGCCTTCGATGACTCCACGCGGATGGCCAGTGCAGATGATGCACTAATCAGCATGACTGTCCCCCTCATCTGTCTGCTTCAAAAAACCTTACAAGCACTAAGTGAGGAGGTTTTTGAAGAGGTCGAGGATGAGCAGTCAGAAATGCCATCTGTTTCTGGCAAGTCTGCGCAACGTGCTTCCACACAAAGGCCCAGGCAGGGGACACTTATTGAGGAGGATGACGAGGAGTCAATGGAGGAGGAGGAACACATCTCTCCAGAGGAGGGAGGTACACAAGGCTCTAGTAGTCAGTGTGTACAGCGAGGGTGGGGTGATGCTGAGCAGGCAGAGATGCTGCCTCAAGCTGGGGACAGCGTTTCCGGTCCAGTTGGCAGTCTGCAGCACATGGTTGATTTCATGCTGCAGTGCTTGTTAAATGACCGCCGCATCGCCAACTTTCTCCACACGGCTGATTATTGGGTGTAAACCCTCCTAGATCCTCGCTACCGGGACAACTTACAAAGCCTCATACCACAGTTGAACCGGGAGCGAAAAATGCGGGAGTACCAAGAAACACTTGTGCAGGCCATCATGTTCTCCATTCCCCCCACAAGTGTTGCTGGTAGTGCTTTTCAAAGCAGCCATGTGGGTAGAGGCAGTGGAGGAAGCTCTGCGCAAAGAGGTAGCAGAGGCAGTGCCGCAGGATAAGGCAAGGCCAGTATGGCCCAAATGTGGAAAAGTTTTGTGGGACCGCCACAAACGGCTACACCATCACAGACGGCTCCAGTCAGCAGGAGGCAACGTTTCTGTCAGATGGTGACAGACTACTTGTCGTGCCCTGTTAGTGTTCTCCCAGACGGCTCTTCCCCGTTCAAGTATTGGGTCTCTAAGCTGGATACATGGCCAGAGCTTAGCCAGTATGCATTGGAGGTGCTGGCTTGCCCTGCTGCCAGTGTATTATTGGAACGTGTCTTTAGTGCTGCAGGTGGTGTGGTAACAGACCGTCGCACGCGACTATCCGCCGATAATGTTGACCGGCTTACTTTTGTGAAAATGAACAAGGCCTGGATCTCACCTGAATTTGCCAGTCCTCTTCCAGAATAAATAATTGGCTGGCAACAGGATCCAGGTCTCCTGTTGTGTTCATGTTTCTATGACCTGAACTTTATTTCCTGGGCTACAGCAACGCCCGTTGTTGCTCAGAAGTGCTGTCCGCACAGACAAAACACTCGCTCATGTGTAAGTGGGGTTCGGTAACGTCAGCTGATTCCCTGCTGTGTGTACGGCAAACTCTCCTGCTGCCTACAACTTCTGACTACCTCTGATTTAATATGTTCTCTGATTTGCCCTCTGTCTCCACTCTGTTTTGAGTATTTCCTCCGGCCTACAACACCGCCTGTTTCTGCTCTCACGTGCCGTCTGCACAATCCACACTTGATCCTGTGGTACCTGGGTCCTGTAACATCTGCTCATCTCCAGAGTTGAGCACGGCAATGTCTCCTGCTTTGTCTACATTCCCACTACTTGTAGTGGAAATGTGGACAGAGCAGGAGACATTGCCTGACTCACCTCTAGGGAGAAGCTGCTGTTACAGAACCCCAGTAACACAGGAACAAGTGTGGGTTGTGCAGACGGCATTTCAGAGCAGCAACTGGCGTGGTTGGAAGCCAGTAGAAATACTCGAAACAGAGTGAAGACAGAGGCCTAATTGGAGTACGTTGACAGTTAGTAGTAGTCTAGAAACAATCGCAAACTGCCACCAAGTAGGCCTCGGCCTACTACCTGATTTTCCCTGGGCTCCGACACCGCCAGTTGGTGCTCAGAAGTGCTGTCCGCACAGACAAAACACTCGCTCATGTGTAAGTGGGGTTCGGTAACGTCAGCTGATCCCCTGCTGTGTGTATGGCAAAGTGTCCTGCTCCCTCCACAGTCAAACAACCTCAGATTTACACCTGGCTCGTAGTAGGCCTCGGCCTACTACCTCATTTTCCCTGGGCTCCGACAACGCCAGTTGGTGCTCGGAAGTGCTGTCCGCACAGACAAAACACTCACTCATGTGTAAGTGGGGTTCGGTAGCGTCAGCTGCTTCCCTGCTGTGTGGAGGGCAAACTGCTGCTGCCTCCAAATTGTAACTACTTCAGATTTAAACATTCTCTGATTTGGCCTCTGTCTCCACTCTGTCTCTAGTATTTCCCCTGACCTCCAACACCGCCAGTTCCTGCTCACAGTTGCCGTCCACGCATTCCACACGTGTTCCTGTGTTACTGGGGTTCTGTTACGTCAGCAGATCCCCCAATATGTGTCCGCCACTGTCTCCTGCGCTGTCCACCTTCCCACTGCAAGCGGTGGGAATGTGGACAGAGCAGGAGACAGTGGCAGACACACATCAGGGGATCTGCTGACATTACAGAATCCCAGTAACACAGCAACACGTGTGGATTGGGCAGACGGCTACTGTACGCATAAACTGGCGGTGTTGGTAGTCACGTGAAATCCTGGAAACAGAGTGGAGACAGATGCCTAATTGGAACACGTTGACAGTCTGTTGTAGCCTACAAACAATCTTAAACTACCACCAAGTAGGCCTCGGCCTACACCATGATTGTCCCTGGACTCCAACAACGCCAGATGGTGCTGGGCAGTGTCTTTGGCACGGGGACTCCCTGTTGCCCAGCCTGGTTCCAGCACGCCTGCTGTTTCCGGGTAGTGTCAAGGTCACTATGCCACCAATCCGTTGTCCTGTCTTGCGGCCGGGTTAGCCGACTCTACGGTGCCTGCAGTTTAGGTGACTCCTATGTGGGCTGCGGGAACTGGCACTGAAGGCTGGATCCGTAGTGCCAATGGGACATGGACCCCCTGTAGGACTGTGGGTTTCGGTAACTGCGGCCGGCTTGCGGCCTGGCTACTTTGCTTTCAATGGGTACCTTCTGCTACCCACCCGGGTTCCAGCACTGTCTGCTGGTTCTCGCCAGAGCCTTTGGCCTAGGTGCCTCCATCTCGATATCCGAGGTCCAGCACCGTCAGCTGGTCCTTGGTAGTGCTTTCTAGCACAGGTACCTCCTGCCTAGTAACCGTGGTCCAGCACCGTCAGCTGTTCCTCGGTAGTGCCATTGGCTCTTGTAGCTTTTGATAACCATCTGGGTTCCAGCACCATCAGCTGGTTTTCGGCAGTGTCTTTGGCACGGGGACTCCCTGTTGCCCAGGTTGGTTCCAGCACGCCTGCTGTTTCCGGGTAGTGTCAAGGTCACTATGCCACCAATCCATTGTCCTGTCGTCTTGCGGCCGGGTTAGCCAACTCTACGGTGCCTGCAGTTTAGGTGACTCCTATGTGGGCTGCGGGAACTGGCACTGAAGGCTGGATCCGTAGTGCCAATGGGACATGGACCCCCTGTAGGACTGTGGGTTTCGGTAACTGCGGCCGGCTTGCGGCCTGGCTACTTTGCTTTGAATGGGTACCTTCTGCTACCCACCCGGGTTCCAGCACTGTCTGCTGGTTCTCGCCAGAGCCTTTGGCCTAGGTGCCTCCATCTCGGTATCCGAGGTCCAGCACCGTCAGCTGGTCCTTGGTAGTGCTTTCTAGCACAGGTACCTCCTGCCTAGTAACCGTGGTCCAGCACCGTCAGCTGTTCCTCGGTAGTGCCATTGGCTCTTGTAGCTTTTGATACCCATCTGGGTTCCAACACCGTCAGCTGGTTCTCGGCAGTGTCTTTGGCACGGGGACTCCCTGTTGCCCAGGTTGGTTCCAGCATGCCTGCTGTTTCCGGGTAGTGTCAAGGTCACTATGCCACCAATCCGTTGTCCTGTCGTCTTGCGGCCGGGTTAGCCGACTCTACGGTGCCTGCAATTTAGGTGACTCCTATGTGGGCTGCGGGAACTGGCACTGAAGGCTGGATCCGTAGTGCCAATGGGACAGGGACCCCCTGTAGGACTGTGGGTTTCGGTAACTGCGGCCAGCTTGCGGCCTGGCTACTTTGCTTTCAATGGGTACCTTTGGCTACCCACCCGGGTTCCAGCACTGTCTGCTGGTTCTCGCCAGAGCCTTTGGCCTAGGTGCCTCCATCTCGGTATCCGATGTCCAGCACCGTCAGCTGGTCCTTGGTAGTGCTTTTTAGCACAGGTACCTTCTGCTTAGTAACCGTGGTCCAGCACCGTCAGTTGGTCCTCGGTAGTGCCATTGGCTATTGTTCCTTCTGCTACCCATCCGGGTGCCAGCACTGTCTGCTGGTTCTCGCCACAGCCTTTGGCCCAGGTGCCTCCATCTCGGTATCCGAGGTCCAGCACCGTCAGCTGGTCCTTGGTAGTGGTTTCTAGCACAGGTTCCTCCTGCATAGTAACCGGGGTCCAGCACCGTCAGCTGTTCCTCAGTAGTGCCATTGGCTATTGTTCCTTCTGCTGCCACTACGGGTTCCAGTACTGTCAGCTGGTTCTCGCATGAAGACAACCACCAAGATACAGAACAAAAGACAGAAGAACAAGATGCAGAAGAAGCAAAAGCAGAAGAACAGAAAGCAGAAGAACATTAAGCATAAGACAAAAAATCAGCATAGAAGAAATCAAAATTATAAGCAGAAGAAGACTAAGCAGTAAATGGGGGTGAGTCCGTTCCTCCTCGTGGTGCCCCTGGAAAATGCCTGCTGCTGCAGGCCAAACTGAACGCGGACAAATCCTGTTGTAAATCTTTTGTGACAGGCAGAACGTAAGGTGTAATCTTATAACTTTTATAGATAAGTACTACAGGAATGCCTGTCGCCATAAGAAAATGAAGAAAAAGAAGAATAGGAAGAAGATGAAGAAATAGCATATGAAAATTAATAATAGCTGAATAAGAAGAATATGAAGAATGGAAAAAAAAAAAATTAATGGGAAGAAGGTGAAGAAGAAGAAGATGAATAAGGTGAAGAAAAAGTTGATGAAAAAAATGCTACTGCTGCGGATCATGAAGGAGAAAGTGTGGGAGAAGTACAAAAGAAGGTGAAGAGCATGGAAGTTGTGAAACATACATATCTGACTAAATATAAAAAAGGTTAACATAGTCAATATCTTTTTAACTCCGAACGTCTTGAAAAAAAAAATTGGAATTAATGCTATGCCATGTGATTTGAATAAACCACTATGCTTTTAATGTCTCCTCCACCTCCCACAATACATTCTACATGATTCTTATTTGTTTTCAATTATGTAGAATTAGCCAACAAGGAAATAAAGGCCTTTTTTTAATTCCGATACCGGAAGTCCCATTGACTTGAATGGGACTTCCGGTATCGGAATCGGCGATACCCGATATTTTTTTCGTATCGGGCGATACCATCCGATACGATATTTTTGGGTATCGAACGGTATCGCTCAACACTAGTGATGAGACGCTGGCGCAGCATCCGTGACCAGTATCACCGTGAGTGGCAGCAATGGGCAAAAAGTGGTTCTGCGGCCCCCACAAAGTGGAAATATGTCTATTTCGACTGCCTCTCTTTCCTCGCTCCAATTATGGATCTCAGACCATAAGTATACCAAAAACACAACATGACACAAATGCTTTATAGGGCCCAATCCAAGTTTTCCTTTTTCTACATTTTATATTTAATAACAGAACTCAGTCTAACCTCACTGAAAGGGAGACAGGGTCTGATTCAGAGGCCATCCTCGATCCTGTGGGTGGAGGTGTCTGACCCATCTTGTGACCCTCCAAGGAGCCAGGCCCAAGTGATTTCTCCTGCTCGACCTGAGCCTGCCCTAGAACCTGGCCCACCACCAGAAACACCACCAACCATGAACAGTGCCACTACAAAGACCGTCAGCTGCAGCACCACCCAACATCCAGGATGAACAGAGCAACAGCAGCAGCCCAACTGTTTGGCTAGATGGCTCCCCCCAGCCTGCTGTACCATCCCGGCAAAGTAGACGAATGTGCCATATCCTTGCCACTGATACTAGGACCAATGTGGACACAGGGGTCCTAAATTATCTTTCCAGAGTTGCCACTGATGATTGGGAGGAGGCGTACTCACGCAGCCTTGCCCGTTATCTTCATTCCCTTCCCCGTGAGGTGCAGCTTCGTGTGCGAGTTTCTGGAGAGGTGGCAGCTGTCACCCAGGAATCTCATGCGTCTTAACTTCCAACCCCAAGTGCTTGCTCAATTAGGGTCTGAGGATCCTCCTACACGTGAACGTACACCTCATCCCCTTCCCCCCTTACCCAATATTGGCAACATCTTTCCCAAATGTCAGGGTATAATCCAGCACACCAATATGGCCACTTGTTCCCAGCAAGTGTTGGAGGCTGGTCCCAATCTGGTTGGGGACAACATGGCCATTTTGGTGGTTTAGAGTCACGGCCTACCAGCCCCAACAGGAGAGTGGTCTCTAATATCATAGTGCCCAGTATCCACCTCAATCCCATGAGCCGGCCCACTACCTCCATCATGGGGAAGAGTATGCCCCCACACAGGCCGAGGGACAAGTTGGCCAAACTAGCCAGCAGGCAACACAGGCTGAGCTGCCGCCTTCTCCCCCATTACATACCACAATTTATAAGTTTGTGTGTTTTTTGGGGGGTTAATGCTGTAATGTAACAGTTTACAATTTTTTTTTGTCTTCAATGGCCAATTATGGCCATTTTGTAAAATACCATATGGCTAGAATATGGTTTCACAAGACCTTGTGAAAGGATGCATAAATAGTTTACATTTTCAGTAGTTGTTGTCTTTATCAATGATGCACTTACATCCCGACATGCTGTCATATGCTTACACAGTGATTTAGAAACAGAGAAAAGACATAAGGGGTTGTAATATATACAGTGGGGAAAAAAAGTATTTAGTCAGTCAGCAATAGTGCAAGTTCCACCACTTAAAAAGATGAGAGGCGTCTGTAATTTACATCATAGGTAGACCTCAACTATGGGAGACAAACTGAGAAAAAAAAATCCAGAAAATCACATTGTCTGTTTTTTTTTCATTTTATTTGCATATTATGGTGGAAAATAAGTATTTGGTCAGAAACAAGCAATCAAGATTTCTGGCTCTCACAGACCTGTAACTTCTTCTTTAAGAGTCTCCTCTTTCCTCTACTCATTACCTGTAGTAATGGCACCTGTTTAAACTTGTTATCAGTATAAAAAGACACCTGTGCACACCCTCAAACAGTCTGACTCCAAACTCCACTATGGTGAAGACCAAAGAGCTGTCAAAGGACACCAGGAACAAAATTGTAGCCCTGCACCAGGCTGGGAAGACTGAATCTGCAATAGCCAACCAGCTTGGAGTAAAGAAATCAACTGTGGGAGCAATAATTAGAAAATGGAAGACATACAAGACCACTGATAATGTCCCTCTATCTGGTGCTCCACGCAAAATCCCACCCCGTGGGGTCAGAATGATCACAAGAACGGTGAGCAAAAATCCCAGAACCACGCGGGGGGACCTAGTGAATGAACTGCAGAGAGCTGGGACCAATGTAACAAGGCCTACAATAAGTAACACACTACGCCACCATGGACTCAGATCCTGCAGTGCCAGACGTGTCCCACTGCTTAAGCCTGTACATGTCCGGGCCCGTCTGAAGTTTGTTAGAGAGCATTTGGATGATCCAGAGGAGTTTTGGGAGAATGTCCTATGGTCTGATGAAACCAAACTGGAACTGTTTGGTAGAAACACAACTTGTCGTGTTTGGAGGAAAAAGAATACTGAGTTGCATCCATCAAACACCATACCTACTGTAAAGCATGGTGGTGGAAACATCATGCTTTGGCGCTGTTTCTCTGCAAAGGGGCCAGGACGACTGATCCGGGTACATGAAAGAATGAATGGGGCCATGTATCGTGAGATTTTGAGTGCAAACCTCCTTCCATCAGCAAGGGCATTGAAGATGAAACGTGGCTGGGTCTTTCAACATGACAATGATCCAAAGCACACCGCCAGGGCAACGAAGGCGTGGCTTCATAAGAAGCATTTCAAGGTCCTGGAGTGGCCTAGCCAGTCTCCAGATCTCAACCCTATAGAAAACCTTTGGAGGCAGTTGAAAGTCCGTGTTGCCAAGCGAAAAGCCAAAAACATCACTGCTCTAGAGGAGATCTGCATGGAGGAATGGGCCAACATACCAACAACAGTGTGTGGCAACCTTGTGAAGACTTACAGAAAACGTTTGACCTCTGTCATTGCCAACAAAGGATATATCACAAAGTATTGAGATGAAATTTTGTTTCTGACCAAATACTTATTTTCCACCATAATATGCAAATAAAATGAAAAAAAACAGACAATGTGATTTTCTGGATTTTTTTTTCTCAGTTTGTCTCCCATAGTTGAGGTCTACCTATGATGTAAATTACAGACGCCTCTCATCTTTTTAAGTGGTGGAACTTGCACTATTGCTGACTGACTAAATACTTTTTTTCCCCAGTGTATATATTTTCTCAAAGGAAAAAAGAAAAATTTACAAGATAGAAACAGCATGCTCTTGCCATGAAGTTTCCCCCTCAGGTGACATAAAATAATTTGTGCAAATACCACGCAATTTGATACCAGAGAGTGGACGACAGGTAGGGTTGACATGTAGTCTCGTCCTGCGCACATTCTTCATCACACGCACCACACCATCAGAGGCAGTGCAATCATGAATCCTGGTGAAATTATGTAGGACCACACTGACATTTTGTTCACTAAGCTGAATGGCTGACTGGAGAACACGCCATTTGGCATAAAGAATGCCAAAGGCACACTCCACCAGTCACCAGGCTGACATGATAGACGCAAGTTAATTATCCTGCGCCGGTGGTCCAGGTTACGCCGGGGAAATGGCCTCATTACATGGCGCGTTATTTGAAACGCCTCATCTGCCATAAGGACATAAGGGACAGATTGTTGATTTGAGCCAGGTAGCTGCCGTGGTGGGGGTAGATCCAACTGGTTGGTGCGTAGCCGCTGACCGATAATGGAAGTATTGAAGACCCTAGAGTCTCCCGTCCTTTCATAGGCCCCAATGTCTACAATAATAAACTTGTATTCACTGTCGGCCAGAGCCAACAAAACAACAGAAAAGTATTGCTTATAATTGTAGAATTGTGAGCCTGAGTTTGGCGGCTTACGCACCCGGATATGTTTCCCATCCAGGGCCCCAATACAATTTGGAAACTGGCATTGCTCCTCAAAGTCCCTTGAGATCCTCAACCAGTCTTCCATCCTGGGCTCGGGCATGATGACTTGATGGAGTCTTGACACTACATGTAGACCTCACTATGCCCGAAATGGTAGATCTTCCAACGAGAAACTCATGATGGAGTGCGTTATATGACAGGCCAGTGGACAGGAAGCTGGATAACCACAAAAGGTGAGCAAAATTAATTTAAAAAATGATACATAAGAGATATATCAATAGAACACAGTATCACTTTAAATCTGTTAAAACACACACCTTTTTTGAATAATAAGGCCTATTTTCCAGACATTTAATACTACACATATTAATCGGGTATGAAATGTACAAGATATCTGGCCAAAGATGAGAGCAACAAATGTAAAACAAAGAAGAAAAGAAACATACTTTGAGCTATACATCATGAACATAGAGAATGCGGTTGAGGAATACATACCATAATGTAAGTAGAAGTCGCTCCTCAGCAGATATAGCTTTGGTGTCCTGAAAAGTTAACCCAGGGCACACTGTCTCCAACAATAGATCAAAGGTGTCCAGGCTCATGCGACAATATTGGAAGAATTTTTCCTGATGAGTCCGCAGAGAAGAATATAGCCGGTGGAAATGACCTTTTGTGAGGCGTTGCTTCAAAAGCGGATGGACCCCCCACATTCGTCTCCTTCTCCTCGGATCCACAATCACAGGGTATGGATGCCCAAAGCGGCGTGACAAAAGCCAGTTGAAGAGAACCTGCTCAGTAGGGTTGAAACAAAGTGTATCTGTCATGTTGGACACACAGCCAGAACACACCAAGACAAGGCAAGGTAAAAAATGTCCAGATTTGAGGCAGGCACCTGTTACTGAGCCAATAAATAGGGTGTAGGCTGATTATTTAAATAATTTTCAGGCCTTAATACCATTAAATGTCCATTTTGCAAGGTAGCGAGAAAATCTTGCCATACGGATTGCATATGGATGGTTACGTGCGCAAAATACGCGACCACACCTTGATTACGGATGACATACGAGCACTGTTTAGGGGACATTTCTCCGTATTACTAATGTAAAATACGGACCGTATTTATCGTCGGTTAGTGTGACCCCGGCCTTATAGAGACCTCTGGCTCACATACAAAGCACAGTGTCACCATCAGAAGAGGAGCAGAACAATGCTGGATACTGGAGAGGACATGAGGTGAGTATATTAACACACTGACACTACACTATATACACATTTATGGAGGAAAAAAGTTCTGCTTCTTTAGATATTATTGGCATAAAGTTATATCCTTTATTCATAGTGAACCTGATTACATTTAGAAATATGGTGCACATCCATCAGCCTAAGAGCTTGCTTTTTTGTAAAAAAAATGGCAGCATTCTGCTAGTGGCCCTGATATTCAGATCATTCACACACATACAAATATAGGAGTTTAAACGAGCATCACAAAGTTGTTTACCCATAATTTTGGAAAGGTGCCAACAATTTTGTCTGGACCATTTTTGGGGTTTTGTGTGAAATTATGTCCAATACACACAAAGGAAATAAACACGTGTATAGCAAAACATGTATATTTGTAATAATTTCCTGTGAAAAATACTTCATATTATGGAACAATTTCAAGGGTGCTAACTCTTTTGACCATGACTGTATATATATATATATATATATATATATATATTACATATTTTTATTTTTTTGTTTTTGTTTCCTTTAAATTTGTGTATGAGAAGCACAATACCATGTCTTGGGGCTGATGCCACTGTGCCCTAACCATATTTGGAAGACAATGTAGAGTCACCCATTAAATAAGGAAGGGCAGGTACCCTGTATCATATCCGTTGCAGTAAAATCAACTAACTACAAGATGTGGTACAACTCACTAAGTTATGTTTTGTTGGGCTACATATTTTTGAGAGTCTATGACTGAGTTCACATTATGTTTCAGGTACACATCAGTAGCGCCGTCATGGCATCTGTCTCAGCCTTGAAAAATGGAATTTGGGCATAAATATATGCCCAATGGTCCACTGACTGAAACCGATGGAGAAACTTTGTGCCATGTGCGACCTAATTTTCATCAGTATCCGCTTTATTTAGGCAAGCACCAAAATGTGATAGACTGAGTTTTTCTGATCCTGCCAAAAATGAAGACAGAGCAAAGTTAATCCATTTGCTTCATTAAAGTCAATAAACCCATTGGAGGATAGGCTGGAACCCCTTTTTTTCAGGGCTTCAGACATAAGCCATGTCCTTGTCAGGCTATGTTCAAATCTTGGGTCAAATGAAAAGATGAGGAAGTGAGCTCAGTAATAGTGTCCTTTATCTAATTCCAAAATCCTGCATTGGGCCTGATCACCAGACATGTAGCAAAGAACCTTCTTCAACCTGACATCTCCACCAAGTATTTCTGAGTGATACTGTATCTTGCATATCTAAAGGTTCTCTCCATATTTTTACACCCTCACATCAGCAGTACATACTGATTCTTCTGTAGCTAGAAAGCATGGGTAAAACAAGTGCAAATTCTGAAAATGAACAAGGGTTCTGTGTTTGATGAACCTCTATTTACCCGGACAATTTTTCGAGCGTTTTTACTTTTGGCTTGGATGCGAATATAGATGCGGGAAATTGATAACCAACAGTCAAGTTCTGAAGGTTTTACATAATTTATGATAAAAAATTCAGGTTAAATATAAATTTACTTATAAAAAAGCAATATTATAATAATTGTCACCATAGGACACGGTTTCATCTAACGACTTTGTCATGAAAACAAAACAGGCGATTCTGCCAGGAGGCATGATGTTTATACAAGTTTCCTTGTGCCGGAATGTAAATTCTTACGCGAGGATGGGAAAGCTGTTTTACCAAGTTGAGAAATCTAATATTCAGCTGCAAAAATGCATAATATAACTCCCACAGCCGGCAATAAATCCTTTGTCAGGCAGCAGGTGCCGTTGCCCTGATTTATTACATCGTGTTATGGCATTTATATTACAGGACACAAACTTGTTGCACAGGATTCTACAGGGATTCTAACAAGACAAGACGCAACTTACAAAGATTGTACACTAGCCGATGTAGCTCTTAAGCAACAAAGAAGCTGATTGGCCTGTCGAAATGACCGCCAACATACAATAATACACATGAAAAGGGAAAAGTATATGCACACAAATAGGGATCACCACAAAGATATGAAAAAAAGTATCAATTTTATTAATTGACACAACAAACAGACACTTTGTGGTTAAAAACAATTAAAAAGTCTGAACAACCAGACATTGATAACAAAACAAAGACAATGGGTCATTTTAATAAATAGTTAAATGCTATGGGTCCCAAGACCAACCATACAGTATAATGCCAGGTATCTGCTAGTTACCATAACCTAGGGTCTATCAAATCAATTGTTATGACAATCATGACCTCAAATCAAAAAAATACCATATTATCAATAACTACTATGGTTACATAGAAATTCTACATATACCATGGACAGAAAATTGAATGCTTATCATGTTGCCAACACAAATAAACATACATTAATAAGTCCCTTTCCCTAGCGTGATATCACCTGGTTTCTGAGGATGAACAAGCTACCGGGTAGGTTACATGGGACCCCCAAACCCACGCGTATCAACACAGTGATGTGTCTTTCTCAAGGTCAGTGTGATGTTCTGTTGAAGTCCTTTATATACCTATCCAATTAGTAATCACTCTTACCAGCTGAGTTTCAGAGTGGGGGAGAAAGGTAGATCGGATCTGAGTTTAATGAAACAGCGTCCTGCTCCCATCCGTGTGCAGGAGCTTATATTAAGATCATATATCACATCAATACATTCAAGCACAAGCACCAAAACATAAGGTGACGCATAGTGTGAACACGGCCACAGTTTGATGTGTCAAAAAACAATCTGGACACTGGCACAACATAACAGCAATAATAAACTTTATCTGTGCACTCAATATAATGCGCTAAAAGCGCTACCATAAGATGACGCATAATGTGAATACAGCCACAAAATATATCTGTTCACTCAATACAACGACACCCAGATTTAATAACCCTTGCTAACACCATGGCTTAATGCGCTAAAAGCGCTACCATAAGATGACGCATAGTGTGAATCCGGCCACAATGTAATGTGTCAAAAAAGTGATCTTGACACTGACGCAGCATGACAGTAAAAATATATCTGTTCACTCAAAATAACGAGCCCCAGATCTAACAGCCCTTGCTAGCACCACGGTTTAGTGTGCTAAAAGTGCTACCATAAGATGACGCATAGTGTGAATACAGCCAGAGTGTAATGTGTCAAAGAATGGTCTAAACACTGGCACAGTATGGCAGTAAAAATATATCTGTTCACTCAATATTACGACACCCATATTTAATAGCACTTACTAGCACCACCGCTTAATGCGCTAAAAGCGCTACCATAAAATGACGCATAGTGTGAATGCAGCCGCAATATAATGTGTCAAGAAGTGGTCTATACACTGGCACATCATGACAATAAAAATATATCTATTCACTCAATATCCAGATTTAATAACCCTTGCTGGCACCATGGCTTAATGCGCTAAAGGCGCTACCATAAGATGACGCATAGTGTGAATACAGTCACAATATGATGTGTCAAGAAATGGTCTATACACTGACACAGCATGACAGTGAAAATATATCTGTTCACTCAATATAACGATATCCAGATTTAGTAACCCTTGCTAGCACCACGGCTTAATGCGCAAAAAGCGCTACCATAAGATGACGCATAGTGTAAATACAGCCACAATTTAATGTGTCAAAAAGTGGTCTAGACACCGGCACAGCATAACAGTAAAAATATATATCTGTTCACTCATTATAATGACACCTAGATTTAATGGCCCTTACTAGCACCACGGCTTAATGCGCTGAAAGCGCTACCATAAGATGACGCATAGTGTGAATACAACCACAATGTAATGTGTCAAAAAGTGGTCTAGACACTGCCACAACATGACAGTAAAAATATATCTGTTCACACAACATAACACCCAGACCCAGTAGCCCTTGCTAGAAGCTCCACGAAAATATAGGGAAAATCATATATAGTCACCAGGTTATTCAAATCAGATATAATTGTGAAGTCTACGTGTTTATATGTTCATAATTTATCTTGATGAAATCAAGCACCCTCATATATTTTAAGTCACTCAGAAACTAGGCTCTGATATCACGCCATATAGATATAGACTTAACAGGGTTACTTAGCTAATCCTGAAGAAGCTAACCATCTGCACGAAATTCTCCTGCAGATGTTGATGACCAACATATTAAGACACAGAGCATTTGAGTCAGACATGAACATGAGTTATTTTAGTATCAAAGGTACATCCATATGAAGTTCCAATATAATACAAGGACTAGACCACAACTTGTGTACCATCAATAAGAAACATAATCATCACAAGATAATTAGTCTTAAGTGTCCAAATATTATCCAAGATGTAACGAATTGGTGGTTGTTCTATCCCAATCAACTTCATCATCACGTATCTTTCAGAAGGTATTCTCCCAGATTTGGATCCCAGTCCTAGAGCCCTACGGACAAAACAAAAGAAAAGAAAACGTCATGGGGCTGGGGGTTCACGGGAGGAATCAGTGTATCTAGACCAACTGTAGACTGGTCATCAAAGGAGATAAGAAGATAGTAAGTTAACTCTCTTTGTAGAACCCTGTATACAGCAGCTCTTCATTTAAACCCCCTGGAGCCAAGCTTTTGAGTTCAAAGATCCATCTGGCTTCACGCCTCAATAGCTCATTTGTAATTTTACCTCCCCTGATGCTTGTCTGAACTCCTTCCAGCCCCATGACTCGAAGGGACTTTGGACTACCACCATGACATTCCAAAAAATGAGCTGCCACAGACGTGATCTGTTTTTCTTTAGTTTTATCAACTCTAGCCGTGGCTATATTAGAGAGATGTTGTTGAACTCTCCTGCGCAACTCTTGTGTGGTTTGACCCACATACACCTTATTACAACCACAAACCAGTGCATAGACCAAATTGCGCGAACGACAATTGAAATATGCCCTAGACTGGACCTGTATAGGTATACCTGGTATTGAAAGCCCCCTAGTCGCAATCATCAGTGGGCATACTGTACAATTACCACAAGGGAATGATCCCTTGTTGGAATTACCACATCTGATTTTGGTTTTGGAACGTCTGAAATGGCTATTCGTAAGGTAGTCCTTAAGGTTTGTTGCTCTCCTTGCTATCATCCTAGGCCTCTCAGAGATAAAATTCTTTAGTTTATTCTCACTACAAAGAATATCCCAATTGTTGTTCAAAATTCTATAAATATCACCCCATTGATTATTAAATTTAGTTATTAAATTTATTGTGCTTGGATTAGTTCTCACCCTAGGTCTCAGTGTGTCTTCTCTCGTGCAGTTCCTTGAATATTGATACGCTCTAGACACCGTATTTTGTGGATAACCACGTTCCAGGAAACGCTCCGTTAGAGCACGAGATTCTTTTTGGAAATCCTCCAGCCGACTGCAGTTCCTCCTTAATCGTAAGAACTGTCCCTTTGGGATCCCATTACGCAGGTGGGCTGGGTGAAAACTCTTGTAATGAAGAAAGTTATTCGTCGCTGTACTCTTCCGATGAAGTGTCGCGTTTATCTTATTATCTTGAATCATAACTTTCAAGTCAAGGAAATTCACCGAGCTGTTGGAAACACAGGAGGTTAAACGTATATTCCAGCTGTTGTTATTAAGTTCCTCAACAAAAGAATCAAATTCTACCCTCGAGCCTGTCCATAGGATGAGGATATCATCAATAAAGCGGTACCATCCATGCACATGGCACTGGAAGACTGATTTTGTCCGCACTTGAGTATTTTCCCACCATCCCATGTACAGATTCGCATACGATGGTGCACATCTGGCACCCATAGCGGTACCCGAGACTTGCCTATAAAAAACTATCAAAAATGAAATAGTTTTTTTCAAGTACTTCCCTCAAAAGATCCAAAACAAAGGTATCATGTCCCCTGTGCCCTGTTGAGAACAAATCCAAAAAATACTCTACAGCCGAAATACCTATGTCATGCTTTATGCTCGTGTATAATGCCTCGACATCTAAAGTTGCCAGAAGGATGTGGTCCGGAAGTTCCAAGGGTTCCAGGCACTGGATAAGATGTGCCGAGTCACGAATGTAAGAGTCCAGTCCCTGTACTATAGGCTGCAAGAAAAAGTCAACATATACACATGACCTTTCGTATAATCCTCCTATACCCAACACAATCGGTCTCCCAGGTGGTTTTTGCAGGGATTTGTGAACTTTGGGCACCATGTAAAATGTTGGTACTACTGGATGTTTTACTGTTAGAAAGTCCTTCTCTTTTTTATCTATTATCCCATATTGATATGCCATACAATAATACACCGCTCTGTGAACATAGACCTCCATTGTTCTCGGCAGCGCAGTTCATGTTTGCGCGCTACAATGTGCTGCCAAGAGTGATGATTGTTTAGCAAGTGTGAAAATCATTTCAGTTGAGTTTTTGCATTTTCCTCGTTGAACTGTGAAACAGTATCCTAACCTTGCTCAGTTCTTTATATGTGCCATCACAGAAATATACTGACGCCTAACAGTCTTTCCATATAGTATTGTACCCAGGGACAGAGTGGGACTGAAATTAAATTCTGGCATTTGAAATCACAGAGGCCCATACTGTCCTCACCCCTGAGCCCCAGATGGGGAAATATTACTAACAACCCTGCTTGGAGGAAATAAAGATTTATTACAAGACCAATACTTCTAAAAATACCAATAATATTCTGATATAAGATTAAATAATTATAATATCAAAATAATAATATTGCAATATTACAAACAAATACCAACAAACCATACCCATATATTACCAGCATATACATTACTGACAATACCACCGTACTGATCGTTAAATGTATTGAGATTAACGTCTATGTAACTTCAGACCTCTGAATCCTCATTGGGCACACTGTGAGGATTCTCCAGTGCTGGCACTGTGAGTGGGCCATTATGGTTTTGCTAATTTCACTTGTACTGAGCGAGGCCTTGCACATCTAGTGAGCACGTGACCTCATGTCTGCAAATCACATACTTACGGTAAAATGATCAGGAGCGAAACTACAGTAGGTGCAAGGCTTGCAATTGCACTCGGGCCCTAGAGCCTAGGGGGCCCCAAAAGTCCCTCTGGCCTATATAAAAAGATGAATACTATTAAAGAATTGCAACAATTGGGGGCCCCTTTAGAGATTTTGGTTTTTTGCCCAGGAGAGGAGACATTTTAGGACAGGGATCCAACTCTGAAGCACACATTGACATGGCAGCTGGGCTCACATATATTGACCAAGCTATATGCTTTTTTACCGTATTTTTCATAGCAATTTTGCAGATGGATAGTTCATATATACACTATATAGTGATTTTTTTTTCCCATTTTCTATGGCAGTAATACAGTTTCAATGTTCTAGTGTAATCATTCTGGGCAATTCATGATGCAATCTTTACAGTTTTTTCATGTTGTCCTGTTGGTGCTGGCCTCGGCAGGTCACAGACAAAAGGGAACCCTGTGGCCTGCTGGGGTAGGTGATGAAGCCAGTGACTTTGTGCTATGTCACAACTGCTAACACTGGGGGCATCTCGAGGATGCAGATCCTGATAACAATGCAGCAGCCAAGGCAGCCCAAGGCCAGACAGGACCTTCTGGCATTTGCCTGAATTGCCAGATGGCCAGTCTGGCCCTGATTGTACCCCATTCATGGACCCCATCAAAAAGCCCTCCATACACATTATGATGTGTTTTTTGCCTCTCAGTACATTCCCTCAATTCCCTACACACATAGTATGATACAACAGGAATTTGCGCTAATAATACCCGCATAAAAAAACTCTCTCTGTAGGGAAAGCAAAGATAGATGCCAAAGAATATTAATATGCTTCTGTGCAAAACGATAATAATGACCCCCTTACTCACGTGGGGGGTGTGCTATAAATATATGTCTCACTATAAAAAGTGAGTAACAGTTTGTAAAATACAACCAGTCTCACTGCCCAATAAACATGAATGAGTCTGTCACTAGGAAGAAAAAATCATACTGACCGTCCAGATTACTGTTCATGTCATGGGCAATGGTAACAGTCTTGAGTTCAGAACATAGCAACTCCTCTCCTGATGGACTTTGATGAATTCCAGTAGTGGTGTAATGCTCAGTCCAAAAAAAGTTAGCAGGCTAGTAGTGGGTAGACTCCAAAAGAAGGGGGTCACCTCTGCTATAATCGCGGGCGATGCTCCGGCCGGTAGCAATCGCCCAATTCCCCCGATAATGCACTGCCCGTTAACAGTGGGACATGCAGCGGGAGACGCGGTGAATGCCGGCAAGGTACAGGACCTTGCGTGACGTCACAGTCACGTGTTGAGTCACGTGACCGGCTTAGAATGACTGACAGGATCAACAACCAATCCTACGCGTTTCGGAGGCTTACTGCTTCCTTCCTCAGGGATGATTCCTGTCATGGAGGTGACACCTATATACCCAGCCCGTATAATGTATTAGTCCTATTTGTTGAAGGCAAAAAGTTCAATCTCGCTATTCAAGCCATTTGGTCTGAGAGTATTCATTTTAAATATCCACTCACTTTCTACTTTTGACATTTGCTCAATGAAGTTACCTTTTCTCCAGCATTTCTTAACTATTTTAATACCGGTTACCGTAATTCCCTTAATAGAACCTCCATGATGTGTAACAAAGTGATTAGAAAGAGGATGACCGGTAAATTTATTAGTAATATTGCGAAGATGTTCAGCAATTCGTACCCGCATTGGACGAATAGTTCTTCCAATGTATAGTTTACCACATGGACAGATTATCCCATAAATAACCCCTTTTGTATTACAATCAATAAAATCAATTATATTGTTCTCAATACCTTTATTAATAATCATTTTTTGTTTCTTAGTGTTTAATTTTTTACATGGTCCACATTTCTTACATGGGAAAAAACCACTAATAAAGACTCGTTCACCATTAATTTTTCTATTTGAAACTCTTGGGATTGAAGGTGCTATCAAGTTCCCAAGATTATTTGCCTTCCGAAAAACAAATCTAGGATACGTGGGCAGTAATTCCCCAATAATTTTGTCATTTTGTAAGATATTCCAATGTCTACTAACAATATTCCTAATGATCCTGACATTGGAATTATATTGTAAAATAATCGGAATTTCATTCTTGACAAAAGCATCATTAGGAATACGTTCTTTTATAGGGTCCAGTAGTTGATCTCTTGGTATTTTTCTAACTATTTCTGTAGTTTTTTCCAATGTTTTTACATCATATCCCTTATATTTAAACTTAATGTTCATGGATTCTGCTTCTTTTTCAAAATCCTGTTGTTTAGAGCAATTTCTATGGGCTCTAATGAGCTGACTCTTAGGGACATTTAGAAGCCATTTCGGGAGGTGGCAGCTATCTAGAGAAATAAAATTTTTTGAATCCGTAGGTTTGTGATATACTTGAGTCTGAATGGTATTCTCCTCAATAAAAATCCTCAAATCTAAAAAATTTAGCTCTTTGTGACTAATATTTGCAGTAAAGTTTAAAAAATAACAATTTTTATTTAGATCACTTAAAAATTCGTTTAATAAAACATCGCCCCCTGACCAAATGAAAAAAATGTCGTCAATAAAGCGACGCCATAGTACCAAATTTGGCCGTAATTCCCCATCCATATAAATGGTCTCAAGTTCCCATTTTCCCACATAGAGATTGGCATAGCTCGGGGCGAATCTTGTGCCCATAGCTGTGCCCCATTTCTGGGAGTAGTAGTTCACCCCAAATTTAAAATAATTGTGCGTTAGAATAAATTCAATACAATCCAAAATAAATTCTCTCTGTTCCTTAGGTATCGCACTATCCTTGGACAAGAAGAACTCGGCTGATTCACACCCTTTTTTATTTTGTATCACCGTGTATAATGAAGTTATATCCAGGGTCCCCATAATATAGTGGTCCTGCCATACCACATTTTTTAAAAGTTTCAAAATGTGGGTACTATCTTTTAGGTACATAGGGAGAGTAGGAATCAATTTTTGTAAATGACAATCCACATATTTCGATAAGTTGGATGTAAGACCCCCTATAGCAGATATAATAGGTCTTCCTGGTGGATTAGTTGGGTTCTTATGCACCTTTGGTAGGTAATAGAAATATGGAACCCTTGGAAATGGGGTATTGATAAAATCCCTCTCCTGCTTATTTAGAAAGCCTTTTTCAAAGCCATTTCTTATAAGCTCACCCATTTCTTTAATGTAGGGATCTGAAGGGTCGTTTTCCATTAGTTGATATGTCCGTGTGTCCCCTAAAATCCGCAAGGCTTCATTTTGATAATCTGTCGTGTTCAAAATCACGATACCGCCCCCCTTGTCGGCAGGCCTAATAGTGATATTTTTGTTATTTTGTATTTGACTAATAGCCTTCTCTTCTTCCTTTGAGAGATTATGCTTAAATTTGTTGCACCTTTTGTCTGAAACCTTCCTAATGTCTTGTATAACATTATTCTGAAAGGCATCAAATGCCTCCGAATACTCCTGAATAGGATTAAAGTTGGATTTTTTTCTTAATCCAGTGTGTATATATACATTCGCTGTAGTTGGTTGATCTACCGAATCAGTACCGGATAATCTTTTCTTAATGTAATATTTTTTTATAGCCAATTTTCTCATAAACATTTTGATACCAACAAATGCCTGAAATTTATTAAATCCTACACTAGGAGCATATTTAAGGCCTTTATTTAATAGACAAATCTCATTGTCCCCAAGTGTATGATCACTAAGATTAAAAATTTTTTGTTGTTGATGAGGAGCAGGAAGGGTTACTTGCGATGATGGTGATTTATTCTTTTTTTTGGTAGATTTCCCGCCCCTACAGCCTCTTTTGCGCGTTTTTTTTGGGCCAACTGAAAAAACGGAAGATGGCTTTGCTTCGTTTTCAGCTGTGCTCTCTTAGGGTCTTTAATACACGTAGCACTGTTACTATTTGTCTTTTTCATTATAGGTGGTTGATGAATCTGCTCATGACCAGGACTTGAAGCAGTCATCCCCATGTTCTCTAAAGTTGAAAACCTATTATGTGTGCTGACTGAAGGCAACGGTGTAGAATTAGTCAAAGGGTCTTCTACATTATTCATATTTTCTATATTGGAATCCATACAATTATTGTTCTCAACAGTCGCACTATTCGTCGGTTGCTCAAAATTAGAAGTTAGATGTATAGAGAACCTATCACTAGAAGAGAGAAAAGAGTTCTCAACCCCCTGTGTTTCATCAAGGGTTACCAATAAACTGGGGGATTTGAATGGGGGGTTATGACTGTCTTTATGTAAATTATTACCAGCAGTCAAAAAATCCCTCCCAAATTTTCTACGTTTCCTTTCTATAATTTCTTTTTCCTTGGATTTTATCCTTTTACTAATATTATTAGATAAATGAATAATTTCTGGATGTAGCTCATAGGGTTTTAAATCTTCAAAAAGTTTTGAGATTTCTTGGCGGATCGCCATCAAGCCAGTTCTTCTCTTCTCTATTATGAATGACACAGTACGTTTAGAAAAATCCTCAAACATAGCATCCCACTCCAATTTAGTGTCTGGATCACCTATGTCACCTGTTAAGGGCTTATAGACCACTAAACCTTTGGGTATGCAATTAAATGATAAATAGCTCTCCAAAGTGGCTATTTCCCACAGATCCCTCATTTCTTTTATTAGATATTGTTCCAAAGATTTTAGTTTTTTAATAACCAAATTAAGATCTTCTTTTGTAGAAACAATGGGTGAACCTTGTTGTGGTAAATGAAAAATTTTTTGTATATTATAGATCCTTTCCTTCCTGTCTGACCATAAGTTAGTCATTTCTAGATCCTCAGAAGGGGGGAAAAAGAAAAAAAAAAAAAAAAAAAAAAACTAAACAAATGGATGTATACAATAGATAGATAAAAACACTGCAGCCTGGCTGAAGTAGTGGCAAATTATCATAAATGAAAAAAATAAATTTTTAAATTTTTAACAGCCAATGGCGCTGTGCAGGGGTATAGCAGCTGCAAATTAACAGACTACGCCACCTATCCGTCTGAATGTTAAAACCATTAAAAATACAACAGGAATTTGCGCTAATAATACCCGCATAAAAAAACTCTCTCTGTAGGGAAAGCAAAGATAGATGCCAAAGAATATTAATATGCTTCTGTGTGTCCTGTTGTATTTTTAATGGTTTTAACATTCAGACGGATAGGTGGCGTAGTCTGTTAATTTGCAGCTGCTATACCCCTGCACAGCGCCATTGGCTGTTAAAAATTTAAACATTTATTTTTTACACATAGTATGATGCCTTGCACAGTCCCACTCGAAACACAGTATCATGCCCCTCACTATCACCCCCACAGTATAATGTCCTCCACAGTCCACCGCACAAACAATATGAGGCCTCAACAGCAACCCACACAGTAAGCTGCCTCTCCTATCCTTACTGAATGTATGGTTGTGGAGGGGGCCATAATACTGTGTGAGGAGCTGCAGGGAACTGTGAGAGCCCTCATATTGAATTGGAGGCTATCAGATCCTCTATACTGAATTGTGTAATTGCCCCATGCTGATTTGGGGACTGTGAGGGCCCCAATACTGATTGATCCCCCTCATACTGAGTGGTGTGATGTGGGGGTTCTCATTCTGTGTGAGAGACTGTGGTGGCCCTAATACTATATGAGGGGCTGTGAGCATCCTTATTCTAAGTGGTGGCTTGTGAGTGAGAAGTTGCGGAGGCCATTATACTGAGTGGGGGTTGATGGTCATCATACTGAGTGGGAGCTTTTATACTGGGGGGCTGTAAGTTACCTCTTACTGAGTAGGGGGCTGTGCAGGCACTGAGTAAGATGGCTGGGGAGGCATCATACTGAGTGGTGGCCATGATACTGTGTGTGTGGGGGCAAGAATGGGAAAAGACTATAGGGGGCACTTTAGAGCAGAGGTCTCAAACTGCATTCCTCAAGGGCCGCAAACCATGTGTGTTTTTGAGATTTCCTTAGCTTTGCACAAGGTGCTGGAATCATTATCTGTGCAGGTGATTAAATTATCACCTGTGCAATACAAGGAAATCCTGAAAACATGACCTGTTTGCGGCCCTTGAGGAATGCAGTTTGAGACCTCTGCTTTAGAGGCAGCATGCAATGGGGGTATTATACTACAGTCATATGTTAAAGTTTGGGCACCCCTATTAATGTTAACCTTTTTTCTTTATAACAATTTTGGTTTTTGCAACAGCTATTTCAGTTTCATATATCTAATAACTGATGGACTCAGTTATATTTCTGGATTCAAATGAGGTTTATTGTACTAACAGAAAATGTGCAATCTGCATTTAAACAAAATTTGACCGGTGCAAAAGTATGGGCACCCTTATCATTTTCTTGATTTGAACACTCCTAACTACTTTTTACTGACTTCCTGAAGCACTAAATTGGTTTTGTAACCTCATTGAGCTTTGAACTTCATAGCCAGGTGTATCAAATCATGAGAAAAGGTATTTAAGGTGGCCACTTGCATGTAGTTCTCCTATTTGATTTTCCTATGAAGAGTGGCATCATGGGCTCCTCAAAACAACTCTCAAATGATCTGAAAATAAAGATTATTCAACATAGCTTTTCAGGGGAAGGATAGAAAAAGTTGTCTCAGAGATTTAACCTGTCAGATTCCACTGTGAGGAACATAGTAAGGAAATGGAAGAACACAGGTACAGTTCTTGTTAAGCCCAGAAGTGGCAGGCCAAGAAAAATATCAGAAAGGCAGAGAAGAAGAATGGTGAGAACAGTCAAGGACAATCCACAGACCACCTCCAAAGACCTGCAGCATCATCTTGCTGCAGATGTCACTGTGCATCGGTCAACAATACAGCGCACTTTGCACAAGGAGAAGCTGTATGGGAGAGTGATGTGAAAGAAGCCATTTCTGCAAGCACGCCACAAACAGAGTCGCCTGAGGTATGCAAAAGCACATTTGGACAAGCCAGTTACATTTTGGAAGAAGGTCCTGTGGACTGATGAAGCAAAGATTGAGTTGTTTGGTCATACAAAAAGGCGTTATGCATGGAGGCTAAAAAACACAGCATTCCAAGAAAAACACTTGCTACCCACAGTAAAATTTGGTGGAGGTTCCATCATGCTTTGGGGCTGTGTGGCCAATGCCAGCACTGGGAATCTTGTTAAAGTTGAGGGTCGCATGGATTCAACTCAATATCAGCAGATTCTTGACAATAATGTGCAAGAATCAGTGACGAAGTTGAAGTTACGCAGGGGATGGATATTTCAGCGAGACAATCATCCAAAACACCGCCCCAAATCTACTCAGGCATTCATGCAGAGGAACAATTACAATGTTCTGGAATGGCCATCCCAGTCCCCAGACCTGAATATCATTGAACATTTGTGGGATGATTTGAAGCGGGCTGTCCATGCTCGGTGACCATCAAACTTAACTGAACTGGAATTGTTTTGTAAACAGGAATGGTCACAAATACCTTCATCCAGGATCCAGGAACTCATTAATAGCTACAGGAAGCGACTAGAGGCTGTTATTTTTGCAAAAGGAGGATCTACGAAATATTAATGTCACTTTTATGTTGAGGTGCCCATACTTTTGCGCCGGTCAAATTTTGTTAAAATGCAGATTGCACATTTTCTGTTAGTACAATAAACCTTATTTGAATCCAGAAATATAACTGAGTCTATCAGTTATTAGATATATGACACTGAAATAGCTGTTGCAAAAACCAAAATTGTTATAAAGAAAAAAGGTTAACATTAATAGGGGTGCCCAAACTTTAGCATATGACTGTATATTGTTGGCACTGTGGGGATATCATCCTTTGCTGGTCGCACTGTGGAGTTATCATGTACTGTACGTGTGGGGTGAATCTGTTGGGGGGGAATAGTGGATACACATTTAGTGTTTGAGTGGGTGTTTTTGTGAGCTTTATAAAATGGGTATCACTGTTTTAGTGGGCTGCCAGTAGGAATTTAAGGCTCCATACTGACAAAATTTTTGGGGCCCCCTTGAAACTCCACCCAGGCTTCACCCCAGCCCCGCCCTCCACCCCTTGAACTGTCCACAGTCCCGCCACTCTCTCTTGGAAAACTCGACTTCTCACCAATCAGACATTCCAATCACCAGATCACACATAGCCAGCAGCTCTTGTTTTGGCCAAAATATTTTTTTAAATCTGCCACAACAAGGTAGACTCTTTTGGCCGGGCCCTACTCTACTCTAACCTATTAAACATTTGTTAAAATATTCAATACAATTTAGGTATATTTTTTATTCATTTTTCAATTTTTAAAATGACCAATAATATCACATCCAAAGGTACAAATACCACATATTACCACCACAAAGTGACCTATAACACCACATACAAGGAACAAATACAGCCACACCATGACCAGACCACATATTACCACCACAGTGACAGAATAATAGCACATACAAGGGACAAATACCACCACACCATGCCCAGACCACAAATTACCACCACATGGTGACTGAATACTACAATACTGATCATTAATAAAAAAACATAATACTATCACCATAAGTGCCATTATACACAGGAGATCTGTACTTTGTAAGCAGTGTCTGTGTACAGGTAATACAGTGATCACCAGTGACATTATGTACAGGACCTCTGTATATAGTGCCAGTGTACAGGTAATACAGTGATCATAGGTGACGGAACACAGGAACTCTATATATAGTGTATAGTGTCAGTGCACAGGTGACACACTGACTCACCAGTGACGTCTGTAGGTGAAGTCCTTCAGCTTTGCTTTTCAGCTTTCATCCAGCACAGACCACCATCACGTCTTCCAGCCAGGGCTCATCTCTGCAGGAAATAACACAGTTATCTAGAGCTCCACTTGCAGATCACATTACTTAATTTTTCCCCCTTGTGTCTCATTCCTGGCTCCAGACATATTTTCTCTCATCCTGCCCTAATGAGGATCCATTCTGCCCCATATGATCACCCGATCCTGCCCCATCTGTCTACATCGTATCGATCCCGCCCCATGATCCTGCACCATGTGTCTCCCATTCTGCCCCGTGTCTTGTATCCTGCCCCTCCTGTGTCTCACTGCCACATTATGCCCCCGTATCCTTTCTGCCCCCTCCTGTGTCTCAATGTCACATTTTGCCCTCATTTATCACATTCTGCCCTGTGTCTCACATTCTGCCCCGTGTCTCACATTTTGCCGCCATGTCCATTCTGCCCCGTGTCTCACATTCTGCCCCATGTTTCACTTTCTGCCCCATTTCCTGCATTCTGCCCCCATGTCCAGCATTCTGCTCCCATGCCCTGTATTCTGCCCCCATGTTCAGCATTCTGCCCCCATGTCTAGCATTCTGCCCCCATGTCTAGCATTCTGCCCCCATGTCCAGCATTCTGTCCCATGTCCTGCATTCTTTCCCCATGTCCTGCATTCTGCCCCCATGTCCAGCATTCTTCCCCCATGTCCTGCATTCTGCCCTCATGTCCTGCCTTCTGCCCCCATGTCCAGCATTCTGCCCCCATATCCTGCATTCTGACTCGTGCCCCCAGATTGCCGCTTTCAATAAAAATTTTTTTTAAAAAGTTCTTACCTGGCTGCGCTCCTGCGGCGAAGCTCCCTCCACACAGCTGAAGCACGCACTTGCCAGTGACTGACAATGACGTCAGACACCGGCGACGTGCGCGGTGCGGCTTATGTCAGCTGCCAGCCTATGATTGGCTGGCGGCTGTTAACTATTGACATGTGGGCCCAGGCCTGCATGTCAATAGCATTCTATTGCCACAGTGCCACTAAGGGGGTTTAACCTGCCGGTAGGACCCGGTGAGCAGATGAGCCGGTGCCCACCGGACCTCATATGCCAGTGGCGGCCCTGATTTGAGAACACTAAGAAGCTTCAATAGAGACATAATGACTGTGTACATGCCACAATACATGTCCTTCTCATACATGTCCTTCTCCTGGTTTATAAAGTTGTGAGATATAACTGACAAATATAAATATATATACAAAAAAAGAACACAGCAGCACATGTGCATGAATCTAGGCCATGTGAAAACACTTAAAGACATTCAATTTAGATTAAACTTCTCAAAATATTAAAAAAAAAATGTTTTCATTTTTTTATATTGTTATATATAATATATTGTTCTTTTAGTCTACAAACTTCTGATAACATGTCTCCGAATTTCCAAGCAATAATATTTGTTTTTTGTTTTTTTCTGAAAAGGAGAAATGGTCAAAATTAAAAAAAACAAAAAAACCCCAGTGCTTTCAGACCTCAAATAATGCAAAGAAAACAAGTTCATAATCATTTAGAAACAACAATACTAATGTTTTAACTCAGGAAGAGTTCTGAAATCAATATTTTGTGGAATAACCATGATTTTCAATCACAGCTTTCATGCGTGGGCTGCCAAGGGTCTTGATGTGGTGGTCTCTTAATTTTTGCCAGAGCTGTATATATATATATATATATATATATATATATATATGTACACAGTATATATATATATATATATATATATATATATACAGGGTGGTCCAAAAATAGGTATGTGTAATAGGGTTATGAAGAAGGAGATTTACCAAACATGGTGTAAAGTGAAACTGACTGAGTTGCCCTTAGCAACCAATCAGATTCCACTTTTCATTCTTCACAGACTCTTTGGAAAATGAAAGGTGGAATCTGATTGGTTGCTAATGGCAACTGAGTCAGTTTCACAGATACAGTTTTCACAGATAAATCTCCCCCAAATCTGCTTTCCGTTCAGATAATTCAGATAACCCATAATGGCAAATAATTTAAATACAGATCAAAGAAAATGGATTTTAAAAGAGTATTGGAAATCTCAAAATGCTGAAACAGTTAGAGCAAATTGGGTTGAAACATTTGGTACTCAAGCCCCAAAGAGACAAACCATTTACCGCATTCGTGACAAATTCGATGCCACTGGCTCAATCCTTAATGCTCCAAAAACAGCCTGTACAGAAAATAATAAACAACTTGTTGCTGAAACATTTGTTCAGAGTCCAAAAAAGTCCACAGAAGAGTCTCTTTAGAATTGGGAATTTCACGAGCTTCCATCATGCGAATCCTGAAATCTATTGGGTGGAAAGCTTATCGTCCATGTCTATTTCATGGTTTATTGGAGGATGATCCAGACCGGCGGCTGCAATTTAGTGAGATTATGCTTATCGAAATTGAAGAAAATCCAGTAACTTTAGTTAACATTATGTGGAGTGATGAAGCTTCTTTCAAATTATCTGGCCATATTAACAGACATAATTGTATTTACTGGTATAATGAGAACATGCATTTAACATTAGAGCAACAACTAAATGAGCCTGGTGTCAATGTTTGGGGTGGTATTTCAAGTTTTGGTGTTTTTGGACCATTTTTTTATGGAACAGTCACAGGAGATAAGTATCTCAAAATTCTAATGAATCACGTTGCTCCCCAGTTACAGCAACAGCCTAATTCAAATGACCTTTATTTCTAACAAGATGGGGCCCCTCCACATTATTCAAGAGTAGTCCGCGAGTATCTTGATGAAACATTTCCTAATAAATGAACTAGCTGAAGAGGCCCACTTGATTGGCCGGCACGTTCACCAGACTTGACCCCAATGGATATTTCTTTTGGGGAGTACTCAAAGACAAAGTTTATAGTCGAAAACCAAAAAGTGTCAGCGATTTGAAAAATTACATAAGAGATGCATTTCAATAAATTAATACCCAAAGAGACTTGTGCAAAAATGTTTGTGGAAGCATCAGAGGCAGACTTCAAAGCTGTGCAAATTGTGATGGAAAACAGTCTGAGCACCTGCGTTGATAAAATGTAAGGGCTTTTGTATTATTGTTCAGAATAAAATTTAATTGTCATTATTATGCTTGTGTTAGGAAATATAATTTTATATATAAATCAAAATAAATGTTATTATTTTCTGTCCACCTACTTTTGGACCAACCTGTATATATATGAAATCTTATTTGAGGGGAGCATTTAGAACTTTTGCTATTAGACCCTGTCATTTCTATGTCTGCCACTGGTACTAAGTATAAGAATTCACTCATACGAGTAATTATTCTCTTTTCCAAAAGAGTCAGATCGATAATGGTTATTACACTCCAACCAAACTCTGGTCAGAGTTTGAGCCGAGAGTCATATTATTGTGATCCGATTCTCTCGCGTGAGTGAATTGTATCACAGAAGTGAAGAAGACGGAGAACCTAATTTTTCCATCTTCTCCATTGTTTGTGTCTGCGTAAAATGGACCGTACTCGGATGACAGCATGCTGCGACTTTTTTCTCCTGCCAAATGAGCAAAAGAAAATAATGGCAGACAGATCTGCACTGCCCTATAGTATATCAATGGACCGAGTGCTGTCCTATAAAACATCAGATAGCAGTAGTCCCAATTATATGCCAGCGTGAACGAGCCCTAAAAATTATAATCTACTGTTCAAGAGGAATAAATTATCAAAACAGTCTTGTAAAATATAAATTTCCTGCCACTGAATACCTCTAGGTGTTTTTTATGTAGCGCTACATTATTTCATGTTGTTTCTAGTGCTGTACAACCATGGTTCATTTGCGCTGTTTCCTACCCTAGGCCGGCAGCTGACAGTTGTGCAAGTATTGATGAGCTTCCCAATCCCTGATACACATCTGAGGACGTGAAATATGATGTAACTCGGTCATAAAGGATTAGATGGGTACATTATATAAAAAAAAACACAGTCCCATGTCGTAGCACATAACTATTACACTATACCAGCCACTCTGTCCTAAAGGATTGGATGGGTACAATGTATATATGAAAAGAACACTACACCTATATGTTTAAATTAAAAAAAGAACTCACTGTTTAGAGAATCTGAGAATCCCCGCACAATAATGCAGATGCCAAGGTTGTATGATGCTCAAATGTGTTTACTAGTTCCAGTCGTGAAAAAAAAGATAATATTCCAACATTTCAGCCAAAAATGTTTTTTTTCAAAGAATTTGTAGAGAAAACAGTAGAAAACAAACATTTGTTCGGATGGCCATGGGCCCCCTGTCAACACGATTGCAAGGTGCTGATGATTCGCCATGGCATCTTGGGGTTTACTGAAGACTTTTATATCTCCCATGTTAGTGCAACTATGGAGCCCAGTTAAAAGTTTCACATTGCAGGACTTCACCAATTAAACGATAGACTGCAGTATCATGGTATATTGTATGGGCAATCAAATGATCACAGGTTCAAGTATCCTAAGAGGACTAATGAAAAGTATAAAAATCACGTAGAAAATTGTTTTTAAGAAATATAGAAATCATCAAAATATAAAAAAGTTTCTGATCCCCTAACAATAAACAGCAAAATGTAAAAAAAAAAAAATTAAACAAAAAAAAGAGAACCTGTCATGATCATGAAGATTATCCATGTTAAGCAAAGGTATGAGTGTAATGGCGCTGTCATACTGATTTAATAGAATCTGCAGCCTGGTTTTTGGTAAATCATCATGAGAAGTTATGGATTCCTAAACTCTTTGTGCATCAGATTGGCACTGTGGGGCTTTGCTATGACCTCTCTGCTGCCACTGGTGTCTTTTTCTTCTTCATCATTTGTGTTACCTTAGCCATGGGCAGCGCTTGTGCAGATTGATCTGATGGCGGGCTACAGGAACATAGCGGTGGTGGTGGCGCATGCGTAGAATAATATATCAGTTCAATGATGAGCCGAGATCTCATTCTGCACATGCACCACCACCAATGTCATTTTACTGAACATTGCCAAAGATCTATCTGCACATGTGCCATTTTCTTGAAGATCGCCAGTAGATTAATCTGCGCAAGCTCCAACAGCAGTGCAAAATGTAAATCATGAAGTAGATAAAAAAAATCAGAGGCACCATAGGGACCGTGACAGAGCCAAAGACCCTACCTATAGTCCCACTCCACAGTCCCACCCCAATGAGTTTAGGAATCCAAAACTTCTCATGATGTTTTAACAAAAGCCAAGATGCAGATTTCAACACTGATGGTATCTATTAAATTAGTATGACAGCGCCATTATGTCCACACCTTTGTTACACATGGATAATCCTGATGACAGGTTCTCTTTAAAATATTTGAATTCTGAAATGAAAAAAGGAAAGAAAAGTAAAAAAAAAAGTTAAAAAATTAAATAAAAAGAGACTGGAAAGTTGTTTGGACCCCAAAATATTACCAATAAACACTACACATCGCACTGGTAAAAACAAGCCTTCATATAATGTTAACTAGAGTTGAGCGAAACGGGTCGAAAAAATTCAAAAGTCGCCGACTTTTGGCAAAGTCGGGTTTCATGAAACGAAACCCGACCCTAGGATGAGGTCGGCCACGAGGTCGGCGACTTACGCGCCAAAGTCGCGTTTCAAAAGTTTGTTTTGCGCTCATTTTCAGCCAATCAGGATCCACGGACACTGTGGGCAACGTGATGACATAGGCACGGGTCACCACCATCTTTCAGAAGGGCATGCAAGTGATTGGCTTGCTTTGGTGGGCGTCACAGGGGGTATAAAAGGGCGTGCACGCCGACCGCCATCTTACTTCTGCCGATCTTAGCATAGGGAGAGGTTGCTGCTGATTCTGTAGGGAGAGCGTTAGGCAGGGAAGAAGACAAAAAAACTGCTTCTGCTGCTAGCGATTTGGCCTGCACAACACACCAGTCACTGTGTGTGCAGTGCAAGGGGAGGCTATATAGTGGTGTATCAGTGGTGTTGGTTGTTGGGCTGCCTTCTAAGGCTTCCTGACAGGCTGGCATTGCTGTTTACCCACTGCTCCGCAAACTGCTTTTTTAAAAGCAATCCAATCTCCCTTATCCTCTAGTCACTTTGGTCACAGCTGCGCCATCGAGCCTGTCACATAGCGCTCAGATATTCATTGGGCCTCAAACTGCTTTTTTAAAAGCAATCCCAATTTTTTTTTTTTGTCCTGCTGAGAAGAAAAAAAAACTGCTTCTGCTGCTGATAGCAATTTGGCCTGCACAACACACCAGTCACTGTGTGTGCAGTGCAAGGGGAGGCTATATTGTGGTGTATCAGTAGTGTTGGTTGTTGGGCTGCATTTAAGGCTTCCTGACAGGCTGGCATTGCTGTTTACCCACTGCTCCGCAAACTGCTTTTTTTAAAGCAATCCAATCTCCCTTATCCTCTAGTCACTTTGGTCACAGCTGTGCCATCGAGCCTGTCACATAGCGCTCAGATATTCATTGGGCCTCACACAATCCAAAAGTGTCCAGTGTCCAAAAGTGTGTGCAGAGATTCAAAGTCTCCCTTATCCTCTAGTCACTTAGGTCACAGCTGTGCCATCGAGCCTGTCACATAGCGCTCAGATATTCATTGGGCCTCACACAATCCAAAAGTGTCCAGTGTCCAAAAGTGTGTGCAGAGATTCAAAATCTCACTTATCCTCTAGTCACTTAGGTCACAGCTGTGCCATCGAGCCTGTCTCATAGTGCTCAGATATTCATTGGGCCTCACACAATCCAAAAGTGTCCAGTGTCCAAAAGTGTGTGCAGAGATTCAAAATCTCCCTTATCCTCTAGTCACTTAGGTCACAGCTGTGCCATCGAGCCTGTCACATAGCGCTCAGATATTCATTGGGCCTCACACAATCCAAAAGTGTCCAGTGTCCAAAAGTGTGTGCAGAGATTCAAAATCTCACTTATCCTCTAGTCACTTAGGTCACAGCTGTGCCATCGAGCCTGTCACATAGCGCTCAGATATCAGTGGGCCTCACACAATCCAAAAGTGTCCAGTGTCCAAAAGTGTGTGCAGAGATTCAAAATCTCACTTATCCTCTAGTCACTTAGGTCACAGCTGTGCCATCGAGCCTGTCACATAGCGCTCAGATATTCATTGGGCCTCACACAATCCAAAAGTGTCCAGTGTCCAAAAGTGTGTGCAGAGATTCAAAATCTCACTTATCCTCTAGTCACTTAGGTCACAGCTGTGCCATCGAGCCTGTCTCATAGTGCTCAGATATTCATTGGGCCTCACACAATCCAAAAGTGTCCAGTGTCCAAAAGTGTGTGCAGAGATTCAAAATCTCACTTATCCTCTAGTCACTTAGGTCACAGCTGTGCCATCGAGCCTGTCACATAGCGCTCAGATATCAGTGGGCCTCACACAATCCAAAAGTGTCCAGTGTCCAAAAGTGTGTGCAGAGATTCAAAATCTCACTTATCCTCTAGTCACTTAGGTAACAGCTGTGCCATCGAGCCTGTCACATAGAGCTCAGATATCAGTGGGCCTCACACAATCCAAAAGTGTCCAGTGTCCAAAAGTGTGTGCAGAAATTCAAAATCTCCCCTGTCCTATAGACACCTTGTACCTTGTTTTACATACTATATAGTTTGTTGGATTTTGTCTACATTTCTACCAAAAATGAGGAAGGCTGGTGGAAGAGGCCGTGGAATTGGGCGGGGGTTGGCAGCTGGTAATGATGGTGTTGGTGGTGGATCTGATGGTAGTGGCAAGAGCAAAATAGGACCGAATGCAGGAGGTGTTGAGCCTGCGTCATCGTCTGGCTACATAAGGCCTCGAACGCTTAGTTTTCTAGGAGTTGGCAAACCGCTTTTAAAGCCAGAGCATCAGGAAAAAGTTTTGTCTTACATTGCTGACTCAGCCTCCAGCTCTATCGACTCCTCTTCTTCAGTTGTGAAAAGTAAAAGCACTGAGTCGTCATTGGAGGCTCATGTTCATGAACCACACCTTTCCTTGTGTCCTTCACCCCAACCAAGATTGAAGGATGATGCAGGCCATACTACTGATTACTCCATGGAGCTGTTTTCACATACCATGCCTGGATTATCAAGTGAAATGGTGAATTACCCAGGCCAAGATGAATCTGACATGGAGTGCACTGATGCACAGCCGCTGATGGATGATTCTGCTGGTACATTCACTCAGAGCACTACTTTGTCCTCGCAGTGTACAGAGCCAGATTCTGACCCTGATGAGACTCAGGTGCCCCTTCCCGCACACTATACCACCATACACGGTGACACAGAGGAAGGTGCACATGACATAGAAGAGGAGGTGATGGATGACCCAGTTGTTGACCCAGATTGGCATCCATTGGGGGAAGAGGGTGCTGCTTCCAATAGCTCAGATGAGGAGCATCCACAGCAGACATCGACATCGCAACAGCTGTTATCTGGCAGGCCCGGAGCACTCCAAAGACAGGTTCCAAACATCAAAAGAGTTGCTGGACAGCTTGTCCAGAGGGTCAAAAGATCACAGCGTGCTAGGCCGCAAAATGTCTGCCAAAGTAGGAAGAGTGCAGTGTGGCACTTTTTTGAACAAAATCCTCATGATCAGGCCAAGGTTATCTGTAAGAAGTGCGCAAAGACCTTTAGCCGAGGGAAAAATCTGAAAAATTTGAATACCAGTTGCATGCTTAGACATTTAACCAGCATGCACTTGCAAGCGTGGACACAACACCAAACCTCAAGTGCCACATGTGCAACTGATCACAACGAAGGTAGTCAGCAACGCTACATTGTTTCCCCCACTGTAAGCCCACCGGTTAGCACAGCAGCAAATGTTGAGGTGTCGTTGCAAGGCCACAGCAGTCAGGGAATCCCACTGTTATATCAACGAAAGACTGATTCTAGGCCATCAGAAAGAACACCAACTCCATCACCATCATCAACCCTCTCTCAGTCCGCCCTGTCCACCGCTACTTCCACCATATGCAGCTCTCAAGTCCAGCTCACCCTCCCAGACACTATGAGTAGGTCAAGAAAGTTCTCAGTCTCTCATCCGCGTACACTGGGTTTGAGCGCCCACATTGCCAAACTAATCTCGTTTGAGATGATGCCCTTTTGGTTGGTGGGAAGCACAGCTTTCCGCGAACTCATGGCCTATGCAGTACCACGCTATGACCTACCCAGTCGCCACTTCTTCTCTCGCAAAGCCATCCCAGCCCTCCACCATCATGTGAAAGACCGCATTGTCCATGCACTCAAGCAGTCAGTGAGCGGAAAGGTGCACCTCACTACTGATGCATGGTCCAGTCGGCATGGCCAGGGCCGTTACGTGTCCATCACTGCGCACTGGGTTAATGTGGTGGATGCAGGGTCCACAGGGGACAGCGGTGGTGGGACAGTGCTGCCTAGCCCACGGTATAGGAAACAGTTGGCTGTAGGCGTTCCACCCTCCTCCACCTCCTCCTCCTCCTCCTCCAGAAGCGAAAGCTCGTCCACAGAGCGCAGTCGTACGAGCACTCCATCTGCAGCTGCCACTGTTGCACACGATGTGTCCCCCTATCGAGCAGCTAGTGGAAAGCGTCAGCAGGCTGTGTTGCAGATGATGTGTTTGGGCGACAGACATACCGCCGAGGTGCTGGCCGAGTACTTGAAGCGACAAACTGAGTCATGGCTGGGCAGTGTACATCTTGAGGCAGGCAAGGTAGTTAGTGATAACGGCCGTAATTTTGTGGCAGCCATAGCCCTTTCAAAACTCAGCCACATACCTTGCTTGGCTCACACCTTGAACCTGGTTGTGCAGTGCTTCCTCAAAAATTATCCGGAGTTAACAGCCCTGCTCCAGAAGGTGCGAAGACTGTGCGCACACATCCGCCGGTCGCCTGTACACTCCGTTCGTATGCAGAAGCTGCAGCGATTGCTCCACCTTCCCAACCACCGCCTCATTATCGACATTGCAACAAGGTGGAACTCCACCCTGCACATGGTGGAGCGGCTGTGCGAGCAGAGGCAGGCCATAATGCATTTGTGGGAGGATACACGGCCAGGCACTTTGAGAGCAGACATGGAGTTGACAGGTGTGCAGTGGTCGAAGCTGAAAGACCTCTGTAAAGTCCTTCAGTGTTTTGAGGAATGCACACGGCTGGTAAGCGCAGACGACGCCATCCTAAGCATGAGCATCCCACTTATGCGTCTGCTCATGCAAACTTTGACGCACCTTAAGGAGCAGGCGTCTGCAGCCAATGTTGATGAGGAGGAAGAGGAGGAGGGAATCCTTGATGACATTCAGCCATTGTCTGCTCAGGGACCTCTCCTGGACGAGGTGGAGGAAGAAGAGGAGGAGGAGGAGGATGATGGGGATGATTACTTAGGGGAGGAGGATGCATCTTGTGGGGCAAGTGAAAATGTTGGCGTGGCAAGGTCTGGTACAGGGTTTGTGCGTGACTGGAGGGATGTGGATTTGCCAGAAAGTGCTCCTCCAACCAGCACTCGCAGTGCATCATTGACACCGGGAACATTGGCCCACATGTCAGATTATGCCTTGCGGATCCTAAAAAGGGACCCCCGCATTGCCAAAATGATGAACGATGACGACTACTGGTTGGCCAGCATCCTGGATCCACGCTATAAAGGCAAATTACAAAACATCATGCCACAGGAGAACCTTGACCTAATATTGGCTAATAAACAAGCAACTCTGGTAAATCGGTTGCTTGAGGCATTCCCAGCACACAGCAGCGGTGATAGTTCTCACACGAGCCGTACGGGCCGGGGGCAGCTTGGCAGAGGTGTTCGTGGTGCACACAGTAGAAGTGGCGTTGGAGACAGGGGTTTCATGACAATGTTGTGGACTGATTTTTCAAATACCGCTCACACAACTGGTAATACTGCATCGATGGAAAGTGACAGGAGACAGCAGTTGTCAACCATGGTTACAAACTACTTTTCCTCCCATATCGATGTTCTCCCACACAGGTCATTCCCCTTTGACTATTGGGCCGCTAAACTGGACACCTGGCCTGAATTGGCCCAATATGCCTTACAGGAGCTCGCTTGCCCAGCTGCAAGTGTGCTATCGGAAAGAGTCTTCAGTGCAGCTGGATCAATCCTGACAGAAAAAAGGACCCGTCTGTCAACCCAAAATGTGGATGATCTAACCTTCATTAAAATGAACCACGCATGGGTTTCCAAGGATTTTGTCCCACCTTCCCCTGATGACACATAGGGTGACAGAAAAATGGCTTGCTTTGGTCCACCTCTTCCTGGGACTTGACCTATTTCGCCTTTTGCATCAGCTGAATGTCCAACATCAACATATGCCACTTTCTAAAACTCCCTAACTGTGCTGCCTCCCCCCCATGGCCAGGGTCACCACCTAGCGCACGACACCGTGCGAGTGCCGTTGCCCTGGACAGGTGGGTAGGCCGACTCTTGGGCGCGGGCACTGGCACAGGGTCCCTCATAGTGCAATCAAGTGTCTCTGACGGTGGTGGTGCACACCCGCCGTCAGACACACCGCTGTACTATGAGGGGCCCAGTGCCAGTACCGACGCCCACGAGTGGGCCCCCCTTGCTTGGGCAGGGCCCCAGCATTTGCAATCTTTACCTCTCCCTGCTCCTCCGCTGTGTAATCTGGGCCGTCAAATCCATACTGTGCCTGACACCGTCTGAGCCTGCCTCCTGAGACATATATTTTGAATGTGTACGCTATCCATACATGTTATCCGGGGATACGGTACCCTTTCTAACCTTTGTGCAATCACGTGCAATCCATACTGGGCCTAACACCGTCTGAGCCTGCCTCCTGAGACATATATTTTGAATGTGTACGCTATCCATACATGTTATCCGAGGATACGGTACCCTTTCTAACCTTTGTGCAATCACGTGCAATCCATACTGGGCCTAACACCGTCTGAGCCTGCCTCCTGAGACATATATTTTGAATGTGTACGCTATCCATACATGTTATCCGGGGATACGGTACCCTTTCTAACCTTTGTGCAATCACGTGCAATCCATACTGGGCCTAACACCGTCTGAGCCTGCCTCCTGAGACATATATTTTGAATGTGTACGCTATCCATACATGTTATCCGGGGATACGGTACCCTTTCTAACCTTTGTGCAATCACGTGCAATCCATACTGGGCCTAACACCGTCTGAGCCTGCCTCCTGAGACATATATTTTGAATGTGTACGCTATCCATACATGTTATCCGGGGATACGGTACCCTTTCTAACCTTTGTGCAATCATGTGCAATCCATACTGGGCCTAACACCGTCTGAGCCTGCCTCCTGAGACATATATTTTGAATGTGTACGCTATCCATACATGTTATCTGGGGATACGGTACCCTTTCTAACCTTTGTGCAATCACGTGTAATCCATACTGGGCGTGAGAACGGCTGGCGAGCTGTTAAGCAAGCTACAGCACCTGTGGTTTGCACACGTAAGTTTTTCATTTTTTCAGGAATGACGGTTAGGCCTAATTCCGGAACTGCAGCTGACCTGCACTTACTGGGAAATCATTGTTTGCGGGTAATAATTGTAATCAGTGATCCCCATCACTAACGTTGTTCAGCGGGTTATCTGCACCTGTAAGCGACAAACGCTGGCCTTTTCAGTGTAGCGCACATGCAGCCACGGACATGTAAGGGCATGACACACCAGTTATTGGCCAATCTCATGTTCCAGAGCCTCACGTGTCCCTCTAGTAAGCCGGACTCGGACCGCGGGGCATGACGGAGTCTCGTTCGTTAACGGAATTAAGCTTGCAATGTGTGCATCTGTTCTGTAGCTGGCATGGTTGAGGTTTCCCAGGTGGAGTCGAATTTAACTGTAGGCTCCACTCCTGGTGGTGCCCTTCTAGACATTCCTTTAAGGTTCAGCTTTGCAACCATACTGCCCACGTAAAACAAACAATTTGCCTTCATGAACGCTGTTTGGAGGGTCATGACTCGTGGGAATAACGCCGCCCAATCAGTTAACCTGCTAGAGAGATCCTTCGTTGCTCCCAAGCATGACATCACACTCCCTAGGAGGAAGGTAATGCCACTGTGGCGACCGTACTCCTGGGGGCGACACAAGTGCACTGATGCCCAGCCACTGCTCGATGAATCTGCTGTTACATTGACCCAGACCACTACATTCCCCTCGCACGCTACACGGCCTGAATCTGACCCTGATGAAACTCAGGTTACCCTTCCCATATACAGTTCCATCTTACACGGTGACAAAGAGGAAGCTGCAGATGAAAGTGCAGGTTCGGCCCACCCGCCATCAGACACACCACCGTACTATCAGGGGCCCTGTGCCAGTGCCGTCACCAACGAGTGGGCCCCCCCTGCTTGCTCAGGATCACAGCACTTGCAAGGTTGAAATACTGTGCAGTGAGATGGAAGATGGGGACGACGAGGAGTCCAGACTAGTACAGGGATTCCCTAGCGAGGAGACTTATTTGATTGTTTTCAATGTTGGGACAGCAATTTTTGGGGAGCACGTTACTCTGGAGAATGATAGATGGGGCCCACCATACACTGGAACATTCCAAAGGTGGACATCAGACACTGGAGCAGCATTTACAGGGCCCATTATACACTAGAGCATTAGAAATGGGGCCCATTATGTTTGGAGCATTATTTGGGCCCATAAGACAGTGGAGCTTCATCCATGGGGACCAACATATACTGTAGCATTATGTGGAGCTCATCATATACTGTTTCAAACATTATATGGGACCAATGATTCTGTATGGAGAAATAGATGGGCCTCGTCATGAGATGTATAAAGTGAAGTATTTTTCATTGTACTATACCGCTATTTCTCTGCCGTATCGGAGCATGATGAGTTGTGGTATGTGTTAAAGGGGCGCTCTTTCGCCCAGGGCACATGAAAACCTGGAGCCAGCCCCCCCCCACAACTTTAGCCAAATAACCCCCATTTTTCAGTGCGTAACTTGTATTATGAAGTTAATTAAGGTTGACAAGCTTAAGTAAGAAGAATTGATGCTTTTGGCATTCAAATGGGCACTGTAGGTGTGTTTCCTGTCCTCCTCTCACTGCCGACTTTTATTCCCCATTGACTTACATTGGGTTTCGTGTTTCGGGACGACCCCGACTTTTCCCTATAATCGGACGATCTTGCTCGACCCGACTTTTGGAAAAGTCGGGTTTCACGAAACGAAACGCGACCCTAAAAAACCAAAAGTCGCTCAACTCTAATGTTAACGATTGAAAAATAGAAAAGTTCTGACTCTCACAACATGGCCAAAATAACTCAAAGATTTTTTATATTAGCGAAAGATGCCTATAAACATTTGGTATGCTGACTCATAGATCACAGTTACCAGGTCATTTTTAATGCTAACTGAACGCCTTAAAAAAAAAAAAATTGAAAATGCAGCAGCAAGATTTCAACATACTTTGCATTTTTTTTTTTAATTTATCCTATTTCAATATTTTTTTTTTCAGTACATCATACAGTAAAATGTTTGGTGTCAAGTCAACCAAACCTACAACTTGTCACATAGATAGCAAGTTCTAGGTTGACAGAAAAGTAAAAAAAAAGTTATGGATATAGAAATGTGGAAGGAAAGTGAAAAAAAAATATGTAACACATAAATTATGCATTTCCAAGGGGTTAATAATATTTGCAGCTTTTATTGTGATTTCTGGAGACTGATCTTCTTTAAATGATTCTGAGTCCTGTTCAGATGAAACCACGGGGGATTTCTATGGGGTATAGTTGGGGATAATTGACATATAGTCAGAACAAAGGCTAAAAGAATAGATAGATGTCATCGCTGAGCACACACGGTCTGTACAGTTCTAGGACTTTACCTTTACGAGACGGCGCTTAGTCCTTGTCACTTTCATATCATTCCATTATAGATGGTCCCTAGACATTGAGTGGCTGCATCATCGCTGCTATTCCTGACTGCAGTTCCTAAGCAACAAACTGACGAAGACAGCAAAAGTTCATTCAGCCCCCTACACTTTATTGACTTCATTGTAAACTGACATCCAGCACATAGCGAGGGGCTTATTTATGCCTAAATATGATGACACTTTTTATATCAGATACACTGGAGCAGTTAGTCTAGCCGGCTTTGTCTCTTCATTAACGTTAATACCACTGTAAAAAGTAGAAAAAAAGTATATATATTTCTATATCCATAACATTTTTTATACTTTTCAGCCGACCTTGAACTTGCTTTCCATGTGACAAGTTGTAATTTTTATTGACACCATACATTTTTCCGTATAATTTACAGAAAAAAAATTTTGAAGTAGGATGAAAAAAAAATATACAGTCTACAGAAATGTTGCTGTTTTTTCAATTTAGTTTTTACGACATTCACTTTGCAGTAAAAAAAAGTATATATACAAAAATAATATATATATTATTTTTACTGCAAAGTGAATGTTGTAAAAACAAAATTGAAAAGAGAAAACCAGCTTGTCTGATTTGGTAAGATTTATTTTTCAAATTATGGTGGAAATTATTTTATTTGATCATTAACAAAACTTCATCTTAAAATTTTGTTATACATCCTTTGTTGGCAATGACAGAGGTCAAATGTTTTCTGTAAGTCTTCATAAGGTTGGCACACACTGTTAGTGGTATGCTGGCCCATTCCACCATGCAGATCTCCTCTCGAGCAGTGATGTTTTAGGCCTGTCACTGGGCAACTCAGATTTTCAAATCCCTCCAAAGGTTTTCTATGGTGTTGAGATGTGAAGATTGGCTAGGCCACTCCAGTACCTTTATATGCTTCTTACGAAGCCACTCCTTCGTTGCCCTGATGGTGTGCTTGGGATCATTATCATGATGAAAGACCCATCCACGTTTCATCTTCAATGCCCTTACTGATGGAAGGAAGTGTGCACTCAAAATCTCCATACATGGCCTTATTCATTCTTTCATGTACAGGAATCAGTCGTCCTGGTTCCTTTTGCAGAGAACCAGCCCCAAAGCATGATGTTGTCACCCCCATGCTTCACAGTAGGTATGGTGTTCTTTGGATGCAACTCAGCATTCTGTATCCTCCAAACACGAGGAGTTTTGATTCTGCCAAACAGTTCCACTTTGGTTTCATCAGACCATATGACATTCTCCCAATTATTATTATTATTAATATTATTTATTATTATAGCGGCATTTATTCCATGGTGCTTTACATGTGAGAAGGGGTATACATAATAAAAACAAGTGCCATAATCTTAAACAATACATGTCAAAATGGGTACAGGAAGAGAGAGGACCTTGCCCGGGAGGGATCACAATCTATAAGGGATGGGAGGATACAGTTAGCGAGGGTGGAGCTTGTTGTGCAGTGGCTTGGTCGATCAGTGGTTACTGCAGGTTGTAGGATTGTCGGAAGAGGTAGGTCTTCAGGTTCTTTTTAAAAGTTTCCATGGTAGGTGAGAGTCTGATATGTTGTGGTAGAGAGTTCCAGAATAGGGGGACGCACCGGAGAAATATTGTATGCGATTGTGGAAAGAGGAGATAAGACTCTTCTGGATAATCCAAATGCTCTCTAGCAAACTTCAGACGGCCCAGACATGTACTGGCTTAAGCAGGGAACACGTCTGGGACTGCAGGATCTGATTCCCTGGAGGCGTAGTGTGTTACTGATGGTAGCCTTTGTTACAGTGGTCTCAAGTCTATAAAGGTCATTCTCTGGGTCCCCCTGTATGGTTCTGCGATTTTTGCTCACAGTTCTTGTGATCATTTTGACCACACAGGGTGAGATCTTGCGTGGAGCCCCAGGTCGAGGGAGATTATTAGTGGTCTTGTATGTCTTCCTTTTTCTTATTACTGCTCCCACAGTTGATTTCATCACACCAAGCTGCTTGCCTATTGCATATTCAGTCTTTCCAGCCTGGTGCAGGGCTACAATTTTGCTTTTGGTGTCCTTCGACAGCTCTTTGGTCTTCACCATAGTGGAATTTGGAGTTTGCCTGAGGTTGTGGAAAGATGTCTTTTATACTGATAACAAGTTCAAACAGGTGCCATTACTACAGGTAATAAGTTGAGGAAAGAGGAGCCTTTTAACCCCTTTACCCCCCAAGGGTGGTTTGCATGTTAATGAATGCGCCAATTTTTACAATTCTGACCACTGTCCCTTTATGAGGTAACAACGCTGGAACGCTTCCATGGATCCCGGTGATACTGACAATGTTTTCTCATTACATATTATACTTCATGTTAGTGGCAAAATTTAATTCCTATAACTTGCGCTTATTTGTGAAAAAAATGGAAATTTGGTGAAAATTTTGAAAAAAGTAACATTTCCTACATTTTTACTTTACATCAGCACAATTTTGGAACCAAAATTTTTTTTTGTTAGGAAGTTATGAGGGTCAAAATTTTTTTTTAGGGACCACATCACATTTGAAGTCACTTTGAGGGGTCTATAGGATAGAAAATACCCAAAAGTGACCCATTCTAAAAACTGCACCCCTGTCAGTACTCAAAAACACATTCAAGAAGTTTATTAACCTGTCAGGTGCTTCACAGGAATTTTTGAATGTTTAAAAAAATGAACATTTAACTTTTTTTCACAAAAAAAATTCTCCAGGTCCAATTTTTTTTATTTTTACCAAGGTTATCAGAAGCAATTGGACTGCAAAAGTTATTGTGCAATTTTTCCTGAGTACTCTGATACCTGACATGTGGGGGAGAACAACTGTTTCGGCGCATGGCAGAGCTCAGAAGGGAGGAGTGCCGTTTGACTTTTTCAACGCAAAATTGGCTGGAATTTAGATCGGACGCCATGTCACGTTTGGAGAGCCCTTGATGTGACTAAACAGTGGAAACCCCAACAATTGACCCTATTTTGGAAACTAGACCCCCAAGGAACTTATCTAGATGTGTGGTGAGAACTTTGAACCCCAAAGGCTTCACAGAAGTTTACAACGTACAGCCGTAAAATTAAAAACTCATATTTTTTCCACAAAAATGATTTTTTCACCCCCAATTTTTATTTTCCCAAGGGAAACAGGACCCCAAAAGTTATTGTGCAATTTGTCCTGAGTACGTTAATACTTCATATGTGGGGGTAAACCACTGTTTGGGCGCATGGCAGAGCTCAGAAGGGAAGGAGCGCCGTTTGATGCAAAATTGGCTGGAATTGAGATTGGGTTCCATTTCGCATTTGGAGAGCCCCTGATGTGCCTGAACAGTAGAAACCCCCACAAGTGACCCCATTTTGGAAATTAGACCCCCAAGAAACTTATCTAGATGTTTGGTGAGCCTCGGGACCACAGTCCGGGGGGCTCTGAAGGGGGCATGACTAGTGAGCCCCGGGTACCCGTAGTAAAGCCCCTCAGACAGGACCAGAGTGGAATACCCGGAGGACACAGGTGCTACCTCCAGTTAGACCCCGGACATGTGGCAGCTGTCCCAGCGGGACCAAAAGGGATAACAGAAATTACAGCAGAGTCCGTAATGAGACGGGTCCTGGATCCGGGTAGTTGGTAAGTAGTTGGTTCCAGTGACCTTCACTCAGTCCTCGGACTCGGATGGCTGTTGGCGGAACGGGATGGCTTTCTCGCAGAAGGTTGCAGATATAACCAGGAAGATCAGGATACTAATACTCTGTGGAGACAGATAGCATTAGAGAATGCACAGAGATGCAGTACAGACAGGTTAGCAAGAGAACCGGATGTAGCAATGATTGATACTCGTTGCTCCGGCGCTCTCCCTATGGAGGAGAGGCCAGAAATAGCAGCAAATGCGCTGCCATTGGTTAATTGCTCTTTTTGAAAAATGCACGCTGTCCCTTTAAGAAGGCAGGAGAGCCCGCGGGCGTGCCCTAATAGCTTAAGTTACAGAGTTGCCGACAGGACACCAGGAGGTGGGGGCAGGGGAGAGACCTAAATTCTGAGCAGCCGCAAGAAACACAGAGGAGGCCGGCTGCTGCCTAAGGACAGCATGCGAGGCACGAGGTGAGTGCCCAGAACAGAATGGGGGGCAGCAGCAGACCTGGATGCAGCGCCAGGACGGGGACCAGGTGTAACAGTGGCAGACCTGGGTGCTGTGCCAGGACAGGGACCAGATATAACAGAAGGGAACAAGCACCGTTTGACTTTTCCAACCCAGAATTGGCTGGAATTGAGATCAGATGCCATGTTGCGTTTGGAGAGCCCCTGATGTGCCTGAACAGTGGAAGTCCCCCAATTCTAACTACCACCCTAACCCCAATACACCCCTAACCCTACTCTCAGCCCTAACCCTAGCCTTAACCCTAGCCCTATCCCTAATGGGAAAATGGAAATAAATACAGTTGTGGCCAAAAGTATTGACACCCCTGCAATTCTGTCAGATAATACTCAGTTTCTTCCTGAAAATGATTGCAAACACAAATTCTTTGGTATTATTATCTTCGTTTAATTTGTCTTAAATGAAAAAACACAAAAAGAATTGTCCTAAAGCCAAATTGGATATAATTCCACACCAAACATAAAAAAGAGGGTGGACAAAAGTATTGGCACTGTTCGAAAAATCATGTGATGCTTCTCTAATTTGTGTAATTAACAGCACCTGTAACTTACCTGTGGCACCTAACAGGTGTTGGCAATAACTAAATCACACTTGCAGCCAGTTAACATGGATTAAAATTGACTCAACCTCTGTCCTGTGTCCTTGTGTGTACCACATTGAGCATGGAGAAAAGAAAGAAGACCAACGAACTGTCTGAGGACTTGAGAAACCAAATTGTGAGGAAGCATGAGCAATCTCAAGGCTACAAGTCCATCTCCAAAGACCTGAATGTTCCAGTGTCTACCGTGCGCAGTGTCATCAAGAAGTTTAAAGCCCATGGCACTGTGGCTAACCTCCCTAGATGTGGACAGAAAAGAAAAATTGACAAGAGATTTCAGCGCAAGATTGTGCGGATGTTGGATAAAGAACCTCGACTAACATCCAAACAAGTTCAAGCTGCCCTGCAGTCCGAGGGTACAGCAGTGTCAACCCGTACTATCCATCGGCGTCTGAATGAAAAGGGACTGTATGGTAGGAGACCCAGGCAGACCCCACTTCTTACCCCGAGACATAAAAAAGCCAGGCTGGAGCTTGCCAAAACTTACCTGAAAAAGCCTAAAACGTTTTGGAAGAATGTTCTCTGGTCAGATGAGACAAAAGTAGAGCTTTTTGGGCAAAGGCATCAACATAGAGTTTACAGGAGAAAAAAAGAGGCATTCAAAGAAAAGAACACGGTCCCTACAGTCAAACATGGTGGAGGTTCCCTGATGTTTTGGGGTTTCTTTGCTGCCTCAGGCACTGGACTGCTTGACCGTGTGCGTGGCATTATCAAGTCTGAAGACTACCAACAAATTTTGCAGCATAATGTCGGACCCAGTGTGAGAAAGCTGGGTCTCCCTCAGAGGTCATGGGTCTTCCAGCAGGACAATGACCCAAAACACACTTCAAAAAGCACTAGAAAATGGTTTGAGAGAAAGCACTGGAGACTTCTAAGGTGGCCAGCAATGAGTCCAGACCTGAATCCCATAGAACACCTGTGGAGAGATCTAAAAATGGCAGTTTGGAGAAGGCACCCTTCAAATATCAGGGACCTGGAGCAGTTTGCCAAAGAAGAATGGTCTAAAATTCCAGCAGAGCATTGTAAGAAACTCATTGATGGTTACCAGAAGCGGTTGGTGGCAGTTATTTTGGCTAAAGGTTGTGCAACCAAGTATTAGGCTGAGGGTGCCAATACTTTTGTCTGGCCCATTTTTGGAGTTTTGTGTGAAATGATAAATGTTTTGCTTTTTGCTTCATTCTCTTTTGTGTTTTTTCATTTAAGACAAATTAAATGAAGATAATAATACCAAAGAATTTGTGTTTGCAATCATTTTCAGGAAGAAACTGAGTATTATCTGACAGAATTGCAGGGGTGTCAATACTTTTGGCCACAATTGTACAGTTTTATTAATTTTATTATTTTTCCCTAACTAAGGGGGTGATAAAGGGTGGTTTGATTTACTATTTATAGCGGTGTTTTATGTTTGGCAGCTGTCGCACCCTAAAAGTCGCTTTTTATTGTAAAAATAGTTTTGCATCACCACATTTTGAGAGCTATAATTTTCCCATATTTTGACCCACAGAGTCATGTGAGGTGTTATTTTCTGCGGGACAAGTTGTCATTTTTATTGGTACCATTTTTGGGCACATGACATTTTTTGAACGCTTTTTATTCCAATTTATCGGACGCAGAATGAACAAAAACCAGCAATTCATGAAATTCTTTTGGGGGGGCGTTTACACCGTTCAGCATGTGGTAAAAGTGCTAAATTGGTTTTATTCTTTGGGTCAGTACGATTACAGCGATACCTCATTTATATAATTTCTTTATGTTTTGTCGCTTTTATACAATAAAACAGTTTTATATGAAGAATAATTATTTTTGCATTGCTTTATTCTGCGATGACGCTGTATGGTGGCTCTTTTTTTGCGGGACAAGATGACGTTTTAAGCGGTACCATGTTTGTTTATATTCGTCTTTTTGAACGCGTGTTATTGCACTTTTTGATCTGCAGTATGATGATAAAGCAATGTTTTTTGCCTTTTTTTATAGGGTTCACTAAAGGGGTTAACTAGTGGGACAGTTTTATAGGGCGGGTTGTTATGGACGCGGCGATAATAAATATGTATACTTTTTTTGTAAATAAAAAGTAAAACAATAAAATAATTTATTAGGGAATATTTTTTTTTTATTTAGGAATTTTTAAAAAATTATTTTTAGGCTATGGGCCCACGTAGCGTTTTAAAACGCACAATGAAAACCGGACTCCTTCCCAGAAATCGCGCGTTTTTTTCCCGCGCGATTTTACCGCGATCTTGCCGCGATTTTCTCAAGCACTTTCCAAGCGATTTGAAGCATCGCTTGGAAAGTGATTGACTGGTTGGTCACACTCGTCAAACATAGTGTTTAACAAGTGTGACCAGCTTTTTACTATTGAGGCCGCCTATGCGGCATCAGAAGTAAAATATAAAATGTTAAAAATGATAAAAAATCGGGGTATATTTACCTTCCGACGTCCCGCGCTGCCATCCCGGGCCTCAGCGTTCCCAGTAATACCTTGCGAGACCTGTGATGACGTTGGTCTCGTGTTACTATAGCGATCTCGCGAGACCGCTAGAGTCACGCGAGACTACGTCATCACAGGACCTTGCTGCAAGGCATTACCGGGAACGCTGAGGCCGGGAATGCAGCGCGGGACGTCGGAAGGTAAATATACCCCGATTTTTTATTTTTTATTCTTTTTTTAACAGGGGTATGGTACCCAGGGCCTGGAGGACAGTCTCCTCTCCTCCACACCGTGGGTACCAACCGCACATGAGACGCTTAACTTCCCGCATGGTGGGCATAGCCACATGCGGGAAGTAAGCAATTCTCATGCATTCCTATGGATGCGGAATCTCGGCAATTCTTTGCGATTCCGCACAAAAGAATGATCATGCTGCGATTTTTTCCGCGATGCGATTCCGCCGCGGAAAAAAGCGCAGCATTAGCACAGCATGTGCGGAATGCCATAGGAATGCATGGGGTGCATCATGTATAAGATTTTTAAATGTTTTCGCAGCGTTTTCGAGCCGAAAATCGCGGCAAAAACGCTTAAAAATCGCATCATGGGCACACAGCCTTACACTTGTTTTTTTAACTTTATTACTTTGTCCCAGGGGGGACATCACTGTATAGTGTAAGATAGCTGATCTGTCACTTTGCAGTGCACTGTGTCAGATCTGCGATCTGACAGGCACTGCAGGAGGCTTTCTCAGCGTCTGCTCGTCTTATGGTCAGCAGGGTCCCCTCTCTTCTACAGAGTGTAAGCTGTTATGGTCAGTGGGATTCTCTCTCTCTCTCCTGTAGAATGTAAGCTGTTATGATCAGCAGGGTCCTCTCTCTCTCTCTCTTCTACAGAGTGTAAGCTTGCTGGCAGCGGATTTTTCAGGATACTCTCCAAGCGTGTGACAGCAAAGCTTCTTTATTCAGGAACAAACAGGAACAATATATGATAAGTTTAATAGATCAGGAATAAATCATTTGTGTGTCTATCTGTGCATCATCTACAGCAGGCTGCTTCTCTCATACACAGACAAAGGAAAAAAAGGAAATAGTCACATGCTCTCCCAGTGTGAGCCTCTAGGAGTTTTGTTTGGGACAACTTTATGAACAGCATACAAATCCAATACTCATAGACAGGAATGGAGTTGTTGCACCAAACATATTCCAACAAAGCTCTTATGGTCAGTGTGGTCCTCTCTCTCTTATAGAGTGTTAGCTCTTATGCTGAGTAGGGTCCTCACTGTCTCTTCAATAGAGTGTAAGCTCTTATGGTCAGTGGGGTCCTATCTCTCTCTTCTATAAAGTGTAAGCTCTTATGGACAGCGGGGTCCTCTCTCTGTTTCCTGTAGAGTGTAAGCTCTTATGGTCAGCAGGATCTTCTCTCCTGTAGAGTGTAAGCTCTTATGATCAGTTGGGTCCTCTCTCTGTTTTCCTGTAGAGTGTAAACTTTTATGGAGCTTGAACCTATATCTCCAGATTAAAAGCGTTTTTTCAAGTGACAGGTTCCCTGTAAATTTAAACATCTGTTCATCCTTAGTGATTAAGAAGAATCAGTAAATTTACCCCAGTTTGGTAGAAGGAACTGAGGAATATTTGGTTTCTCTTAGACAGCGGGGACTCGGTGTACCCCCATTGCTTTGCCCTTTGATAGTTTGTGTCCATGCTAATTAATCTACAGTAGTTACACATTATATATTTACACGCTCCAGCAGAACAGAATGTGTCAATTAATGCAACATTGTTTATGTTTTGCTATTCTATTAGACAAAAACAAAGTATCATTTGTGTATTACATTATTTTCTTCACATTCCTGAACTGTAGTTAGTTCAGCAATTACAAATTTTGCTTCATTTTTATTGTATTTTTTCATGCTCTATGAATTCATGTCATATTCATTGCATTTCCAAAACACTTTAAGTACATCATCAACAAAATACGATCATAGCAATCTATGAATCTTACAATACAGAAGTCATTTATGTCTGGAACTTTGGAAATAATAATATTTTTTCCCTTCTTCCATGACAGCACCACCTGAGAGAGCGTATCCGCCCACCAGGACAGGAAACCTACTGAATAAAAAGGTGGTACCTCTCTTCTGCATCAGTTCGGTTTCCTGTCCTCGTGGCAACGTAGGATGCCATCTATGGGTGAGGTAACGCCGACCTGGAGGTTGGTGCAGCGCTGTGCAGGCTGAAACTTCTTTGGTGACTGTCTCTTAGCTGACAACGGACACGCTTCCGGGTCTGTGCATGGCTGGAGACGCTGGGGGAAGCCGACGTGGCCTGGAGCCGAGTGCGCTGGAAAGCAAGGCCGCCCAGGTCTGCGCAGGATGCAGGAGAATTTCCAGCTTGTCCCGATGACATAGCACATCGGGGACTTCAGTGGACATCCGGGTCTGCGCATGCGCAGGTGTTATGAGCTCATTTTCTCCTTCACCTTTGATGTCCGATGAACTCCCTCTGCTGGTGAAAGGAGGTAGTGAAATTGATTTGGATGGGAAAAACCTGTCATCTAAACAGGTGGAGTGTGATTGGACATCCGGAATCTCTGAGAGGAAATAAGGCCGTCAACGCCCTGCTGGGTTGCTGGTGATACTCTCTGCTCTGAGCTCTGGCCTCCAGTTTAGTCCTGTCTACTAAAGCTAAGTTTTTGCTCTGCAATTGTTCCATGGGATTTTGTCTGGTTTGCTTAGTGTTTGTGTTCAGCCAGCCCTGGTTGGGACTGGCTGAACTCCATTTTTGTCTCTGATCAGTTGATCGCTTTGCTCTGTTTTCAGAATATACCTGAGTGCTGATATAGTGATTTTGAAGTCTAGTGACTTCAGGGCCTTTTCTATCAGATGTGTTGGACATTATATTTGGCAGGGTTTTTGCATGATTGCAAACAGTTGCTTTTCTTTCCTGTCCTATCTAGTTAGTGAGGGCCCCATCGTTTGCTCAGCCTGTCTTTCTGTCTGTGTTTGTGTTTTCATCTGTTTTCACCGTCAATACATGTTGGGGGCTGTCTATTGCTTTGGGGTCTGCTTTGGGGCAGTTTAGATTTCCCCTTTCTTTCTTTAGGTTTATTTAGTTCTCCGCCTGTGAACGAGGTGTCTAGGACCACCTTAGGAACACCCCACGGCTACTGTTAGTTGTTGTGAATAGAATCAGGGGTCTGCAATCCGCTAGCTACCAACCTCTCCGGTTTTCTGGACTTAGCTTGTATTTTTGTTTTTTACTCCTCCGGTGACTCATTCATAACACGCAGGGCTAGAGGGATCTTTGCACACAGTGCTCCAGATTGGAAAGCTCAGGAGATGAGGTGGGTGGGGCCACCTGATATTTAAAGGGAAGTGCCCAGAAAGATGGTGACTTTTCCGGTAGCATCCGAATCATGGACGAGCTACAGTAGCCAGTGTTATGAATGGGTCACCGAGGAGGAAAAAAACAACAAGCTAAGTCTCAGAAAACCAGAGAAGTTGGTAACTATGCAGATTACAGATCCCTGATCTTAACCACACAACTAGCAGCAGTCATGGAGCGTTCCTACGATGGTCCTAGACGCCTCGTCACAACCGGGGAGCTACATAAGCCTAAAGCAGGAAAAGAGGAAAACTAACTGCCCCAGAGCAGACCCCAAAGGAAAGACAGCCCCCCACATGTATTGATGGTGAAACAAGATGAAAATACAAACACAGGCAGGAAAATAGGCTGAGCAAATAATGGGGCCCGACTAACTAGAAAGGACAGGAAAGGAAAGACACTGTCTGCAATCTGCCAAAAAAAACCTACCAAAATAATGTCCAACACTTCTGATAGCAAAATTAACCCTGAAAGTCACTAGATTTCTCCCACTATATCAGCACTCTGAAATATTCTGAGACAGAGCAAAAAGAGGCCAATCTAATAAGGGACAAAAAAGGCAGATTGGCAAATACAGATAAATAGGAGTGGAAATTCAGCATAGCCCCAGCAGGGGCAGGCTGATCACACAAGAAACTGAATTGACCAACAAGCACAAGTGTGAACATTAGCAAAAAACAAACTTAACTTGAGAAGACTGGAAGAGAGCTGAAGTCCCAGACCTGAGAAGTAGACTGAATCACCAGCACCAGGATAGGGCGTCAGCTGTCTTATATCCTGTCTGATACTCCAGAAATCCAATCGTTATCCTCCTCATCAGGTGACAGATCACTACCACGTAAACCAACCGTACTACCTCCTGTCACCACCAGAGGGAGAACGGAAGGAGAACTCTCAACTGGTGGAGCAGAAAATGAGTTCATAACAAGCCACAGCAGCATCGCTCGACACCACCGCAATAGCAGCAGCAACCACCACCACTACCACCACTATCTTCTTCGCTGCAGTTGGCATAGGACCCTTTTCAGCGCCACCAGCAGCATCGGCAAGGGCACAAATGGCAGCATGACCAGCCTGGAGGGTAAGGCAGGTCATGAGCCCATCGTCAGGGGAGACATTCTTTGGAACCGGCTCAGCCTCCGTCTTCGGTACTGTAGATTGATCAACTGAATGGTGAGTGATCTACGTGAAAGTGCACCGTATTAAAACAGGCCCCCCTTTGTTGGTGTATTCCTTTACTAGGCAAGGCCCCTGAAGCGTAGTTCCAAGCAGAAAAATAGAGAGTGTGCCCTGTGCAAGAGTGATCGACCCAGTGCTTATAATAAGATACTCTGCGCTAGGTGTATACAGCAGACGATTTCGGAAGAGTCCCCCAGGTTTGCTATGCACCTATAAACCATCATTAGATCGGAGGTACAGGAGTCCTTAAAACACCTGATGGGGCAAGGAGAGGAGGGGAAGCCAGAACAACTGTTGTCAGAGTCTCAAGAATCCGTAGAGTTCAAGGAGGAGAGTTCGGACTCGGCAGAGTCATCCTCCTCTTCCTCCTCTGATGAGGACACGGGGGTAGGCCCTGCTTCCCAGCTGAGGATACTGACAGACAGGTTAGGGCAGTAAGGTTCACAATGGGCATATCTGATCCAAAGCCAACCAGGACAGTTCAGGACATTATGTTTGGGGGCTTGGGTCAAAAAAAGAGGTATTCCTTTCTGGCTAATGAAAACATCAAGATGCTCATTAATAAGAAGTGGAAAAGGCCAGAAAGGAAAAGGGCCACTACCATCTTCTTCAAAAAGGAGATATCATTTTGATGAGGAGGAGACGGGCATATGGATGAAGACCCCAAAAATTGAAGTCGCAGTTGCTAAGTCAGTAAAAAAATCTACATTGCCCTTTGAGGACCTAGGGACTCTAAGGGATCCCTTGGACAAGAAGGCAGAGATCTTCCTAAAGCATGCCTGGGAGTCATCGACATACTCGCTAAAACCGGCAATAGCAGCAACCTGCACGGCAAAATCAATGATGGTGTGGCTAAAGCAGTTTGGTGACCATCTAAGAGACAACACCCCAGGAGAGAAGATCCTGGTGGATCTTCCACTGTTTCAGGGAGCAGCTTCCTTTATAGCAGATGCCTCGGCCAACTCTGGTTAGCGGAAAGATCAGCAAACTTCTCTAATGCTGCCAATAGAGCCCTATGGCTCAAAAGGTGGCTGAGGGATGCTCAGTCCAAGACTAGGCTATGCTCTATCCCGTGTCAAAAGAAATATCTTTTTGGTCAAGCTCTGGACGATATTCTCGATAAGGCAGCAGACAAGAAAAAAGGTTTCCCTAGTGTGTCCCTTCTTAAGTTTAAAAATTCCTTTCGTAGGAGAAGGTATAGCAGGAGTAGACCCTACAAGGGACAGGGCGACTGGAGGGATAAGAAACCGAAGAGCAAGGGTTTCATGTTTGGAATTCCTCGACGAGAACCCGAAAATCCTCAAAGTGATGAGCGGTCCCAGATAGGAGGAAGGCTGTCTCACTTCTAAACTGCCTGGGAGGAAATCTCAGCCAATGCCTGGGTGCTCAATATAATATTATCAGGGCTGAGACTAGAGTTCACATCCACCCCTAGGCACAGCTTCAGGATCTCATCCCCCAGATCCTGGAAAGAACAACAGGCCCTGAAAGCAGAAGTGTTGCTCCTACTTCAAAAGAGAGTGTTGGTGGAAGTGCCTGTTTAGCAGCAGGGGAGGGGATTTCACTCTTCCCTCTTTCTGAAAAAGAAGCCCTTATCAGAAGGCCTCAATAAGTTCCTAAGGGTTGCGGTATATGTAAACAGACAACTCACACATTTCCAGAACAGGGGGCTGCCCTTTGGTCTGTCCATGGCCCCAAGATTCTTCACCAAGGAGAGGTGGAGGTGACGGTGCATTTATGGGAAGAGGACATGTTAGTAATGCCTTATCTGGACGATTTTTTAGTGATCGGCAGAACAGAACATGAATGCAGTTCTCAAATAAATCACATCCGAGCCACTATGTCCAAGTTCGGTTGGATGATAAATATCAAAAAGTTGAGGCTGCAGCCCCGAAGGTTCAATCCTTCTTAGGGCTTATTTTGACACAGAGAAGCAGGCCTGTCTAAAACCAGAGGAAAAGAAAGACAGGATTATAGCCCTAGTGTCAGCGGTATTAGACAACCCGTTCATGTCTCTGAGGAAAGTCATTCTAGGATCAATGACATCATGCATTCCAGCAGTGCAGTGGGCACAGTGTCATTCCAGGGCCTTTCAGCAGGATGTTCTAGAGGAGGAAAGGAAGCTTGCGGGACATCTAGAGGGAAAGATTATGCTCTCCCAGGAAGCAGTAGACTCCATGACCTAGTGGCTGGATCCAGGGAATCTATTGCGGGGCGTGCCATGGTTTCTCCAAATATCGGATGTGATAGTGATGGAAGCAAGCGCGGAAGGATGGGGCGCGCATCTCAGGAGCCATATAATTCAGGAAATATGGTCAGAGGCAGAAGCAGGCCATTCCTCAAACTATAGGGAACTGCTAGCAATAAAGAATGCAGTGATAGAATTCCTTCTCCATTTGGAAGGGAGCCACGTTTGAATAATGTCAGGCAATCGAATTTCTGTAGCTTATATCAATCACCAGGGGGGTACAAGATCCCGGTCCCCAATACAGCTAGCTCGAGAAATTCTCCAGGATATGGAAGACCATCAGCTGCAGATATCGGCCCTACACATAAAGGGGAAGGAGAACGCGGAAGCAGATTTCCTCAGCTGGACAACCTTAAAACTGGGGGAATGGGAAATGGATCAATCTGTCTTTCAACAGATTGTGAATCTTTAGGGGCAAGAAGACATAGACTTATTTGCCAACAGAAAGAACAGGAAAACAGAGATCTTCTGTTCTTTGAACCCAAGAGAAAGTCCATATGCGGTAGACGCACTGCTGATCCCTTGGGATTTCCGATCAGATTATGCATTTCCCCCATTAATGTTGATCCTTGAAGTTCTGAGGAAGATTCAGAAGGAAGGAGCAGATGTCATCCTCATTGCTCCTTTTTGGCCTGAGAGACCATGGTTCTCTTGGATGTCTTCAGCAAATCCCTGAATTCCCCCAGATTTTCCAGGTGTCCTCAGGCAAGGCCCAGTGTCACATCCTCAGAGCTCAGGTCTAAATTTGATGGCCTGGATTTTGAGAGGGCGCTGCTAACACAGAGATTCTCTCCAACCATGGTTAGCTACTCTGATGCAGAGTAGGAAGCCTATAACAACTAGGATTTATGGCAGGATATGGTTTAGGTTTTTGGGTTTCTAAGGGCAGTCTGTTGGGGGTACAGTCCCAATCAGAGATATTTTAGACTTCCTTCAGAGGGGTAATGGAGATGAGCCTGGCCACCGGCACCCTTAAGGTGGAAGTATCCGCCTTATGGGCCCTATACAACTATAACCTGGAGGTAGATAGATGGGTAGCTAGGTTCATTAAAGCATGCCATATGTCTAGGGCTTTACCAGCTGCAAAAGTGCCTCTGTGGGATTTCAATTTAGTCCTGAAAGCCTTAACAAAATCGCCCTTTGAGTCCATACATGAGGTGCCAGATAAAATACTAACACTGAAAACGGTGATTCTAGTGGCCCTGACCTTGTCCCGCAGGGTTAGTGATCTGCAAGCCCTATATATTAATCATCCTTTTATGCACGTATTAGATGATAGAGTGGTGTTGAGGCCAGATCCAGCGTATCTCCCCAAAGTGGTCTCAAAGTTTCATAGGAGTCAAGAGGTAGTTTTTCCCTCCTTCTATAGTGAACCAAAGATTGCAGAGGAACGCAAACTTCACACCTTAGACGTCAGGAAGGCACTGATGCATTACTTAGACAGAACTAGGCAATGGAGGAAGGATGAGGCCTTACTTGTGTCTTGCCAGGGAATCAGGAAGGGGTGTGATGTTAAAAAGGGGATCAGAGCTAGTTGGATAAGGGACGCCATTAGCTTAGCTTACACCTCTAGTAATAGACCAGTTCCTGGAAATCTGAAAGCCCATTCCACCAGGGCTATGGCGACTGCTTGGGCTGAGAGAGTGGAAGTGTCCATCGATAAGATATATAAGGCAGCTACATGGTCTTTCCCTTCCACCTTCTATAGACTATCACTTCAAACTGTCCTCCTCTGTTGACCTATCCTTTGGGAGGAAGATATTGCAAGTGGTGATCCCTCCCTAGGGTGTTTTGATCTATTTAAATCTCTCAGGTGGTGCTGTCATGGGAGAAGGGAAAAAATCTTAGTTACTTAGCAGTAATGGGATTTTACAGAGCCCATTACAGCCCCCTTATATTCCCTCCCACGCTTTATCACTTGTGGTGTGCACTTTTAAGGGTGTTAAGAAGAATGTATTTGGTGATGGTTATTTTACTGTCAGGAAGTCATCTCATGCTCTGAAACCAAACTGATGCAGAGGAGAGGTACCGCCTTTTTATTCAGTAGGTTTCCTGTACTGGTGGGCAGATACCCTCTCTCAGGTGGTGCTGTCATGGGTTCTGTAAAATCCCATTACCAGTAAGTAACTAAGATTTTTCCACCATTATTTTATATAAATAATATTTGTATACATTTATTAGTGAAAAGACGGAGGTTTGACATTGACATTAACCTACACTGTGCCTGCACTTAGCCGAATGCTGCAGGGAGAAAATGAGCTTTATTCACCACCGCAGCATTCGGTTCCAGTAAAGGGGGAGATGGCACCAGCGCGGGTTCAGTCATCGCTCTGAGAAAACAACGGCGTCTGTAACCGAACCTCAGTCCCTGACTGACACTCACTCTGCAGTGGGGACTAGCTGTCAGTCATGGCAGGGAGCGCCACTCTCTAACCTGCAGATTAACCCCATATCCCATTTTTTCTACAGACAGATTCCCTTTAAGGTATTTGTCCAATACTATGTTACTACACTAAAACATTTGCTCATATCAAGCCTTTGTTTTTTTTATCCTTTTTTTCTATCAAAGCATTGTGTAGATTAAACACTTGCAGAAATTATTAGTTATTCTTTGTGCACTTTTTTCTCTTCTATATTATTTATAATTTCACAGCACCGGTGCCATAAAACAATGGTATAGATATGGACAACAGAGAAAAGCTATATCAGAGTGACATATCCAGATGGGTAAAAACAAGTGAAATGTTGGCTCTTTATCCACTTTGTCACATGAGAAAAAATGCAAGAAAAGAGCAATGATGTCTTTTTTCTCACATTTATGCCTCCCTCACACGTTTTCAGTGTGTGTGCCATCCGTTTTTTTTTTCATGAATCTCACATGTACCTATGGGGCTGCTCACATGTGTGTATTTACTCAGTGCAAAACACGTTTCGGCATAACGGATGACAAAGACCAATACAAGTTTATGGGTCTGTGAAAAACACGAACAGCACACTGATGACATCTCTGTGTCTTCCCTGTGCCATCTGTGTGTGGTCCGTGATTTGACATTGTGTAGGGAGGAGGACCCCCACAGAGTGTCCGGGTCGGAACCAAGGGGACCGCCATCTGAGTTTCTAAGGAAACAGTACCTGGGGAACAGAGGAGGAGAGTGGACTGTTGAGAGTGACAGGACAGCAAGGGGAGGGGCGAGTATAAAAGGGACAGGGAGCGTGCAGAGGAGTCAGTTGGTGATACGTCAGACACGGAGCAGGAGACAAAGGGGGTGTGAGAGAATGGAAGGACACCAACAGTTGAGAGAAGAGACAAGCAGCAGAGGGTAGATACGCAGTGGCCCTCAGGAAAGAGGCGCCGAGCTTACTGACAGGGGACTGCCTCTTCACCCCAATCCCGGGTTACAATCTGCCCCCGGTCATCCTCAGCCATTACCGCTGAGCTCGAGCCCTCCACGGCCTGTCCACTCCCTTTCCCGGCTGCTGCCATCCCCCTTCAGCCTGCGGTTGCGGCCTGCCCGCTGCTACCTGCGGATGCTGCCGTTTCACTTCAGCCCGTGGTTGCGGCCTGTCTATCACCGCTAACAGCCACCTTCACCCCACTGCAGTCGGCAGTTGGGGCCTGTTCCTCGTCAACAGAGAGACTCTGCACACAGCCTCAGGGTGTGCGCGTGACCAGTAAACCGCCACTCTTGAGCACTGTGACACAACCCTGCATGGGGAAAGGAGTCCCATTGAACTCGCTAACAAGCGCAACCCCGCTGTTACAACAGGGGGTTACTTCATCTCAGGACTCCATCAGGGCCTGTTGTGCCCCTACTCCTCCTGGGTGCTGGAACGCCCGAAGACTACTCCAAATCTTCAGCAGCTGGGCCCAGCGGATGCGACGCCAAGGCAGCCCCATCAAAGACGCCACAGCAGCCTCATCAAAGACATCAAAGCAGCTTCATCCGCAACGCAGCTCCAGCAGAGACGCCGAGGGACATCAGGACGGATAAGTGACATTATAGAGTATAAGGACCCATAGACGGCCATACCGTGGCCTCATAGTAACCGGCCTCGGCCGGGATAGTCGTGGTCTTTTCAAATAGTGTGTGGCTGTACTGAGTCCCAGCGAGGACAACTGTTGTTACCCCTTTTTGGTTGCTTAGTATAGCCCTAGCGGCTTCAAATTACAAAAGTTTGCTTTTCAAAGTTCAACCAGTCTCGCGTCTCGCCACTGCATCCTGCGAATCTGCTGTTACCTACACTTGGTGTAGTTGGCAGGATGCAGTCTCCAAGCGCGGACAATGACGCCCCAGACCAGGGTAGGACTGTGAACTCAATAGTTGACGAGGGCCCTCGTTCCAGCATTTCATTGGGGGCTATGCTGAGCAACCTGCCTAGATTTTCTGGCTCCAATACCATGCTATGTTGCTGGTCAGAGCGAATGCGGGGGCTCTTTCAAATGCACCCGATCACTCCTGACCTGGAAGCAGAAGTAGCTCTCATGGCATTAGACGGGGAGGCTCGGAATTCAGTGATGTTAAAACCCTTGGGACAACGCAACCCCTTTGATAAGGTTTTGCAGATTTTAGAACAGACCCATGGGGACCCAACCAACGTGGGAGAGTTAAGAACCCGGTTGTTCAGTCGGATGCAGGGGGAGGGGAAGACAATCACCCAGTATATGAATGTCCTCCAAGAGTTACACACTGCCATCGAAAAAAAAGACGGTGTAGGGGTAGGACCTGTTGACATTACACTACGCAACCTGTTGGTGACTGGACTGCGGGACCCGTTAATAAATCAGGCATTACAGGAGCAGATTAGAATGAATCCACGTATAGACTTTTCTGAGGTGGGAAGTCAAGCACGTGCTCGAGAACAGGAGCAGGGAATGGCGGTCCCCGTGGAGAAGGTCCGGAGTGTGGAGGCTTCCCTGAACGTAGTTGCGGAGCCTCAATGGGTAGAGGAAATGAAGCAGGAGTTGAAGAACATCCAGGGCGAGTTGGCTGAAGTGAAAAGGACTGAGTCTGGGACTGGACGGCCTAGTTTCAACCCTGTTCCCTGGGGACCCCACCCCACTCGGGGCGGACAGACCTCGCAGACCCAGTGCTATGAGTGCGGGGAGCCGGGCCACTTCGCCCGAGAGTGTCCGCGGCATGGGAGATACCCACCCCGGCGGCCATTAAACTAGAGGGCTCCGGGCTTGGGGGACACCGCTCGGAGCCATAAACCACGATTAGGGGTGGTGGAAGTCCCGAAGATTTGGTCGCAAAGTGTCCGGTGGTATGGGCAGAAGTCGAGGGCCGTGCCGTCCGGTGCCTGGTGGATACGGGGTCACAAGTAACAACTATGCCTGCAACTTATTTCCGGCAGAATTTCCCCGAGGCAGCAAGACCCCAGTGGGGGCCCATGATCAGACTGGTAGCCGCCAATCAACTACCAGTCACTGTTGCCGGGGTGGTGTGGGTACAGGTGACACTGTGTGGTAAATTCCTTGGCCGCAGAGGAGTGGTTCTGACCCAAGGAGAAACTGATAAACAGCACCCAGTCATTCTGGGCATGAATATACTGCGGGAGTTCAGCAACCTACTCCTCAATAATCCCATGCATGAGACCTTGAAACAGTGGGGTTCCCGCACGGCCCAAGGACAGGTATTCCAGCAGTTGGTGTGGGAAGCACAAGTCCTCCAGGACTGCCAGGAGGGTGAGGCCCTGGGCAAAGTCATCGCGCCAGCGGCTCCCCTGCTTGTCCTGCCCCCTGGACAGACAGTGGTAGCCATGCCCATCCGAGCCCCGATACCATTGAAAGGCGTGGAGATGCAGGTGGAGCCATGCTACTCGGAGCGCTTACCCCCTGGCATACTGGTGGCTCACTCCCTGACCACAGTGCAGAAGTGGATTGTCCTGGTGCACTGCGTCAACCTTGAAGACCAAGACATCACCCTGAAGCCCCGTACAGAATTGGCCAAGCTAGTAAGGCCTTTTGAAGAAGTACTACCGGCACCTGCAGTTCAATTGAGAGTGCAATCAGAGGACCCCTGGGCAGTAACTATCCGTACTCTACAGGCTACTGAAATTTCAACTCAGGAAAAGGGTCGAATCATCCTGGAACAAATGCAGGCCGAACTCTCTGGACTAACTTCAGCCCAGCTCTCTCAGATAAAAACACTGCTCGGACAGTACCACGAGGTATTTGCTAGTCATGTTGAAGATTTTGGATGTACCACCGCCATCACCCGTGGAATTCCCATGGCAGGAGTAGCCCCCATCCATGAACGATATCAACAGATTCCTCCACAACTCTACCAAGAGGTGAAAACTTTGCTGGTCCAAATGCTACGAAAGGGAGTGATTCGAGAAAGCCAAAGCCCCTGGGCGGCTCCTATTGTGTTGATCTGCAAAAAGGATGGCACCTTACAATTCTGCGTGGACTATCGAAAACTGAATGCTTGCACAATCAAAGACTCGTACCCACTACCCCGAATAGAAGAATCCTTGTCCGCCTTGGGGAAGGCGACGTACTTTTCTACTTTGGACCTGGCCAGTGGGTACTGGCAGGTACCCATGTCAGAAGAAGACAGGGCAAAGACGGCGTTCATACTTCCTATGGGGCTATTTGAGTTTAATCGAATGCCGTTCGGACTGGCCAACGCCCCGGGGACCTTTCAGCGGTTGATGGAGCGGTGTCTGGGAGATCTCAATTTTGAGGCCACATTGATATACCTGGATGATATCATCATCTATGCAGCCACTTTTTAGGACCTCCTGAAGTGGTTGGGGCAGGTACTCGGACGGCTGCAAAAGTATGGGTTGAAGGTAAAACCCCAAAAATGCCATCTATTTCGCACCGAGATAGAATATCTGGGTCATGTCATCTCAGCGGAGGGCATAAGGCCGTCCCGGGAAAAGGTTGCTGTCATTCAGAGATGGCCTACCCCCGAGACGATAAAAGACGTGTGGGCCTTCCTGGGGTTGGCCGGATACTACCGTCGTTTCGTAAAGAATTTTGCATGCCGGGCTCGAGCCCTGCACGACCTGCTGAAGGGGGCTCCCGCTGGGGAAAATGGACAGAAAATCCAGTGGCGACAACCTCAAGAAGAGGCGTTCCAAGACCTTAAGGCTGCGCTCTCGGATGCTCCGGTGTTAGCTTATGCGGATTTCTTACAACCGTTAATCCGCAACGCAGCTCCAACAGAGATGCCGAGGGACGTCAGGACGGATAAGTGACATTATAGAGTATAAGGACCCGTAGACGGGGCCATACCGTGGCTCCATAGTAACTGGCCTCGGCGGGGATAGTCATGGTCTTTTCATATAGTGTTTGGTTGTACTGAGTCCCTGCAAGGACAACTGTTGTTACCCCTTTTTGGTTGCTTAGTATAGCCCTAGCGGCTTCAAATTATAAAAGTTTGCTTTTCAAAGTTCAACCAGTCTCGCGTCTTGTCACTGCATCCTGCGAATCTGCTGTTACCTACAATTGCAAAGTATGGGAGAAGCTTTGCAATTTCTTCCTTTCCTTATCCATAACGGAAAAACACTGATGACACACTGATCCAAAACACTGATGACATCGGTCCCATGATATTCCCACACGTTTAAACACCGACATGTGAAGGAGACCGAAAAATGTTGCAGCTGAGAACACCATTACAAAAGTCCAATAGCTAGCAGTATAATTGCATGTGTTTCTGTTATTTTTTTCCTGCTTGTGCATAAAGGAATATTACTCGTATGGGCATCTTTATGGCATGTAAATGAAATATATTGTGAAGGGAAAGATATCCTTTGATGATGAGGAAACACCGGTCAATGGCGGCACAATAGGTCTGCGGTGGCACAATGGCACTGCATGGAAATCTTAAAGGGAGTCTGTCTCCCTATTTTTGGCCGATAGGCTGCGGCCACAGCCATCAGGGGCTTATCTACAGCATTCTGTAATGCTGTAGATAAGCCCCCGTTGTAACCTGAAAGATAAGAAAAACGAGTTAGATTAAACTCACCCCGGTGTCCAGTCCGATGGGTGTCGCGGTCCAGTCCGGCGCCTCACATATTCTAGCGATGATGCCCTCCTTCTTACGTCTGCCGCGGCTCCTGTGCAGGTGTACTTTATCTGCCCTGTTGAGGGCAGAGTAAAGTACTGCAGTGCGCAGGCGCCGGGAAAGGTCAGAGAGGTCCGGTGCCTGCTGTAGATAAGCCTCTGATGGCTGTGGCCGCAGCTTATAGGCCAAAAATGGGGTGACAGATTCCCTTTAAGGTTCTTTCCCAGTCTAACAATGTCACCAGAATTGTACCACCGTCACTTTTATTCAAATCCTAAGGAAACAGGACAATGGATGTATATGTAGATTATATAAAAAAAATTAATATCATATACAAATTACATGCTGATAAAAGAAAATATCCAGTAAAGAAGTATGGCATTTTCTGACATAATATAGACCCACCTGCTGGGCAAAGTGTCTAGTAATGTGCACGTCCACCCGATGAGCTGGGTGCTGCTGGTCACGCGTGCTCAATCACCCTACCCACAGCCACGTCTCCGCATACTGAGTCATTGATCACTGCCAACAGCTTTCTTCCTCGCACATTTTTAATACAGTCAACAGGGCAGAGAAACGGCAGAAAGGAGATCGTGTCCTCCAGCATTTAGCTAATTAGCTGACCTTCACATGGCGTCACACTTTAAACACAAGGTGGCTCCTCGCTATGTAAGAAAATGTCATACCACTTTATTTCATCAATTTTTAACAAAATGTAAATTGCAAATAATATTAATTTATAATGATCTGTATAATTACTGAGATAGATGATGACTAATGAGAAAACCCTTTAATTATTTTAAGAGATTCTGAAGTTTAAATGGCCTTTTAAAATTCTTTGGAGTAAATGTATAAATTTCTGTTCTGCAAAACAAGAAGCATAAATGGACAGTTCAGGATATTAAAGCAGTACTCCTCCTCAAATCAAAGTTTTTATCCTCTTAATATATTGCAGTCATCATATTATACAGCACTGTGTACTTACAATTGCTCATTTTCCCATTCTACTCAGTTAATTCTTCTCTTTTCCATTAGGTCTATGACGTCACATGATTAAAAACTGACTAGATGAATTCTTCTAAGCTCTATGTAGAAACAGGAAGTCACTTTTCCTTGCATGAGTCATCAGTAGTACTACAATTCTACAACACTGCAAAGTCCCTGCAAAGGATTTACAGTGAAAAGGACAACCATAGCTTTATCCTCCCAAGAAATCTCTGTCATATGTACAGATGTTCTGTACACTGTGATGGGGCCTGTACAGACAATCCTTAAAAAGGTTGCCTTTCACCAAACTTTTGTTTCCAGCCTCAGCTATGTGTAATTCACTAACTCTCCCTTGGTCCAGCGCAGTGTCTCTCCTACAGCCCTGGTCTCTGATGTTTAGCTGCAATGGTGATATCACGTCGACCACTACAGGTGATCAGGAGAGATCAGGTCAACAGCAGCTTAGTTGCCAATTTTTTTTTTCTGAACAGCTTATCGATAAATCACAAACAGCTAGCATTTACCACGGACACATTAGAGAACAAGGATAAATCATTTGGAGATACAGTAAGTGATATATGGCTACAGCCCATAATTCTGATGTCAAGATATTAGCTGCAATAACAATCAATGTCATCTTTATAGATTTCTCCAACTTCAGAAAATAAAAAATGTGGACTCAATTTTTCTTTTCACAGATGGAGAGTAAAGTAGTGTCGCATTTATAAGGACTGTCCAGGATTTTCTGGACTGCTGGCCACCTTGATCGTCAGAAACACACAATCACATAGAGTGACTGCAGACTTGTCATTCTAGACTGGAGAAGCCCTTTAAGGCTAGTTTTTCATAGAGGCTGGAACAAGCATAAGTTAAAGGGAATCTGTCACCTATTTTTTCAACTATCAGCTGCCGGCACCGCCATCAGGGACTTATTTACAGCATTCTGTAATGCTGTAGATAAGTCCCTGATGCAACCTGAAAGAGAAGAAAAACGAGTTATATTATACTCACCCAGGGGTGGTCACGGTCCGGTTTTGGTCTGATGGGTGTCGTGGTCCGGCGCCTCCCATCTTCTAATGATGACGTCCTCTTCTTTGCTTCCTGTTGCGACTCCTGCGCAGGCGCACTACTCTGCCCTGTTGAGGGCATAGCAGTGCACCTTCGCAGGAGCCATGACAGGAAGCAAAGAAGAGGACGTCATCGTTAGAAGATGGGAGGCGCCGGATCGTGCAGGGGTCAAGAAAATGGTGTAAAGGACAAAGTGCCGCACAAGCAAAACCCAACACCATAACGTGGAGTCCAGGTTAATCATTCTCATGAGATCCTTCACCTTCGGGTAACATATTATTTTAGGACATATAGAGCCTCTATATCTTACATTGTTTCATTATCACAGTTCCATAGATCATTGGATGCTACTCATATATCATTCTACCAGTACCTAAGTTTGTCTTGTATATACCATTGCATGATTAAAAAGTACAAACACTTTGCTTAACCTTGATCTCAATGCAGGAAGACAGAATCGCTGGTGTTCTAATGTGGAAGAAGATGAAACCAGCGATGATATATGTAACAGTGACACATCTGTCAGCGCTGTCACTGTGGGTAGTAAATCTGATGTGAGCACTGAGCTTATTGTATACCTCCCATTATACTGCTCCAAGGCAAATCACTGTCCTTATAGTTACAACGTGCAGCTCCCTAGAGGCTTCTACACATCAATCTGGAAGATGATTTCTACACAGTAATTAATAATTATACATGATTTTGATAGGTTGTAACTAATTAACTAATTAGCTAATCTAAAGGCAATATTAAATATCGACAGTATATAGTGATCAGTCTGGCAGGTGAAGTAAATACCACTGATTATCTTACGACAATGACACCTATCAGGGGTGGGGGATTTTAAGCAATAAACAAACAGACTGATCTTGGAGTTGATGTGCTGGAAGCAGAAAAAAGGGGCAAGCACAAGGTATCTGAGAGACACGAACCAGGGTCAAATTGTGAAGGCTACAGACTGGAACAAAGCATTGTCAAGACGGCAGGTCTTGTGGGGTGTTCCTAGTATGTAGCTAATGGTACCCATCAAAAACATCCAAGAAAGGACATCCGGTAGAGATAAGTGAATCTTTTAAAATTCAGCAAAATGTTTTTACTTCTGAATCACAAGTACTTCAATTGCCATGAAATAAAACATCTATAACACTCTGGCGTCTCCTAGGCCTGTATCCAACCCATTCAATATCCTTAAAGCAAACACAGCCATAGACCCCCTTCACACATCTGCTTAAAAAAGTATTCCTCATTCTGAGGCTCCATAGGCTTTGCCAACAGCCACTTTGGGGTCACACAGCACTGCCTGAGACCTGGAGATTCTGAAGAGCGGTGACATAAGTAACATTACCGCTCCTCACATTTGCCAGGTCTCAGAACGCGGCTATCCAGACTTTGTGCAGATAGAATTCGCTGGATTCGCTTCAACTATATTGGATTCGGTGGGCTGCATTAGATATGCGTGGAATTTTTTCTCAATAAAGTGGTGAACCAGGGAAAATGTTTGATAATATCAGCTCTCAGCTGTCTGCTTTATCTTTGCTGGTTACAAAAAAGAGGAGGAACCCAAGTCATTTTTTAAATTAATTAATTTATTTATTAGGATCAATATATGTACGGTAAATTACACATGAAAAGCACTGATTAATATATCTTACGGATATCTATTGTTTGTCTATTTTTCTATGTATCTATTATCTATCTATCTATATCTTTGCACAACTTTAACACATAAAAATCTGTCATTTTCATTCTACCTACTATTCTGGTACATGTCGCACAGACGGCACATGGACAGCACCCGCATGGTACACACATACACATGAGTTGCACACAGATGACACAGACAGCCAACAGAAAACCACATGAATAGTAAAAATGGACGATCTCACACATGCAATTTTTTTATGTGGGCAAGTGGGTAGGACCTAACGTATGTAGCTATGGGTAACCATTCTTCACTGATGTGCTGTCACAAATTACAGTATCTGCTATGTTTATTCACTGTTTTATGGCTGTTTATGTATATCTCTGTGATTAAGTTGTAAGCTGTGATGTTGTCTCACTATACAGATTCAGTTCAAAATGGATGTTGCCTTCCCTTCCTTGGCTTTTATACTGGCTATAATAAATCCTCCTCATAGTCTGTTTTATACTATATGATCTTATATCTGCAATGCATTATGAGGAAGCCTGCCCTGCTGCACCCAAGGTCATATAAGCCTTCTCTGGCTGATGCAATCTTCTGCAGTGTTTAAAATAGTATTAGCTGAATTTGGAAATTTGAGTAAATCAAATTGCAAATTGCTTGAATTTTATGGATTCAGGGAATTTCTAAAAATTCAACATTACATCAAATCGATACATTTCGTTCTAACAAATGCCAAGTCATGAGCACCTGAGACATGAGATCAATTCAAATATTCGTATGGAGCACGTCAAAGCCAATCTATGAGATAAACACTGGGCTTCTCTATTGAAGCAGACAGGTGTAAATTATAAGCAGGGATGAGCAAATGCAAACGGTAAAGTTTGGGGTCCATGCCTGACACCAAGTGTCCAGTAATGAACTCCGATCATGGACTTTTAAGTGGACGTCCAGTTTCCTGTTGGGGTTTGTCAGACTAGTAAAAATGGTGGAATGGCTACAGCACAGCAAATCAATAAGCTTTTAGACTGTGGGCATTTCCAGAGCCATCACAGACATGCCAAGTATTGCCACGGCTGTGATTGGCCGGCCCACCATGTTACCTGGCCTACTGTGGGTATGGAAAGTATTCAGACCCCTTTAAATTTTTCACTCTCTGTTTCATTGCAGCCATTTGGTAAATTCAAAAAAGTTCATTTTTTTCTCATTAATGTACACTCTGCACCCCATCTTGACTGAAAAAAACTGAAATGTAGACATTTTTGCAAATTTATTAAAAAAAGAAAAACTGAAATATCACATGGTCATAAGTATTCAGACCCTTTGCTCAGTATTGAATAGAAGCACCCTTTTGAGCTAGTACAGCCATGAGTCTTCTTGGGATGATGCAACAAGTTTTTCACACCTGGATTTGGGGATCCTCTGCCATTCTTCCTTGCAGATCCTCTTCAGTTCCGTCAGGTTGGATGGTGAACGTTGGTGGACAGCCATTTTCAGGTCTCTCCAGAGATGCTCAATTGAGTTTAGGTCAGGGCTTTGGCTGGGCCAGTCAAGTAAGGTCACAGAGTTGTTCTGAAGCCACTCCTTTGCTTTTTTAGCTGTGTGCTTAGGGTCACTGTCTTGTTGGAAGGTGAACCTTTGGCCATGTCTGAGGTCTAGAACACTCTGGAAGAGATTTTTATCTAGGATATGTCTGTACTTGGACGCATTCATGTTTCCTTCAATTACAACCCGTCGTCCTGTCCCTGCAGCTGAAAAACACTCCAATAGTATGATGCTGCTACCATCATGTTTCACTGTTGGGATTATATTGGGCAGGTGATGAAAAGTGCCTGGTTTTCTCCACACATAGCGCTTAGAATTATTAACAAAAATGTCAATCTTCATCTCATCAGACCAGAGAATCTTATCTCTCATAGTCTGGGAGTGCTTCATGTGTTTTTTTTTAGCAAACTCTATGTGGGCTTTCATATGTCTCGCACTAACAGGCTTCCATCGGGCCACTCTGCCATAAAGGCCCAAATGGTGGAGGGCTGCAGTGATAGTTGACTTTGTGGAACTTTCTCCCTACTGCATCTGTGGAGCTCAGCCACAGTGATCTAGGGATTCTTATTTACCTCTCCCACCAAGGCTCTTCTCCCACAATTGCTCAGTTTGGCTGGACAGCCAGGTCTAGGAAGACTTCTGGTGGTCTCAAACTTCTTCCATTTAAGGATTATGGAGGCCACTATGCTCATAGTAACCTTGAGTACTGCAGGAATTCTTTTGTAACCTTGGCCAGATGTGCCTTGCCACAATTCTGTCTCTGAGCTACTTGGCCAGTTCGTTTGACCTCATGATTCTCATTTGGTCTGACATGCACTGTGAGCTGTGAGGTCTTATATAGACAGGTGTGTGCCTTTACAAATCAAGTCCTATCAGTTCATTTAAACACAGCTGGACTCCAATGAAGGAGTAGAACCATCTCAAGGAGGATCACAAGGAAATGGACAGCATGAGTGTCTTAGCAAAAGGTTTGAATACTTATGACCATGTAATATTTCAGTTTTTCTTTTTTAATAAATCTGCAAAAAATTCTACATTTCTGTTTTTTTCAGTCAATATGGGGTTCAGAGTGTACATTAATAAGAAAAAAACTAAACTTTTTTGAATTTACCAAATAGCTACAATGAAACAAAGAGTGAAAAATTTAAAGGGGTCTGAATACTTTCCATAACCACTGTAAATATATTAATAGCAAAATGAAAAACAGATTATATCGGTCCCTTAAAAGATGATAATACCAAGATAATTCTCCAATGAACTGTCTGTTCCAGGGATCATTCAACAAGGCAAAAATCAACGTTCATCACCTGATATAACTACAGTAGTTTAACACAAGGAGACGTATACCCGTGTCAGAGCAACTTAAATATTAACAAATTCAATGGACCAGATGTCATTCATCCACGAATATTGAGGGAGTTGAGCTCAATAATTAACAGGCCACTGCATCTCATCTTCTTAGAACAGGGGTGGTGCCACAGGATAGGAGGATGGCTGACGTTGTTCCGATATTTAAGAAAAGAAAGAAGGTGAATCTAGGCAACTACCGTCAGGTAAGTCTGACATCAGTAGTGTGCAAAGTTATTGAGGACATCATAAGAGATGGCCCTCAGAAATATATTGCAGAGAATAATATAGTAAATGACAACCAAGACTGCAATTTTTCCTGAGTGTGCTGATAGCCCATGTGCGGGAGAAATCCACTGTTTGGGTACACGGCAGGGCTCGGAAGGGAAGGAGTGCTAGATACCCTTTTAGAATGCTAAATTTGCTGGAATAATTAGCGGATGCTATGTTGCGTTTGGAGAGCCCTTGATGTGCCTAAATAGTAGAAACCCCCAACAAGTAAGACCATTTTGGAAACTAAACCTCTTAGGGAACTTATCTAGATGTGTATTGAGCACCTTGAACCCACAGGTGCTTCACAGATGTTTATAACATTAAGCCATGAAAATAAAAAAAATCACATATTTCCCACAAAAATCTTTTTGAGCTCCAAATTTTGGATTTTCACAAGGGTAACAGGAGAAAATGGACCCCAACATTTGTTGTGTAATTTGTCCTGAGTTCACCGATAGCCCACATGTCATCAAAAACTACTTTTGAAGCACAGTGCAAAACTCATAGGGGAAAAAACACCATATTACAGTACAGATTTTGCTGCTCTGGTTTGAGGGTGCCAGTGTAAGGCTCTAGCAGGAACGTAGTATGCAGTGACGATCAGGAGGGAGAGCAAGAGTTAACTTTTTTTTATGAAGAGCTATTATAACACTAAATACTCCATGCAAGGAGATAGAGTGAGGGAATGTAGGTGAACGAAGTGTATACTGTTATAGAGCAATAGTATAAATTCAAATAACAGGTTAACTTATCAGTGTCATGGTTAGGACATGGTTAATGTCCTGTTCTCACAGGGTTAACCTTTGCCGGCCTCTCTTTGGATCTGGGAGGGGTATTTATACTCACTTCAAACTAGCATTCTCTGTCAGTTATACTGCTGTTCTGGTGTGTCTGACCCCTGGTGTGCGTGTACTCTGCGTTGTTTGTTTGCTTCCCGTGTATGACCTGGCTTGTTCCTTCACTCTGTACTCCGTCTCTCGTTTTGGTACTATTGTCTTTTCTGGTTCTGACCTCCTGGCTTGGCTATCGTTACTCCGTTACAGTTTACCCCTATTGTACCGTCTAATGCCGTTCTGGTTTTCTGATCTATTGCTACGTCCTGACTATCCATTCTGTCTAATCCTTTGGTACTGTACTGCTATCTCGTGCTTTGACCTCGGCTTGATCTGGTTTCTGTCTCTGTCTATGCCCCTTGGTAACATTGTCCTGTAGTTACCTTTCTAGGAGTTTCCCTGCAGCTCCTTGCTCTGTGGAGCTTAGGCCACGCCCCCAGCAGTCATGTGCTTCAGGTCCTGAAGTATGCATTGTCACCACTGCTGCCCGCTCCGCAGGTATCTTTGTGCACAGTCTTTGTACTCAGGACACGTGCACTGGCTCAGTGAGCAAGTGCAGTGCGGTGTTCCTGACAATCAGTCTGTGGTTCCCAGATGGAGGAGGCTGAAAAATCCCACGATGGCGCCATAGGTGACGCGAGAAGTCCCTGAACTCATCCCTGAACTGATCCTGGAGAAAGGTGAGGCACTGTCTCTTAACGGCAGTGACGTATCCTTGGCTCCCCATGCGTAGTCTTCTGGTCCTGGAACCACAGTGGTGTCTGAGGCACCGCAATTGGTGAATGAATCCCGGAGTGGAGGCCGCGGTTACACTACCTGCTTCAGCGTGCACCGATTGGTGAGTACTGTGTCACGCGCCGGCAGCAGTCAGTGGTACAGTCTGGTTTATCTTACTAGCATCAGAGACAAGAGGAGTAATGGTCTCTGGAGGTACACCGTCTGTATGCGCAGGGGATGAGAGACTACAACGGGGACCTGCTCACTGGCATCGGTCTGCAGAGTGGGAGTCAACCGTCTCCTGTAACACACGCTTTCTTGCCGCCAAAGGCCCCGTCTTGGTGTGCCTTTTTTCCCAGATACCCCCTACAGTCAGGTGCAAAAGTCTCTTCCAGTCAGAAAGTGCTTCCCTCAGCAACAATGGAGACAGCCCTGACAGTTCCGGCCCGAATATGAGAGAGATACCACTAGCCCCGTCCATTTTCCTACACCATGTTACATTGGCAGAGCCCCTGAGGTGCCAACACAGCAGAACTCCCCCATACGTGACCCCTTTTTACAAAGTAAACCGCTCAATGAATTATCTAGGGATGTAGTGGTTATATTGATACGACAGATGTGTCACAGACTTTTATAGCAGTGAGCAGTGAAGATAAAATAATTTACATTGTTATCACCAAGATTGTGTGTTAGCCCCAATTTCACATTTTTATACTGGGAAATGGGTAAAAATGGCACCAAAATTTGTCCCACAATTTCTACTGAACGTAGCAATACCCCATATGTGGCTGTACAGTACTACTTAGCCATAAGGAGAAACTCGGGAGGGACGGAATGCTATTTGCCTCCTGGAGCGCTAATTAACCTAGAATAGTGTTCGGATTCCATATAAAGAGCTTCTAAGTGCAATAAAAGCAGAATTCCCTGTCAAGTGACCCCATTTTGGAAATTATAACCCTTTGGAAAATTATCTACAGATGTAGGAATGATTTTGATAACACGGGTGTTTTCCAGAAACAAGCAGCAGTGGATGTTGCTGAGTGAAAATTGCAAACTGCCGTTGAAGTGACCAATATATTATGCCCAGCTCATGCCAGAGACACACACGTGTTAATTAGATGGGCTCTCATCACTACAAAAATGCCAAACATGTGGGCACTAAATGTGGTTTAGGCACACGGGCTCAGAAGGGATGGGGGCATTTGCATTTGGGAGCTGAGAATTTGCTGAATTTCTTTTGAGAGGCGAGGAGCCATTTAGCTTTTCCAGAGCCTTTGTGCTACCAGTAACATGGAAGCCCCAATATTTCCATTAACAGATGAAGAACCTGAGTGAGGATTTGCTTTTTTGTTGATTGAGTTGAAGATTTTATTGGGAACATTTTACATAGCATTTATTATCACATTTGGCAAGCACTCTACGATGAGCACTTATATTAGGGTTTCCATCTAAATCTCCAAGTGATGTGCGAGATGAAACCCCCAATGGATCCATTCACTATAATAAGGCAGCAGAGTTGCTCTGAACTTTGTCTGGCCTCTGTTCAGCGGTGTCCTTCTCAGAAGGGCACAATACTGTGGCTGACGGCACTTTTATGCTATCCTAAAAAGACGGTCACCGCTGGATCACAGGTCCTATGGCGTCCACTGAGCCTCCATCTGCCTCATTATTGGGAATCTTCCTTCAGAGGTTCTGTCTGAATCATGTATTTCAGAGATTTACACAGAAACCCCGGTGTAAGCGCTCAGCGCAGAGCGCAGGATAAATGTGCACCAAGCCTTACTGCAATCTTTCGGAGGCAGAATGAAAAAAGCAACAGCACGTGAAGAATTGGCTTTATTTATTTTTTATGCTGTTCCTTGTGCAGTATAAGTGATTAGGCGACGTTATTCTTCAGGTAGGTGCGATTACAGAGATACCAGACTTTTATCGGGTTTTTTATTTTTGGCTGCTGTCACACACTAAAAATCGCTTTTTATTGCGAAAAATAGTTTTTGCATCCCCATATTTTGAGACCTATAATTTTTCCATATTTCGGCAGACAGAGTCATGATATGGCTTGTTTTTTGCAGGACGAGATGACGTTTTTATTGGTACCATTTTCCAGCACATGACTTTTTTTTACCGCTTTCTATTCTGATTTTTGGGAGACAGAATGAACAAAAACCAGCAACTCAGGAATTGCTTTTTTTATATATACCATTCTATGTGTGGCAAAATTGGTAAGGCGATCGGTGCTCCATAATAGTACCGCAGTTCCCGCAGAGCCGCATGTCGGGAAGGGGCTAAACTGAATTTACATTGCAAGTTATTATCGGTCTCCCTAAACAGGCTGTCAATCACCTGATGCAGGAGCAAAATGTTCGTACGTCAGATTACATTTTTAAGCTTAGTTTAAAAAAGCCTGTCAATCAAAATACCAATTAAATAGCGTAAACATTTATAATAGGGGACAAAGCCCCTATAAAAGACGACATACCAGGTGTATAGTTTAACTTACTATTTTCTGAAAAATTTACATCTATTTAATAGGAAAATGAGGGTGCTTCAGTGCTCTCTTGGCATATTCACTGCATGGTTGACCATGAGGCGCTGGAGAAGTGAGTGGTAAAATGAGCATAATGATTTTTTATTATTTATGCATAGAGAACAAATAACAAATATGCTCTGTGTAATTTAAAGCTGCATATCCAAACACACCTTTTGCCGTGGTGTGCAATAAACTATGTTCTTAAAAATATACCGTGTTATGCGCCAAAAATGACTAAGTAGGAAATTCACCTGTACCTGCCTCATAGAGTGGATTGTCCACATTGTAAATCCCAATGATCTGTGCTGGGCAATGGTGCGCAGATTCTAAATTCTGGACCTGTGCTAAACTCGTGAGTGAACAGCGCTGGCAGAGTGCCGGCCGACCACATCTGCTCAAACACCTGTTCAAAAGAGCTACTGCCTAATGGATGCGTGAAGTCTCTATAAATACAGGCTCTGTTAAGGAAAAAAGAAGTGCCTGTAGTCCAACGCGTTTCTGCGGTTGCGACCACCTTCATCAGGTATTGCATCCATCCACAGCTTATGGTAGTTCTAATATAGATGCATATCCAAACCCATTGGTCTGTAAACAAATCACATTTTAAAAGGCAAAGCTGTGGATGTAATCCCTGATGAAGGTGACTGCAACTGCAGAAACACATTGGGATACAGGCACTCCTTTTTTTTCATCAAGAGAGCCTGTATTTTTAGTGAAGTCACGCACCCACCAGGTGGTAGCTCTTTTGAACAAGTGTTTGAGCAGACGTGGCCGGCCGGCACTCTGCCAGTGCTGTTCTCTTACAAGTTCAGCACGGGTCCAGAATTTATAATCCGCAGACCATTGCCCGATACGGATAATTGAAATTTACATTGTATACAATCCCCTCTATGAGGCAGATAAGGGTGAATTATTTACTTAGTAGTTTTTAGCACATACCATGGTATATTTTACTATAAGAACACCATTTTGTATTATTATTTTTTTACATATTACATTTATGCTCTGAGGTCTGCAGAGAAAATCAGAGTGATGAAGCAATTTAGAATTTTATCTGATCTGCTCATCTCAAACAAATGGTTTTCTCATGTGTTTCATTGGCTTTTGACTTTTCTTACACTTTTTTCTTAAAAGACAGCAATTATTTATAAAAAGTTACTTTCTTGTTTTTTTACTACTTTTTGTGGTTCTTTCAGTCTGCCTTTAGATGGGATTAATTTTTATGTGAGGTGCAGTAACCTTCATTATCATATTAATTAGGCAAACTAAAGTGAAAAAGAAAGGGGGGGGATTAAATGTCAAACGCTTTGCTGAGAGTCGGCAAATTAGCATATATCACTGTTGAAATAATAAACAGCCTCTAGGGCACTAACATACATATTTTAATGACGATGAACTAATGAACTCACTCCACTTTCTGCATAATGGTGCAACCTGTAACTCAGGTTCTCTAAATATCATAGTGTCAAAAGGCAGGCTATTCATAGGAGAACATTAGCTGAAGCAGTCAGAGAATAGAAAAGTGTTATACAGAACTAAACATAGGTGAACCTGTGAATGTTCAGGTTCGCCGGGTTCGGCCACACATTTTAAAAAGCACGGTTCGGGACCCGAACTTGACCCTGAACCCCATATAAGACAATGAGGACCTGAACTTCTGTACTATGAAACGTCTGTAAAATAGTCAGAGTTAAGGCCCCGTCACACACACCAAAATTGCCAGCGACATCGCTGTGTGTGACACCTATCAGCGATCGGCCCCGCTGCCGGGTATCGCTGATCGTGCAGGATCGTCCTGGGCTGTTTTTTGATCGTTGGTCTCCCGCTGGCCAGCACGCATTGTGTGGCAGCGGGAGAGCAACGATCAGCGATGCTGCACGCTGGTTTTCAACAAAACAGCGGGTATCTAGGAGCCACGCGGCTCTTAGTTACCCGCTGTTTACCTTGGAAACCAGCTTGCTCGCTGGTCCTGATCACTGGAGGGGCTGTCTGTGACAGCTCACCAGCGATCAGCTAACTTTGTCCCAGCGATCCCATCCATGTCGGATCGTTGGGACATTGCTATGTGTAACGGGGCCCTAAGTGCTAGGAGTCTGCAAAAAGAAGAAAAATGGGGGTAAGAGCAGGACAATTGCCCTGCAAATCAATGTGGATAGGGAAATGACTTAAAAGGGTTCTGTCACCATACCAGTCATGGTTAAATAGGAATAAGTCAAGCATATTTTTTTTTTATTATTTTAGAATTTTTAAAACAGGGTTTAAAGAAAATAAGGTTTATTTTTTGCAGTTTTATTTATTTCAATAAACTACAGTATATTTAATGTATTTTTTAGTCCCACCGTAGGTTTTCTTTTTGTTTTATCTGATTATAAGGCACATAATTATTTATGTTTTCCAATTAATTACTGCCAGTGCCTTTGTATTAAAAAAAATAAATAAAAATTAAGGGACTCATAGAAGTGAATAAGAGCCTTTTTGTCTATTACTAATATACGCCTTGGCAATCACTATGGCCATGGCTGAAGATCAGAGGCCACCTTGGCCTCCTTCCGTTGTGATGTCACCATTGGTATAGATAGTCATTAGTGTCCAGTGACCAGAAATAGCATATTTTATAATGTTTGTGATTGCAGTGCAGTCACACCAGATGTGCCCACATAATCTCAGCCACGAACATTTATGGTGTAGAGCTTTAAGAGATTAAACACTATCTATCATATTATGCTAACAATCCTGCCCTATGTTATTCAAAATGTCACCATATATCACAAAAAATGTTTGTTTTTTTTTACCTGTTATAATAAAATATAACGGCATAGATTTCATTTTTATATGTAACGTAATCACAGAATTTTGTTTTTTTGTTCTTCAATTGTCAAATATATCTCCATTGATTGTACACCTGCTCCTGTGGCGGCTCCTTTCATAAAAGCTGCTTGACTTCATGCTAATAATGAGAGGGCATGAAATGGACTTATGTAAATTCTGATGACAATTGGGACTTCTAAAGTCACGGCTACGCAGTATAACAAGGGAAGGTATTAATCCTGCAAACTGAATAAATAGCAAGAAAATGTGTCCTTGCATAAAACCAGCAGAATGACTATATAATGGTCTCCATGGCTTGTTTATCAAAGAGATAAAGAATGTGCTGATATTTCCTTATGAAGGGTTTGAGTTGCACATTGTCAAAGGGTTTGTAGACCTCTGATAATCTATTATTATTTGCATATAAAAAGTTTTGGTGCATTAAATTATTAATTGAACATATTTAAATGCAGACATCTAAGCAGCAGATACCTTCATGTATGTTGCGGCGTCACGAGGGTAAGTAAGTGCTCTTGTCCACTGGCATGGCTGTCTTTAGAAAGACCACATGGGCCAGGGATTATCCCACTCAGCACCTGTACTCCTTTCCCATGGACAGAAAACTACTCAGACAACATAGGGTGAGGGTATCACACTCTGGTGAGACTTTATTGGATCAGCAACAGTGAACAACTTTTGTCCTTATGTGCGCTGTTCAAATTTAGTGTTAGGGACTCGCAAAATTTGGAGACCCTTGACGTTGGGTTGCGAGCTAATCTGCTTTGGCCAAAATAGTAACTAATACCCCATATCTTTTTATCTTTTTGCACTTTTTATCATTTTTGCAGGATGCAGCTAGACCTCTTCATGTTGGCTTGGTTTTTTCTGTGTGATGCATATATATAGTGCTGAGCAGCCCGCCAGCTAATACTATGGGCGTCATTAATAGGCTGTTCAGACACTTTGCTCCACACTAATCTGTGTGACTGATGTCCTATGCGAGCCCTATTTGTGTACATTTTTTCCACTAGGCAGCCAGACCCTCTTGGGTTACTGGCTGTTTTCATCAGTGGTTTGCACCTGTGCTGCCCCAGCCTTTATCAATGGAGGTCTGCTGCATCCTGCTAGTGCATTAGTCAGGGTTTTGGTGAGTCAACCTTTCAAATGTGTTTTTTTGAATTTTTGGGAATTTTTTCCTTATGTGCCCAACCTGGGTTCTCCAAACAACTTTGTGGGCTCTGTGATGGGCAGTGGAGCAGATCTGTATTCCACCAGCTGGAACCGTGGTTCCTGAGCTGACATACTGTAGAGTTACATTGGTGACAGGAACAGGGCCATTTTATATCTCACAGCTCTCATTTCAGAGCATTGTCCCACAGGAATGGGGGAAGGTGAGAGATGGTAGGTAGTCTCTCATTGTTCAATTAGACAGTATATTAGTTGCCCAAGTTGTGCAGACTAGTGCACCGTACGGGGCCAATGCAATATGTAAGGTCTTCTACAAATTAACATACAAGAAGGGTCAATGGACAGACTCACATAAAACAAGGGCTCATGTTCCATGATCTACTGAACAAAGAAACAGCATGTCTGGCCTAATTAAGAATAATTCACCCCCGCACCAGTGGCCAGATTGAGGCTGTGTTGCCAAATTTGACGTTGCAGGTAGAAGGTAGCAACAGGTTTTTAGTGAAGATACTTTCCATGTCCCATAAGTTTTTTATAAGTTTTTTAAAAATATATCTATAAGTCAGTTCATATCAAGTCAGAGTGCAAAGAATATGAAGTACAAAATAAGGAAATGAGAAATGAGCAAATAAATTCAAGTTGAACTGAATTTTATCAGAATCCACATTCGCCAAAATGTTGATTTTTTGTAATTAAGTACCACGCAGATTCAGCAAATAGTCACCATTTTTCTGAATGATAAAAGACAAATAAATTGTTATAAAATATCAAAAATGCTTACATATAAGAATATGCCGTATTGTGCCTAGGTAAAAATATACAATCAGACCTGAAGGTGTGAGTCCAAAAGAGTCCCTTACAGATCCATAAGTGTGATTCCTCTGTGCGGGGAATCGTCCTTGAAGTTAGTGCCAGTAAGCAGCCATGGATATCTCCATGATCTGCTGGGTTAGAGGATCAGCCTGAGGTCCATGGTGCTATCAATGCACAGCGCTCCAGCAGGTTATGCTGTATGAAGCCTCCCACGATTACACAAAACTGCCGCCCTATGCTGTGGTAACATCACCAGCTACAGACTCATATGTGTAGGCAAACAAGGGATATGCCGCTATTACTACGCATTTTGGAGGTAATGTTCTCCTTACCCAGGGATTACCGCTGTTAGGGACAAGGCAGTCTTTCATAGGTAAGTATTGATGGTGATTGGTTGATCTGTGGCCAATATTTCTTGTTTATGTAGACATCACAACAGCATAAGGTGGCAGCTTTTGTATCGTGGGAGGTTTCATCCAGCATGACCGACCAAAACGCTGTACATTGATAGCACCACGGTACTCAGTCTGATCCACTTACCCAGCAGAGAGCGGAGAAATCCATGGCTACCTACTGACACTGACTTCTAGGACAACTCCCTGCACAGAGGAATCACAATTACAGATTGGAACGGGACTCTTTTGGACACCTTCAGGTCTGATTCCAAAGTTTATTTTACCTCAGCACATTAGTGCATATTCTTACATACAGTGGCCTGCAAAAGTATTCACTCCTTTGGCCTTTCTACCTATTTTTCTATATTACAACTTGTGTTTAAATATTTTTGTAGCCTGGTTTGTGCGTCATGCATCAGATTCAGCACTAAATGGTCTAAGTTGGTGAAGTGAGAAAATATAGGTATAAGTTAAATTTATGGGCTCAAACAAATAACAATTGGTATGTGCATATGTATTTATCCCTTTTACAATGAAGCCTCTAAAAATTTCTGGTGCAAGCAATTACCTTCATAAGTCACATGCATAGTGAAAGGAAGTCCATCTGTGTGTAATCTAAGTGTCACATGGTCTGTCAGTATATACACACGCCTTTCCTGAAAGGCCATAGAGGCTTCAACACCATTAAGCAAGAGGAAACACTAACCAAAGAACACCATGAAGACCAAGGAGATCTCCAAACAAGTTAGGGACAAAGTTGTTAAGAAGCACAAGTCAAGGTTGAGTTATCAAACAATTTCCTGCCAAGATAGGGCCAACCATCAAAACTCTCAGCCCGAGCAAGGAGGGCATTAATCAGCGAGACAGCACAGAATCCAAAGATAACCCTGAAGGAGCTGCAGAGTTCCCAACCAAAGACTGGTCCATACAGCCACAAAAAGTCGTACACTCTAAATGAGGTGGACTTTATGGAAGAGTGGGCAGAATAAAGCCTTTATATGTAAAAAAGAGAAAAAAAATTATGGCACTCACCGTTCTGTCATGAAAATTCTTTATTGATTAAAAGGCATTGGCACGGAAGGAACGTACAGAGAGTGGACGACGGCCGTTTCACGCACTTGCTCAGGACCCGTTGAAGCGCAAGGGCGTGAAACGGCCGTCGTCCACTCTCTGTACGTTCCTCCCGTGCCAATGCCTTTTAATCAATAAAGAATTTTCAAGACAGAACGGTGAGTGCAATCACTTTTTTTTCTGTTTGTACATAATCAGATTACATGTTTGCGTTTCTGGATTGAGCACCCGTTCGGACAGTAGTTTGGCGGTCGGTCCAGGTGTGTGATTATGGACTTGAATAGCAGTCATGGAATTGCTTAGGGGTTAAGGAGCAGTGCTGAATCTTCTGTCTCATCTATTTATTTAGAATAAAGACTTTACTTACACACAAAAATTGTAAAGCTACTTTTTGAGTTTGCTACAAGACATGTGGGAGACTCCCCAAATGTATGGAGGAAGATGCTGTGGTCAGGTGAAACCAAAATTGAACTTTCTGGCCACCAAGGTAAATGCTATGTCTGGCACCAAACCAACTCAGATAATCACACCAAGAACACTATCCCCACAGTCAAACATAGTGGTGGCAGCATCATGCTGTGGAGATGTTTTGGGGCAACAGGGGCAATGAAAATGAGGGGAAGATGGATGGTGAGAAATACAGGGATATTCTTGGGCAAAACCTGTTTCAGTCTGTCAATGATCTGAGACTGGGACGGAGGTTCACCTTCCATCAAGACAATGAGACAAAGCATACTGCTAAAGAAACACTCTAGTGGTTTAAGGGTAAACTTGGAAATGTTTTGGAGTGGCCTAGTCAAAGCCCAGACCTTAATCCAATTGAGAATCTATGGTCAGACTTGAAGATTGCTGTTCACCAGAAGAAACCATCTCACTTGAAAAAGCTGTAGCAGTTATGAATGGGCAAAAATCCCAGTGGCAAGATGTGGAAAGCTCATAGAGACTTATCCAAAGCGACTTGCAGCTGTAAAGCACTGAATTTAGGGGGGTGAATAGTTATGCATAGAGTTGAGCGACTTTTGGTTTTTTAGGGTCGAGTTTCGTTTCGTGAAACCCGACTTTTCCAAAAGTCGGGTCGAGCAAGATCGTCCGATTATAGGGAAAAGTCGGGGTCGTCCCGAAACACGAAACCCAATGTGAGTCAATGGGGAATAAAAGTCGGCAGTGAGAGGAGGACAGGAAACACACCTACAGTGCCCATTTGAATGCCAAAAGCATCAATTCTTCTTACTTAAGCTTGTCAACCTTAATTAACTTCATAATACAAGTTACGCAGTGAAAAATGGGGGTTATTTGGCTACAGACTGTGGGGGGGGAGGGCTGGCTCCAGGTTTTCATGTGCCCTGGGCGAAAGAGCACCCCTTTAACACATACCACAACTCATCATGCTCCGATACGGCAGAGAAATAGCGGTATAGTACAATGAAAAATACTTCACTTTTTACATCTCATGACGAGGCCCATCTATTTCTCCATACAGAATCATTGGTCCCATATAATGTTTGAAACAGTATATGATGAGCTCCACATAATGCTACAGTATATGTTGGTCCCCATGGATGAAGCTCCACTGTCTTATGGGCCCAAATAATGCTCCAAACATAATGGGCCCCATTTCTAATGCTCTAGTGTATAATGGGCCCTGTAAATGGTGCTCCAGTGTCTTATGTCCACCTTTGGAATGTTCCAGTGTATGGTGGGCCCCATCTATCATTCTCCAGAGTATAGTGCTCCCCAAAAATTGCTGTCCCAACATTGAAAACAATCAAATAAGTCTCCTCGCTAGGGAATCCCTGTACTTGTCTGGACTCCTCGTCGTCCCCATCTTCCATCTCACTGCACAGTATTTCAACTTTGCAAGTGCTGTGATCCTGAGCAAGCAGGGGGGCTCACTCGTTGGCGACGGCACTGGCACAGGGCCCCTAATAGTACGGTGGTGTGTCTGATGGCGGGTGGGCCGAACCTGCACTTTCATCTGCAGCTTCCTCTTTGTCACCGTGTAAGATGGAACTGTATATGGGAAGGGTAACCTGAGTTTCATCAGGGTCAGATTCAGGCCGTGTAGCGTGCGAGGGGAATGTAGTGGTCTGGGTCAATGTACCAGCAGATTCATCGAGCAGTGGCTGGGCATCAGTGCACTTGTGTCGCCCCCAGGAGTACGGTCGCCACAGTGGCATTACCTTCCTCCTAGGGAGTGTGATGTCATGCTTGGGAGCAACGAACGATCTCTCTAGCAGGTTAACTGATTGGGCGGCGTTATTCCCACGAGTCATGACCCTCCAAACAGCGTTCATGAAGGCAAAGTGTTTGTTTTACGTGGGCAGTATGGTTGCAAAGCTGAACCTTAAAGGAATGTCCAGAAGGGCACCACCAGGAGTGGAGCCTATGGTTAAATTCGACTCCACCTGGGAAACCTCAACCATGCCAGCTACAGAACAGATGCACACATTGCAAGCTTAATTCCGTTAACAAACGAGACTCCGTCATGCCCCGCGGTCCGAGTCCGGCTTACTAGAGGGACACGTGAGGCTCTGGCACATGAGATTGGCCAATAACTGGTGTGTCATGCCCTTACATGTCCGTGGCTGCATGTGCGCTACATTGAAAAGGCCAGCGTTTGTCGCTTACAGGTGCAGATAACCCGCTGAGCAACGTTAGTGATGGGGATCACTGATTACAATTACTACCCGCGAACAATGATTTCCCAGTAAGTGCAGGTCAACCGCAGTTCCGGAATAAGGCCTAACCGTCATTCCTGAAAAAATGAAAAACTTACGTGTGCAAACCACAGGTGCTGTAGCTTGCTTAACAGCTCGCCAGCCGTTCTCACGCCCAGTATGGATTACACGTGCTTGCACAAAGGTGAGAAAGGGTACCGTATCCCCAGATAACATGTATGGATAGCGTACACATTCAAAATATATGTCTATACATCAGGAGGCAGGCTCAGACAGTGTTAGGCCCAGTATGGATTGCACGTGATTGCACAAAGGTGAGAAAGGGTACCGTATCCCCAGATAACATGTATGGATAGTGTACACATTCAAAATATATGTCTATACATCAGGAGGCAGGCTCAGACGGTGATAGGCCCAGTATGGATTGCACGTGATTGCACAAAGGTTAGAAAGGGTACCGTATCCCCAGATAACATGTATGGATAGCGTACACATTCAAAATATATGTCTATACATCAGGAGGCAGGCTTAGACGGTGTTAGGCCCAGTATGGATTGCACGTGTTTGCACAAAGGTTAGAAAGGGAACCGTATCCCCAGATAACATGTATGGATAGCGTACACATTCAAAATATATGTCTATATACATCAGGAGGCAGGCTCAGACGGTGTTAGGCCCAGTATGGATTGCACGTGATTGCACAAAGGTTAGAAAGGGTACCGTATCCCCAGATAACATGTATGGATAGCGTACACATTCAAAATATATGTCTATACATCAGGAGGCAGGCTCAGACGGTGTTAGGCCCAGTATGGATTGCACGTGATTGCACAAAGGTTAGAAAGGGAACCGTATCCCCAGATAACATGTATGGATAGCGTACACATTCAAAATATATGTCTATATACATCAGGAGGCAGGCTCAGACGGTGTTAGGCCCAGTATGGATTGCACATGATTGCACAAAGGTTAGAACGGGAACCGTATCCCCAGATAACATGTATGGATAGCGTACACATTCAAAATATATGTCTATAGATCAGGAGGCAGGCTCAAACGGTGTCAGGCACAGTATGGATTTGACGGCCCAGACTACACAGCGGAGGAGCAGGGAGAGGTAAAGATTGCAAATGCTGGGGCCCTGCCCAAGCAAGAGGGGCCCACTCGTGGGCATCGGTACTGACACTGGGCCCCTCATAGTACGGCGGTGTGTCTGACGGCGGGTGTGCACCACCACCGTCAGAGACACTTGATTGCACTATGAGGGACCCTGTGCCAGTGCCCGCGCCCAAGAGTCGGCCTACCCACCTGTCCAGGGCAACGGCACTCGCACGGTGTCGTGCGCTAGGTGGTGACCCCAGCCATGGGGGGGAGGCAGCACAGTTAGGGAGTTTTAGAAAGTGGCATATGTTGATGTTGGACATTCAGCTGATGCAAAAGGTGAAATAGGTCAAGTCCCAGGAAGAGGTGGTCCAAAGCAAGCCATTTTTCTGTCACCCTATGTGTCATCAGGGGAAGGTGGGACAAAATCCTTGGAAACCCATGCGTGGTTCATTTTAATGAAGGCTAGATCATCCACATTTTGGGTTGACAGACGGGTCCTTTTTTCTGTCAGGATTGATCCAGCAGCACAGAAGACTCTTTCCGATAGCACACTTGCAGCTGGGCAAGCGAGCTCCTGTAAGGCATATTGTGCCAATTCAGGCAAGGTGTCCAGTTTAGCGGCCCAATAGTCAAAGGGGAATGACCTGTGTGGGAGAACATCGATATGGGAGGAAAAGTAGTTTGTAACCATAGTTGACAACTGCTGTCTCCTGTCACTTTCCATCGATGCAGTATTACCAGTTGTGTGAGCGGTACTTGAAAAATCAGTCCACAAAATTGTCATGAAACCCCTGTCTCCAACGCCACTTCTGCTGTGTGCACCACGAACACTTCTGCCAAGCTGACCCTGGCCCGTACGGCTCGTGTGAGAACCATCACCGCTGCTGTGTGCTGGGAATGCCTCAAGCAACCGATTTACCAGAGTTGCTTGTTTATTAGCCAATATTAGGTCAAGGTTCTCCTGTGGCATGATGTTTTGTAATTTGCCTTTATAGCGTGGATCCAGGATGCTGGCCAACCAGTAGTCGTCATCGTTCATCATTTTGGCAATGCGGGGGTCCCTTTTTAGGATCTGCAAGGCATAATCTGACATGTGGGCCAATGTTCCCGGTGTCAATGATGCACTGCGAGTGCTGGTTGGAGGAGCACTTTCTGGCAAATCCACATCCCTCCAGTCACGCACAAACCCTGTACCAGACCTTGCCACGCCAACATTTTCACTTGCCCCACGAGATGCATCCTCCTCCCCTAAGTAATCATCCCCATCATCCTCCTCCTCCTCCTCCTCTTCCTCCACCTCATCCAGGTGAGGTCCCTGAGCAGACAATGGCTGAATGTCATCAAGGATTCCCTCATCAACATTGGCTGCAGAAGCCTGCTCCTTAAGGTGCGTCAAAGTTTGCATGAGCAGACGCATAAGTGGGATGCTCATGCTTAGGATGGCGTCGTCTGCGCTTACCAGCCGTGTGCATTCCTCAAAACACTGAAGGACTTTACAGAGGTCTTTCAGCTTCGACCACTGCACACCTGTCAACTCCATGTCTGCTCTCAAAGTGCCTGGCCGTGTATCCTCCCACAAATGCATTATGGCCTGCCTCTGCTCGCACAGCCGCTCCACCATGTGCAGGGTGGAGTTCCACCTTGTTGCAATGTCGATAATGAGGCGGTGGTTGGGAAGGTGGAGCAATCGCTGCAGCTTCTGCATACGAACGGAGTGTACAGGCGACCGGCGGATGTGCGCGCACAGTCTTCGCACCTTCTGGAGCAGGGCTGTTAACTCCGGATAATTTTTGAGGAAGCACTGCACCACCAGGTTCAAGGTGTGAGCCAAGCAAGGTATGTGGCTGAGTTCTGAAAGGGCTATGGCTGCCACAAAATTATGGCCGTTATCACTAACTACCTTGCCTGCCTCAAGATGTACACTGCCCAGCCATGACTCAGTTTGTCGCTTCAAGTACTCGGCCAGCACCTGGCCGGTGTGTCTGTCGCCCAAACACATCATCTGCAACACAGCCTGCTGACGCTTTCCACTAGCTGCTCGATAGGGGGACACCTCGTGTGCAACAGTGGCAGCTGCAGATGGAGTGCTCGTACGACTGCGCTCTGTGGACGAGCTTTCGCTTCTGGAGGAGGAGGAGGAGGAGGAGGGTCGAACGCCTACAGCCAACTGTTTCCTATACCATGGGCTAGGCAGCACTGTCCCACCACCGCTGTCCCCTGTGGACCCTGCATCCACCACATTAACCCAGTGCGCAGTGATGGACACGTAACGGCCCTGGCCATGCCGACTGGACCATGCATCAGTTGTGAGGTGCACCTTTCCGCTCACTGACTGCTTGAGTGCATGGACAATGCGGTCTTTCACATGATGGTGGAGGGCTGAGATGGCTTTGCGAGAGAAGAAGTGGTGACTGGGTAGGTCATAGCGTGGTACTGCATAGGCCATGAGTTCGCGGAAAGCTGCGCTTTCCACCAACCGAAAGGGCATCATCTCAAACGAGATTAGTTTGGCAATGTGGGCGTTCAAACCCAGTGTACACGGATGAGAGACTGAGTACTTTCTTGACCTACTCATAGTGTCTGGGAGGGTGAGCTGGACTTGAGAGCTGCATATGGTGGAAGTAGCGGTGGACAGGGCGGACTGAGAGAGGGTTGATGATGGTGATGGAGTTGGTGTTCTTTCTGATGGCCTAGAATCAGTCTTTCGTTGATATAACAGTGGGATTCCCTGACTGCTGTGACCTTGCAACGACACCTCAACATTTGCTGCTGTGCTAACCAGTGGGCTTACAGTGGGGGAAACAATGTAGCGTTGCTGACTACCTTCGTTGTGATCAGTTGCACATGTGGCACTTGAGGTTTGGTGTTGTGTCCACGCTTGCAAGTGCATGCTGGTTAAATGTCTAAGCATGCAACTGGTATTCAAATTTTTCAGATTTTTCCCTCGGCTAAAGGTCTTTGCGCACTTCTTACAGATAACCTTGGCCTGATCATGAGGATTTTGTTCAAAAAAGTGCCACACTGCACTCTTCCTACTTTGGCAGACATTTTGCGGCCTAGCACGCTGTGATGTTTTGACCCTCTGGACAAGCTGTCCAGCAACTCTTTTGATTTTTGGAACCTGTCTTTGGAGTGCTCCGGGCCTGCCAGATAACAGCTGTTGCGATGTCGATGTCTGCTGTGGATGCTCCTCATCTGAGCTATTGGAAGCAGCACCCTCTTCCCCCAATGGATGCCAATCTGGGTCAACAACTGGGTCATCCATCACCTCCTCTTCAATGTCATGTGCACCTTCCTCTGTGTCACCGTGTATGGTGGTATAGTGTGCGGGAAGGGGCACCTGAGTCTCATCAGGGTCAGAATCTGGCTCTGTACACTGCGAGGTCAATGTAGTGCTCTGAGTGAATGTACCAGCAGAATCATCCATCAGCGGCTGTGCATCAGTGCACTCCATGTCAGATTCATCTTGGCCTGGGTAATTCACCATTTGACTTGATAATCCAGGCATGGTATGTGAAAACAGCTCTATGGAGTAATCAGTAGTATGGCCTGCGTCATCCTTCAATCTTGGTTGGGGTGAAGGACACAAGGAAAGGTGTGGTTCATGAACATGAGCCTCCAATGACGACTCAGTGCTTTTACTTTTTACAACTGAAGAAGAGGAGGCGATAGAGCTGGAGGCTGATTCAGCAATGTAAGACAAAACTTTTTCCTGATGCTCTGGCTTTAAAAGCGGTTTGCCAACTCCTAGAAAACTAAGCCTTCGAAGCCTTATGGAGCCAGACGATGACGCAGGCTCAACACCTCCTGCATTCGGTCCTATTTTGCTCTTGCCACTACCATCAGATCCACCACCAACACCATCATTACCAGCTGCCAACCCCCGCCCAATTCCACGGCCTCTTCCACCAGCCTTCCTCATTTTTGGTAGAAATGTAGACAAAATCCAACAAACTATATAGTAATGTAAAACAAGGTACAAGGTGTCTATAGGACAGGGAAGATTTTGAATTTCTGCTCACACTAGTGGACACTGGACACTTTTGGATTGTGTGAGGCCCACTGAATATCTGAGCGCTATGTCACAGGCTCGATGGCACAGCTGTGACCAAAGTGACTAGAGGATAAGTGAGATTTTGAATTTCTGCTCACACTAGTGGACACTGGACACTTTTGGATTGTGTGAGGCCCACTGAATATCTGAGCGCTATGTCACAGGCTCGATGGCACAGCTGTGACCAAAGTGACTAGAGGATAAGGGAGATTTTGAATTCCTGCAGACACTTGTGGACACTGGACACTTTTGGATTGTGGGAGGCCCACTGAATATCTGAGCGCTATGTCACAGGCTCGATGGCACAGCTGTGACCAAAGTGACTAGAGGATAAGTGAGATTTTGAATTTCTGCTCACACTAGTGGACACTGGACACTTTTGGATTGTGTGAGGCCCACTGAATATCTGAGCGCTATGTCACAGGCTCGATGGCACAGCTGTGACCAAAGTGACTAGAGGATAAGGGAGATTTTGAATTTCTGCAGACACTTGTGGACACTGTACACTTTTGGATTGTGTGAGGCCCACTGAATATCTGAGCGCTATGTCACAGGCTCGATGGCACAGCTTTGACCAAAGTGACTAGAGGATAAGTGAGATTTTTAATTTCTGCAGACAATGGACACTTTTGGATTGTGTGAGGCCCACTGAATATCTGAGCGCTATGTCACAGGCTCGATGGCACAGCTGTGACCAAAGTGACTAGAGGATAAGGGAGATTTTGAATTTCTGCAGACACTTGTGGACACTGGACACTTTTGGATTGTGTGAGGCCCACTGAATATCTGAGTGCTATGTCACAGGCTCGATGGCACAGCTGTGACCAAAGTGACTAGAGGATAAGGGAGATTTTGAATTTCTGCAGACACTTGTGGACACTGGACACTTTTGGATTGTGTGAGGCCCACTGAATATCTGAGCGCTATGTCACAGGCTCGATGGCACAGCTGTGACCAAAGTGACTAGAGGATAAGTGAGATTTTGAATTTCTGCTCACACTAGTGGACACTGGACACTTTTGGATTGTGTGAGGCCCACTGAATATCTGAGCGCTATGTCACAGGCTCGATGGCACAGCTGTGACCAAAGTGACTAGAGGATAAGGGAGATTTTGAATTTCTGCAGACACTTGTGGACACTGGACACTTTTGGATTGTGTGAGGCTCACTGAATATCTGAGCGCTATGTCACAGGCTCGATGGCACAGCTGTGACCAAAGTGACTAGAGGATAAGTGAGATTTTGAATTTCTGCAGACACTGGACACTTTTGGATTGTGTGAGGCCCACTGAATATCTGAGCGCTATGTCACAGGCTCGATGGCACAGCTGTGACCAAAGTGACTAGAGGATAAGGGAGATTTTGAATTTCTGCAGACACTTGTGGACACTGGACACTTTTGGATTGTGTGAGGCCCACTGAATATCACAGCGCTATGTCACAGGCAGAAATTGGCTAGTGTATCACAAACTACAAGGTGTATGTAGAATTGGGCAGAGTAGGAATCTCCCTAGAGTGCAGGTCTGTAAGAACGGAACATGTCCTCGACTTATTCTCACAGAGTGACACAGATAGCTTCACTGTGGCTGTGATAACAGCCGTTTCACGGTACTGTGTGAGGAGCGTACACCGCTGTATGGTGTGAAAAAATGCACGCTCAGTACCTCAGCAGGACAAAAAAAAAAAATTGGGATTGCTTTTAAAAAAGCAGTTTGCGGAGCAGTGGGTAAACAGCAATGCAGGAATGTCAGGAAGCCTTAGAAGGCAGCCCAACAACCAACACCACTGATACACCACTATATAGCCTCCCCTTGCACTGCACACACAGTGACTGGTGTGTTGTACAGGCAAAATCGCTAGCAGCAGAAGCAGTTTTTTTTTCTTCTCAGCAGGACAAAAAAAAAAAATTGGGATTGCTTTTAAAAAAGCAGTTTGCGGAGCAGTGGGTAAACAGCAATGCAGGAATGTCAGGAAGCCTTAGAAGGCAGCCCAACAACCAACACCACTGATACACCACTATATAGCCTCCCCTTGCACTGCACACACAGTGACTGGTGTGTTGTACAGGCAAAATCGCTAGCAGCAGAAGCAGTTTTTGGTGTCTTCTTCCCTGCCTAACGCTCTCCCTACAAAATCAGCAGCAGCAGCAGCTCTCTCTATTCTGAGATCAGCATGAGTAACATGGCGGTCTGCGTGCACGCCCTTTTATACCCCCTGTGACGCCCACCAAAGCAAGCCAATCACTTGCATGCCCTTCTGAAAGATGGTGGTGACCCGTGCCTATGTCATCACGTTGCCCACAGTGTCCGTGGATCCTGATTGGCTGAAAAAGAGCACAAAACAAACTTTTCAAACGCGACTTTGGCGCGTAAGTCGCCGACCTCGTGGCCGACCTCATCCTAGGGTCGGGTTTCGTTTCATGAAACCCGACTTTGCGAAAAGTCGGCGACTTTTGAAATTTTTCGACCCGTTTCGCTCAACTCTAGTTATGCACACTGAAGTTTTCAGTTATTTTGTCCTATTTGTTGTTTGTTTCACAATAAAAATAAAACCAAACGTTCACAGTTGTATGCATGTTTTTTTACAAGAACTGATGCAAACCCTAAAAAAACCTGTGAAATTTATGGTTGTGAGGTAGCAAAACAAGAAAAATGCTAAGAAGGGTGAGTACTTTCGCAAGCCACTGTATAGGCAGTTCACTTATTTCAGCATGTAGATAGTTCATGCTTTCAGTATATGCTGCTTTGCATACTGAGTTTTAGTTTATTGATGGTGGGATCACTATTTTTTCACTTACCTATTCTGCCTGTTACTATCGGCATACCACTAAATAGTCTTATCCACTATTTTTAAAATGACCAATTTATGGCTAGATCGAAAACAAAGATATATAACATACAATCCTTCACACGAGGAAAACAACCATCTAGCTCATCCCTGGAGAAAACCATAAATATGGCCACAAAGAAAATTAGAACATTTATTGACAGTCGAAATGAGGGGACTTTGGGAAATCACCTCACTAGCCCCAAAATAAAATCCTTAAAGGATTGGTGGTGTATAAAACCTTAGCCAGTGACATGAAAGATTCAGACAGCTTGAGAGAGTGCGATACGATGCTTCGCCAATTCTCTCAAAATATTGTACAATTCATTATAGATAAAAGATAACAAACACTAAGAAGATTGAATACTGAAATTATTGAACACTTTGAGATGATAAAAGAACATAAAAATCATCCGGATATAAAAACATTATCTATTAATATTCAGAAGTGACTCCATGACAAAGAACAAGAAATAAAAGGAAAACTATTTTCTAAATTTACAAAGGATGAAATACAATTTATGGAGGATAATGACCATAATAATAAAACCACTTATGAAGAAAATAAGTCAAGAGACAAGTCATAATAAAACATTGGATGTAATACACAATAATTCTATACGAGTCCCTATTAGATATAACTGTGCACACTGCATCATTCCAGGATTCTATTCCCACAGTGGGGGAAAACATAGACATAGGAAGAGGTAACACTAACCCCATCTCATCTAGAAATCAAGAAAAGCGAAATCCTAATATAAAAGGGAACTATCCAATTTACCACTTACACCCATCCAACCCGATCCCATCATCACCCAAAATAGATTTGAAATTTTAGAGAGTTCTAATAATGAAATAATACCGGAAGTAAGTAGAGTAAGACCAAAATAATTTAGAAATAGATCCTCCCCTGTAACTACAGTCCAGAAAGATAGATGAACTAAGAGTAGCTCAAATAATAATTAAAAAAGAATTTCAATCAATAAGGATTTTTTTTCAAAAACATATACAGTACAAAAGGGGATGTAGGGCAGGGAAATTATCCCCCAAAAAATAAAATAAACACTTCCATAAAGGATATGGGACAAAAATTATTTAATTTGACCAAATACAAATCAATGGAAGAAGATTTAAATTTACTCCAAAAGGGACAGAAATTTGCTCCGTCTCATCAGTTTAGCAAATGTGATGCTTTTATTAGTGTAAAACAAATTATGCACATTTTATTTTTTATTCTGCTAAATGAATATTCAGAGGCGTTCAATACTTTTAAAAAATTTAGTCACTAGAGACCTTTGAAAATTAAAAACTAAAAAACCTCACGACAATCTAACACGATTGGAACGTATGACGCTAAAGAAATAATGAAGAAATAAAACGAATGTCATACGACCAGCGGACAACGGAGACAGCATTGTAATCTTGGACTGGGGAAACATATCATGGAGAATCCATATCCATAAGATTACTTAATGATGAGATTACATATAAAAAGTTAAAGGAAGATACCACAGAAATTTATAAGAAGGAATTAAAAACCCTTTTGGACGTAGGAAAAAAAACCAAAAACATTATTTTACCACAGGAATACAAATATATAAACATTCTAAACTCATGTATAGCCATGTTCTATCACATACCCAAGATACAGGATTATTCCAATCTACCAGTAAGATCTATAATTTTGGGTATTATTTTCTTGATATCCAATTTATCTGGATATTTGGACAGCATTATCTATACAAACAAGAAATATTGGCCACAGACCAACCAAACACCATCAATACTTACTGTGGCAGGGTCACTGGCACAGTGTATGAAGGGAGATGTGTGTCACTGTGCATATTAGCATCAGTGATGTAAACCCGAAATAGTTTTCCTCCAGCACGCTATGTGGTGAAAGGGGTAAGTTATGTTATGGGCTGGTTTTAGTGGACCTTCATGGAGCGGGAGGGAGGGTGTCCACCATATCTCCACCTGCAGGGTCCTGACAGGACCCGTGTGACGTCAAGGTCATGTGATCATCACACTGGCAATGAGAGTCAGTGGGTGTGGTGTGCTGGGAGAGGTGGAACTCCCACATAGCTCCCGAGGAGCTAAGGGTGTTGTGTGCGTTATCTGCAGTGAAGCCTGCAGGGAAGGACTCAGTAAACCTTATGTTTTGTTTTGTTTTACCATTATGCCAGAAAGACTCTGTTTGTTTTTCCTGAACCCCGGTGAAGTTTATGCTGTCCATAATAAACTATCGGGTGAACTGCCACCTGTACAGTTCCTGTGTCTACCTTGTAAAGCAGGTGAGTGAGACAACCCCTCACATTATCTATAAAAGACTGCCTTGACACTAACAATGGTAATCCCTGAGAAAGGAGGACGTTATGTTTCCCCCGAAATGCGTAGGATTAGAGGCATACCACTTGTTTGCCTACATAAGAGTCCTTAGTTGGTGACGTCTTCACAGCATAGGGTGGCAGCTTTTTGTTTCGTGGTAGGCTTCATCCAACATGTCAGGCTGGAATGCTGTGCACTAATAGCGCCCTGGAACTCTACCTAAGGCACTTACTTAGCAGTGCACGGAGAAATCCATGGCTACCTACTGTCACTGACTTCAAGGATATTTCCCCGCACAGATGAATCACACTTATGGATTTGTATGGGACTCAAACTATTGCAGTGTTTATTTTTGCCTTGGCACATTAGCGCATATTCTTGTATTTAGGCAATTAATTTATTTCAGCACATAGGCAGTTTGTGCTTTCAGTATATGCTGCTTTGTATATCAAGTTTCTGTTTATTGAAAGTCGCAGCTCTGGTATATACTGCTAAAAAAAATAAAAAACCTTAAACTCATCTTTTGCAGACTCTCCCCTACTCACCACCACCCATCCGGTCTTCATGGCATCTTTGGATCAGTGGCAATGATGCTGAAATCCTCCGCATCTCAGTTGCTAGGCTTAGGCTTCTGGGCTTGGGACCTGGGATGGTTCTGCACATGCGCCTACAAAGGTTGCAGCCCATGATGTCTCAATTCGACCTTTGCGGGCACATGGGCAGAATCCTCCTAGCAAGAGCAAACTCGGAAGCTTCAGCCTAACAACCAAGGCATCAGGGATTTCAACACCATCGATGCCAATCTGAAGATGCGACGAGGACTGGATGGGTGACGGTGAGGGGCAAAGGGGCTGGAGTGGTGAGTAGTTAGGTGAATATAAAGATTTGTATTATTTTGTTACTTAATAAGCATAATAAAAGGACATTTATTTGCAGAGAATAGCTTCTTCGCAAATCAAATTTCCCAGGAAAATAAAGGTGCAGACAAGCGAATTTGAATCTTACCTGATATGATCATCTTCAGAAAGAATGGTAGAAAAGTTTGTTCAAAGAGGATATAAAATAAAAGAAGTAAAAAAAAGGTGGAAGATATGGTGTTATATTCTGTGACACCACTAGGTTCATATAGAAAAAAATATCATTAGGGAAATATTTAATTTGTGCAGATCCAATACCTCCAAAACTGTCAAGATAAATGTTTTTATATACTAAAACCGAATAGTTCTCACCCCATTTTGAAGTAAAAATAACACAGCGTTAGGGGTAATTGCTTTAAACACCCTTCTCAAGGATATAAAATTATATTCCTTTTGGGAAGGAATAAAAAAGTGATTTCCTGTTTGCAGATCGGGTATGTGCACACAGTCAGTAAACGCTGCAGGTTGGACGCTGTGTACATCTGCAGTGTCCAACCTGCAGCATCCAGATGTTACAGCATAGTTGATGGGATTTCCAGAAATCCCATGTTCACTCTGCGTTCAAAGACGCAGGAGGCAGACCGCGTAATTGGACACGTGGCGCGTCTTTCCAGACCGCAGCATGTCTATTTACGATGCGGAGGCGCTCAGTCCCCTCAGTGCAAATTTCCGTTAGATTATCATTAGATGCAGTAAAACTGCATCTAATTATTAGTCACATGTGTAATAACTGTGAGAACGCAGCTTACTATGCATATGTACTAATTTACATATGTTTAATCCTGTGTCACATCCAGAAGTACGTGACAGGACCGTGTCACACTTGTGAGTGTGATGTGAGAAACTCGCATCAACACCGCACACTCCAGTCCCGAGTGCCAGGTGTTGATGTGAGAGACTTACTCGAGTTTCTGACAACACACTCGCAAGTGTGACACCGGCCACAGAGTAAGTTCCTGAAAGCAGGGAGAAAAATACGTAATGTCCTTTCCTTTTCTTTTTACTAAATAAATATTTTTTTTTTAAAAATGGCATGGGCTCCTGCACAATTTTCTGTGCCAGAGAGGGAAAGCCAGCGACTGGGGGCCAATGTTTATAGCCTGGGAAGGGGGTAATATCCATAGAGCTTCCCATGTTATTAATATCAGCCCGCAACTGTCTGCATAGCCTTTACTGGCTATTAAATAGGGGGACCCCCTAAAAAAATGACGTGGGGTCCCGCTATAATTAATAGCCAGAAAAGGCTATACAGACAGCGGCAGGCTGATATTCATAGCCTAGAAAGGGACCATGGATATTGGCCCCCCTGGCTACAAACACCAGCTCACAGTCTCCCAGAAATGGTGCATCTCTAAGATGCGCCAATTCCGGCACTTAGATTGTCTCTTCCTACTGCCCTATAGCAATGGCATATGGGGTAATAGTTGTGGGGTTGATGTCACCTTTGTATTGTAAGGTGACATCAAGCCCAGCTTAGTAATGGAGAGGTGTCAATAAGATACCTATCCATTACTAATCCTAGAGTTATTAAAGAGTTAAAAAAAACACAGCCAGAATAAAGTCTTTTAATGAAATTAAGCACAAAGCATTGTTTGCCATCTTTATTGTTCTGCTAATCCATGCAAAGCCCTCGTTCTCCTGTAAATGAAAATAAAAAAATAAACAACAACAAATACTTCTTGCTCCAACGTAGTCCTTACTAATGAGTGTCCCACGATGAGTTCAGCTCTGCTACATCAGGATGACTGACATCAAGACATAGCAGAGCTTGTAGATGACCACCGCAGATGTCACCTGCACTGTAGTTCTCGCGGTCAGCTGACTGTGAGAACTAGCCTAGTGTGACCGGAGATAACTCCGGCGTTCAATTGCACGGCAGTTCTCGCGGTCTGCTCCATCATCGCGAGAACTGCAGTGGACGCGAACTTCCGGCGGTGACAAGGTAAGACCATATGTAAATTAGTACACATGCGTAGTAAGCTGTGTTTTCGTAGTTATTACGTATGTGACCAATCTTTAGATGCGGTTTTACCGCATCTAATGATAGTCTATGGGAAATTTAAGCTGCAGGGACAGAGCATCTCCGCATCGTGAATAGACATGCTGCGGTCTATAAAGACGTGCCGCATGTCCGTTTACGCAGGTCAGCTGCCTGCATCTCTGAATGCATAATGGAGATGGGATTTCTTGAAATCCCCTCCACTATGCTGTAACATCTGGACGCTGCGGGTTTGACGCTCAGGATGTACGCAGCATCAAACCTGCTGCGTTTGTTGACCGTGGAAACATACCCTAAGACCCCAATTCCTCAAAGCAAATTTGCCTGAATTTTCAACTTCAAGTTGCACAAAAAAATTGCCAATTCTACCATTTTCACAGATCGACCAAACTGGCAAGAGTTGTGACGGGACCGGTACGCGTTAAACCACATGCCATTTAATAAATGATAAGCTGTGGCATTTCCTACAATAGAAAACTTATTACACTATGTTTTTAATGTTATAGCTCATTTAAAATACATTTTGGGGGTTACAGATTCTCTTTAAGGTATTATGTAGTGCCGATTGAAAAGAATCGATTTCATGGGTTGTCACACATAGACACATAAAGCATCCATATCTCATGACAGAGTATTACAAAATAATATTTTCTTCAAAGCTGATGATCTTGCAGTACACATCTCAGTATAAGCTGAGCCAAGAGGCAAGGTAAGAAATGGCAACAATTTGTGACTCAAATAAAGATGTTTTCTTCCATACTTTTCCTCTTGGCTCAGCATATCCCAATATGTATGGCACACGATTACTAGCATCAAAAACTAGTCAGAATTTATTTTTGGTGCTTTGCCCAATCCTATAGAAAGATATACACTCACTGGCCACTTTATTAGGTACACCATGCTAGTAAGGGGTTGGACCCCCTTTTGCCTTCAGAACTGCCTCAATTCTTCGTGGCAGAGATTCAACAAGGTGCTGGAAGCATTCCTCAGAGATTTTGGACCATATTGACATGATGGCATCACACAGTTGGCGCAGATTTGTCGGCTGCACATCCCTGATGCGAATCTCCCGTTCCACCACATCCCAAAGATGCTCTATTGGATTGAGATCTGGTGACTGAGGAGGCCATTTGAGTACAGTAAACTCATTGTCATGTTCAAGAAACCAATCTGAGATGATTCGAGCTTTATGACATGGCGCATTATCCTGCTGAAAGTAGCCATCAGATGTTGGGTACATTGTGGTCATAAAGGGATGGACATGGTCAGCAACAATACTCAGGTAGGCTGTGGCGTTGCAACGATGCTCAATTGGTACCAAGGGGCCCAAAGAGTGCCCAGAAAAAATTCCCCACACCATGACACCACCACCACCAGCCTGAACCGTTGATACAAGGCAGGATGGATCCATGCTTTCATGTTGTTTACGCCAAATTCTGACCCTACCATCCGAATGTCGCAGCAGAAATCGAGACTCATCAGACCAGGCAACGTTTTTCCAATCTTCTACTGTCCAATTTCGATGAGCTTGTGCAAATTGTAGCCTCAGTTTCCTGTTCTTAGCTGAGAGGAGTGGTACCCAGTGTGGTCTTCTGCTGCTGTAGCCCATCTGCCTCAAAGTTCGACGCACTGTGCGTTCAGAGATGCTCTTCTGCCTACCTTGGTTGTAACGGGTGGCAATTTGAGTCACTGTTGCCTTTCTATCAGCTCGAACCAGTCTGCCCATTCTCCTCTGACCTCTGGCATCAACATGGCATTTCCGGCCACAGAACTGCCGCTCACTGGATTTTTTTTCTTTTTCGGACCATTCTCTGTAAACCCTAGAGATGGTTGTGCGTGAAAATCCCAGTAGATCAGCAGTTTCTGAAATTCTCAGACCAGCCCTTCTGGCACCAACAATCATGCCACGTTCAAAGGCACTCAAATCACCTTTCTTCCCCATACTGATGCTCGGTTTGAACTGCAGGAGATTGTCTTGACCATGTCTACATGCCTAAATGCACTAAGTTGCCGCCATGTGATTGGCTGATTAGAAATTAAGTCTTAACACACAGTTGGACAGGTGTACCTAATAAAGTGGCCAGTGAGTGTAAAAGGAGTATGGCACTGTCAGCTCCTCCGTGACTGGGGACTAAAAGTTACAGAAACTTTTTAGCAAGATTTTTGCTGCACTCTTCCCCATATGGTAAAATGGTTTCTTCAAACTTCTGTGAACCTGTCATTGTATCAATAAGTACTGTATATATGGGACAACATTTGCATTCATTGACTCACTGGTGGCGTCTTCTCTGCTTGTAGATGTACTCTTTGCGCTTTCTTCTCAATTTGGTCCAGACTTTCATGACGGCTTCTCCCAGCTGCGCCTCATTTGTCAGCCAGATATCTCTTTGCCTAATACTTTTGCAGCAGATTCTTCCCCACAGAGCTAAGAGAACCTCATTATAGTGTCTCACACTTGAGGAAACCATGTCACGTGAAACATACTTCGGAGTTCCAGTCCAATGGATTTTTGCTTGCATTATTGTATTGTTTTATTTTTATCGCATTGACAGTCATAGTAGTTTCTAATGTTCCTATTGTAGTTTGTAACTTGGGGAGCACTAAACTCTAAGCCCCTCTATTCATCTGTTTACTGTCATGCGCACTCTATTACCGCCTATATTTAATATTTTGTGAATAGCCCCACTGCACTTTATATTTTGAGACTGTCATTCCTTCATTAATATGTGTATTTAAACAATTTTAAACTTTGTTATTATTGTGTTACCTTTTTGTATGGTATTCAATAAAGTTTTAGCTTTTTAAGAATGCAGCAGTACTTCTTAGGTGTAATATTGCTTAGCAGTGTCTACATTATATGTGTCTTCTCTTCAGGATGACCAGTTCTACCTAGCAAGAGTGCACCTGACCCAAACCTGGTTAATTCCAGTTAAATAGGTTTTAACTTGAATGCATCGTTCTTAACAGAATACTACAAAAATGTATTACATCATACCTTCCAACTGTCCCAGATCCAATCTGGCTGTCTTGAATTTGGGGAGCTGTCCTGCTGTCGCAAGCGCTTGAGGGTATCACAGATATATCTGGATTAATGATGAGAGAGTATACTCGTTGCTCGTTTTCCCGAGCATGCTCGGGCGATCTCTGAGTATTTTGGTGTGTGCAGAGATTTAGTGTTTGTCGACGCAGCTGCATGATCTGCGGCTGCTAGATAGGCTGAATACATGTGGGGATTGCCTGCTTGTTAGGAATTCCATGCAAGTATTTAGGTTGCCTTGCAGCCGTAAATCATGCAGCTGTGTCGACAAACACTAAATTTCCGAGAGCGCCAAAATTCTCAGAGAACACCAGAGCATGCTCGGGAAAACCCGAGCAATGAGTATACTCGCTCATCACTAATCTGGATATTACAGTGGAGTAGGGAACCATTAGATCCCACTTCAACTATTCAGTCTATGTAGAATCTGAAGTCTCTGCCTGAATTGGGTCACCTGACTTCTCAGGTCAGTGACTTAGCAGTGAAGATAAGGAGCAGGGGACAGAGGTGAAATGTACATGTATACATGTATGTATCTGAGTTATGTATGTTTATATACATGTATTTATGTATGTATGGTGTGACAAAGTCACTGGTAATGTAATGGATAGGAGATATGTATTACTGAGATTGTTCGCTTCAGTGATATATCGGACATTTTAAGGGCTAGGTTCTTTTGTGAACAGCTGAAGAGTGGGAGGGAGGGTGTTCACCACATCTCCACCCCAGGGTGTGGTTTAGGATATAGGTAAATAGTCAGCCTTCTGAGTCATTCAGGGTTCCGTGTGCCTGGAGGCAAGAACTCCAGAGCTTTGTTATGCTAAACTGGGCTGAACTCAGTTGTTGTTCCTGAGAAGGAGGATACTCGCAACCACATGGTCTGTGCGCTACACTCTCTTTTGTTTTTTGATGAACTTTGCATTGGTTTATGCCTTACTTTAATAAACCATCAGAAGATTCAAACAAGAAAGATTCCTGCGTCTACTTCTGTGAGCAGTAAAGTGAGCGAGTTTACCCCAGTGTGTATACTGTATATATATGTAGCAGAGCTATATGTGTTGATGTTTTTTGAGGTGTGTTTAGGTAGCAGCACTGTGTGTGTGTTAATGTTGCAGAGTTGTGTATTGATGCAGCAGAGCAGAGAGTTGATATACGAGAGCTTTGAATATGGGGAAAACCTACTGTGTGCGGATCTCTGTGTGAAAGTCTGTGATGGACATCAAACTGTGTGAGAGGGAACGGTTGGGACTGTGAAAGGGGCACTATACTGTGTGGGAACACTAGTGGGCTTTAGTATGAGCATTATTTCTATGTCAGCACATATGAATAACTGATCAAGGTTAGGGTACTTAATGTAAAATAAAAATTGCTACGCCATTCTACGCATGCCCCATAATTCAAAGTTGGGAGGTACGTTCCATATTTTACCAATAATAAATGTTTTAAGGCAGCAGGGAAATGAGAGAAAGGGAGAGATATGGATATTTCTTACATCCTAAACATCATAAATAATCTTACTACTGTCCAATAAAATGTGTTTCATGTAAATGGGAAAATATAGACAGGAAAGAGTACAGTCGATAGTGATGACTGTAAATAAAGACATTCCATGTCAGCATGAAAAAAAGATATTCCTAATCATTAACACTGATCCATGTATAATAACTGTGTAGTTTAATATTTTATTACATTCTGATTGGACAGCCGTGCCGCTGCTGCTTTACTTTTGATTTACGAATGCGCTAAAGTCCAAAAATTCTGGCATTTTCCTATTAGCTCCCAATCTTTTGATTACCATGCAGCGTAGGTTAAGACTTCAACACATGCCTAGAAAAGGCTGGCACTAGTAGCTGTTCTGATGAGACCAAAAATATAATGGTACAATGTAACCTATGATAGGAAATGCTATACCGGCTCCAGATGCTTTATCGGCACCACATTGTGCCAGCAAATCCTGGACAGCCCCATCAGAATCACAACACAAACTTTTGCTTTAGCACAGCTCCAAATGCACTTAAGCTTTTTATTTACTCAGGGAGATAAATTCTTTTTATCCTTTCTATCCTTTATTATAACTGCTAAGAAATGGTGTGTACTTGGTTTCTGGCTGCAGGCCTGCCTCTTAAGAACTTTTTTATTCACATCTACCCTGCAATTGTCGATTTTTCACAGCACAGAAAAACTACTGGAGAACTTTCTGTACCAAATGTCTATGGTTCGATAAGGGGGATCAGCACCTGGTGTAAATTAATAAGTGCCATTATTTCTAGTTATAAATCTTCAATATCTTCACTTGATCAATAAATCATTTCATTTGCCCATCCTCAATTCTGCCTCAATTTATACCGACCTACCATGACCAACAAAAAATTAAAAAAGTGTCTAGATCAAAATAGGTTTCACGACCTTTGACGCCACGTAGGCGTCATGAAAAGTCGTGCCAGAACGACCCATGACGCCTATGTGGCGTCATGACTTTAAAGCCCCCCTGCGGGTCGGGTGACCTAGGTCACTGAAAGGTCACCCGACCCGCAGATACAGGGGGCTTTGTTCTTCGCCACAGGGGGCGTGGCTTCGCCCCCACGTGGCTACGATCGCTCTGATTGGCTGTTAAAAGTGAAACAGCCAATCAGAGCGATAGTAATATTTCATCAATGAAAATTGATGAAATATTACAATCCAGCCATGGCCGATGCTGCTGTAGCATCGGACATGGCTGGAGACACAGATTCCACACCCCCCACCGGCGATCGCCCCCCCCGCAACTGAATGACAGCGGCGATCTGCTGCCGCTGTCATCATCTGCCCTCCTCCCATTCCCTCTGCTCCCTGCCAGATTCCGATAACCCCCTCACCCCCTCTCACCTCCCCCAGCACCTTCTAAGTCCCCCTGTCGCTCCCGGTGTCCGGCGGGTCCGGTTCATGGGCGCCGCCATCTTAGAAAATGGCGGGCGCATGCGCAGTGCGCCCGCCCGAATCTGCCGGCTACAGATTCCATTCTTTCATTTTGATCACTCTCACAGTGATCAAAATGAAAGAAAAAGTAAATAAACCCCCTGATTATCACCCCCATAGGTAGGCACAACTAATAAAATAAAGAAAATATTTTTATTTTTATTTTTCCATTAGGGTTAGGGTTAGGGTTGAAAAGAGGGTTAGGGTTAGGGTTGAAAAGAGGGTTAGGGTTAGGGTTGAAAAGAGGGTTAGGGTTAGGGTTGAAAAGAGGGTTAGGGTTGGAAAGAGGGTTAGGGTTGGAAAGAGGGTTAGGGTTGGAAAGAGGGTTAGGGTTAGGGTTGGAAAGAGGGTTAGGGTTGGAAAGAGGGTTAGGGTTAGGATTGGAAAGAGGGTTAGGGTTGGAAAGAGGGTTAGGGTTAGGGTTGGAATTAGGGTTAGGGTTGGAATTAGGGTTAGAATTAGGGTTAGGGTTGGAATTAGGGTTAGCGTTGGAATTAGGGTTAGGCTTGTGGTTAGGCATGTGTTGGGGTTAGGGTTGGAGTTAGAATTGAGGGGTTTCCACTGTTTAGGCACATCAGGGGGTCGCCAAACGCGACATGGTGCAACCATTGATTCCAGCCAATTTTGCATTCAAAAAGTCAAACGGTGCTCCCTCCCTTCCAAGCCCTGACGTGTGCCCAAACAGTGGTTTACCCCAACATATGAGGTATCAGCGTACTCAGGAAAAATTGCACAACAACTTTTGGGGACTAATTTCTAGTGTTACCCTTGGGAAAATAAAAAATTGGGGGCTAAAAAATTATTTTTGTGGAAAAAAATGATTTTTTCATTTTCACGTCTCTGCATTATAAACTTCTGTGAAGCACTTGGGGGTTCAAAGTGCTCACAACACATCTTACATACGTTCCTTGGAAGGTCTAGTTTCCAAAACGGGGTCACTTGTGGGGGGTTTCCACTGTTTAGGCACACAGGGGCTCTGCAAACGTAATGACGACCAACGCAGACTATTCCATCAAAGTCTGCATTTCAAAACGTCACTACTTCCATTCCGAGCCTTGACGTGTGCCCAAACAATGGTTCCCCCCCACATATGGGGTACCAGCGTACTCAGGACAAACTGGACAACAACTTTTGGGGTTCAATTTCTCCTGTTACCCTTGTGAAAATAAAAAATTGCGGGCTAAAAAATCATTTTTTGAGGAAAAAAAAAAATTTTTTATTTTCACGGTTCTGCGTTATAAACTTCTGTGAAGCACTTGGGGGTTCAAAGTGCTGCTCACCACACATCTAGATAAGTTCCTTGGTGGTCTAGTTTCCAAAATGGGGTCACTTGTGGGGGGTTTCCACTGTTTAGGCACATCAGAGGCTCTGCAAACGTAACATGATGCCCGCAGACCATTCGATCAAGTCGGTATTTCAAAACGTCACTACTTCCCTTCCGAGCCCCGACGTGTGCCCAAACAATGGTCCCTCCCCACATATGGGGTATCAGTGTACTCAGGACAAACTGGACAACAACTTTTGGTGTCCAATTTCTCCTGTTACCCTTGTGAAAATAAAAAATTGCGAGCTAAAAATTCATTTTTTGAGGAAAAAAAAAGATTTTTTATTTTCATGGCTCTGCGTTACAATCTTCTGTGAAGCACCTCGGGGTTCAAGGTGCTCACTACACATCTAGATAAGTTCCTTGGGGGGTCTAATTTCCAAAATGGGGTCACTTGTGGGGGGTTTCCACAGTTTAGGTACATCAAGGGCTCTGCAAATGTAACATGATGCCCGCAGACCATTCCATCAAAGTCTGCATACCAAAACGTCACTACTTCCCTTCCGAGCCCTGACGTGTGCCCATACAGTGGTCATCCCCCACATATGGGGTATCAGCATACTCAGGACAAACTGGACAGCAACTTTTGGGGTCCAATTTCTCCTGTTACCCTTGTGAAAAAAAAATTGCGTGCTAAAATTCATTTTTTTTTAGGGAAAAAAATGATTTTTTATATTCACGGCTCTGCATTATAAACTTCTGTGAAGCACTTGGGGGTTCAAGGTGCTCACCACACATCTAGATAAGTTCCTTGGGGGGTCTAGTTTCCAAAATGGGGTCACTTGTGGGGGGTTTCTACTGTTTAGGCACACAGGGGCTCAGAAAATGTAACATGATGCCCGCAGACCATTCCATCAAAGTCAGCATTTCAAAATGTCACTACTTCCCTGCTGAGCCCCAACGTGTGCCCAAACAGTGGTTCCCCCCCACATATGGGGTACCAGCGTACTCAGAACAAACTGGACAACAACTTTTGGGGTCCAATTTATCCTAGTACCCTTGTGAAAATAAAAAATTGCCAACTAAATAAATTTTTTTTAGGAAAAAAAAAGATTTTTTATTTTCACTGCTCTGCATTATAAACTTCTGTGAATCACCTGGGGGTTCAAAGTGCTCACTATGCATCTAGATAAGTTCCTTAGGGGGTCTAGTTTCCAAAATGGGGTCATTTGTGGGGGAGCTCCAAAGTTTAGGCTCACAGGGGCTCTCCAAACACGACATGGTGTCCGCTAACGATTGGAGCTAATTTTCATTTCAAAAAGTCAAATGGCGCTCATTCCCTTCTGCGCCCTGCCGTGCACCCAAACAGTGCCCCCCCCCACATATGGGGTACCAGCATACTCAGGACAATCTGGACAACAACTTTTGTGGTCCAATTTCTCTTGTTAGCCTTGTGAAAATAAAAAATAGCGTGCTAAAAAATCATTTTTGAGGAAAAAAAATGATTTTTTATTTTCACTGCTCTATGTTATAAACTTTTGTGAAGCACTTGGGGGTTCAAAGTGCTCACTACACATCTAGATAAGTTCCTTAAGGGGTCTAGTTTCCAAAATGGTGTCACTTGTGGGGAGCTCCAATGTTTAGGCACACAGGGGCTCTCCAAACGCGACATGGTGTCCGATAACGATTGGAGCTAATTTTCCATTCAAAAAGTCAAATGGCGCTCCTTCCCTTCCGGGCCCTGCCGTGCACCCAAACAGTGGTTTATGACCACATATGAGGTATCGGTGTACTCAGGAGAAATTGCCCAACAAATTTTAGGATCCATTTTATCCTGTTGCCCATGTGAAAATGAAAAAACTGAGGCTAAAAGATAATTTTTGTGAAAAAAAGTACTTTTTTTTTTATGGATCAATTTGAGAAGCACCTGGGGGTTCAAAGTGATCACTATGCATCTAGATAAGTTCCTTGGGGGGTCTACTTTCCAAAATGGGGTCACTTGTGGGGGAGCGCCAGTGTTTAGGCACACAGCGACTCTCCAAACGCGACATGGCAAGCGTTAAATATTCCAGCATATTTTCCATTCAAAAAGTCAAATGGCACTCCTTCCCTTCTGAGCCCTGCCGTGCGCCCAAACAGTGGTTTTTAACCACATATGAGGTATCGGTGTACTCAGGGGAAATTGCCCAACAAATTTTAGGATCCATTTTATCCTGTTGCCCATGTGAAAATGAAAAAATTGATGCTGAAAGAAAATTTTTGTTGGAAAAATTAAAATGTCCTTTTTTTCCTTCCATGTTGCTTTAGTTCCTGTGAAACACCTAAAGGGTTAATAATCTTCTTGAATGTAGTTTTGAGTAGCTTGAGGGGTGCAGTTTTTAGAATGGTGTCACTTTTGGGTATTTTCTGCTATATAGACCCCTCAAAGTGACTTCAAATGTGAGGTGGTCCCTAAAAAAAATGGTTTTGTACATTTTGTTGTGAAAATGAGAAACCACTGGTCAACTTTTAACCCTTATAACTTCCTAACAAAAAAATATTTTGCTTCCAAAATTGTGCTGATGTAAAGTAGACATGTGGAAAATGTTATTTAGTAACTATTTTGTGTCACATAACACTCTAGTTTAACAGAATAAAAATTCAAAATTTGAAAATTGCGAAATTTTCAAAATTTTCGCCAAATTTCTGATTTTTTTCACAAATAAACGCAAAAATTATCGATCTAAATTTACCACTAATATGAAGCCCAATATGTCACGAAAAAACAATCTCAGAATCGCTAGGATGCGTTGAAGCGTTCCAGAGTTATTACCTCATAAAGGGACACTGGTCAGAATTGCAAAAAATGGCCAGGTCATTAAGGTCAAAATAGGCTGGGTCATGAAGGGGTTAATAACTCATTTATACCTTCCTTTTAAACAATGGTTTCCATTTATATCACATTAAGTGAGAAGATTCCTTTTTTAGTCTTCACATTATAAATCCTACAACTACATGCAATTTCACATGTAATATGACTTAATTAATGATTTCAATAAAGGTAATGAGCATACTGTAGAAAACCCAGGTAGGACATGGCAAAATCCTAGCTCTTCAGGGTTGATTAGACAAGGACACATACCTAGTTTTTTTTAAGCTAGAACCATGCCTGCTCACTAGGTGTATGATTCTTCAGGATGGAGTAGAGTCAAGGCTGGTGCTGGTGAGTGACCAGCCAGAATGTGAGTCTTTTTCTCTGAGGATTTTGTTAACCTCATGGTGGGCCAAACTAATTTGTATGCTCATCAATTTTTGGCACAAAACCCCTGTTTCATCATTTTCTAACGGGACTCCTGTAGATGCAGTTGAAATGATGCAGTTTTGGGGCCTGGTCCTTCACATGGGGATCCTGAAGAAGCCATAACTTCGGCAATATTGGAGTGTTGATGTTTTATACAACACTCCAGTGTTACGAATGGTCATGGCCCGTACACATTTTGAGGCCATCCACAAATTTCTCCAATATACCGATAATGCAGAGTGTCCCCCACAAGATGACCCTAACTTTGACCATCCAATCAAAGTTCGGCAGCTCATCAAATACTTCAACAAAAAGTTTGGTTAAGTGTACGTGCCTCAAAGGGACATCTCAGTGGATGAGTCCTCAATTCATTTCAGGGGGAGGCTCAAATTCCGTCAGAACCTGCCCAGGAATAGAGACAGGTATGAAATTAAACTTCATAAGCTCTGTGAGAGTACCTCAGGGTAGACCTAGAGGTTTAGAGTTTATGAAGGAAAGGACACCTGGATTGAACCCCCTAAATGCCCCCCTGTCCTGGGAGTGAGTGGGAAAATTGTATGGGATTTGGTGCACCCACTGCTGGATAAAGGTTATCACCTCTACATGGATAACTTTTATACCATCATCCCACTCTTCAAAATCCTCTGTTTGTGTGGTACCGCAGCCTGAGGTACTGTCCACAAAAATCAGAGAGGCCTCCCAAAAACACTAATTGGGCAGATGCTCAGAAGGGGTGACAGCAGAGCCCAATGTAGCGACCTTCTGCTGGTGGTCATGTACAAGGACAAGAGGGATGTCTTTTTCTTGACCACCATGCAGGGTTATGGAAGCACCCTCAGCGCTGTATGCGGTACCTCTGCACAGGTCAGCAAACCAGACTGTGTACTGAGGTACAACAGAAACATGGGGGGCATTGATTTCTCTGATCAACTCCTCCAGCCGTACAATGCTTTGAGAAAAGCTAAGGTGTGGTACAAGAAGCTAGCCATGCACATCGTACAGATGGCAATGCTCAATGCTTTCCTGCTTTCACGATGTGCAGACCTGTTATGAATGGGTCACCGAGGAGGATAGCAGGCCCGAGCTAAGCCACAGAAAACCAGAGAGGTTGGTAACTAAGCGGATTGCAGACCCCTGATCCTATCCACACAACCAGCAGTAGCCGTGGAGCATACCTACGATGATCCTAGACGCCTCGACACAGCCGGAGAGCTAACTAAGCCTAAAGCAAGAAAGAGGAAATCTAAACTGCCCCGGAGCAGACCCCAAAGGAATACATAGCCCCCAAACATATTGTCGGTGAGACAAGACGAAAACACAAACGCAGGCAGGAAAATAGACTGAGCAAATGATGGGGCCCACACTGACTAGACAGAACAGGAAAGGAAAGACACTATCTGCAATCATGCAAAAAACCCTGCAAAAACTACAACATGTCTGATGCACAAAAAAACACTGAAGTCGCACGACTTCGCCCCCACTATATCAGCACTCTTGTATATTCTGAAAGCAAAACAAAAAGAGACCAATATAACAGGGGACAAAACAAACTGGCAGCAGCAGTAACATATGGGCGGTGATTCAGCACAGCCCCAGCCGGAGCTGGCTGACCCACACATAGCAGAGATAGACAAAACCAGATCAAATGCAAACAGAATAGCAAATTAACCACTTAGCTGAACCATGCAGGGACAGAGCAGGAGACATCAGACCTCAGAAGGCACAGGAAGAAAATCACCAGCAGGGATAGAGGGAGTCAGCTGTCTTAAATCCCAATCTGAAACCCCAGATCTCCAATCGTAATCCTCATTATCAGGTGGCCAGCCTTTGTCAATCAGATCAGCTCCACTACCTCCAGTAACCACCAGAGGGAGCCCAGAAAGAGATCTCTCAACCCCTCTGTCAATCTGACCAGCTCCACTACCATCAGTAATAACCAGAGGGAGGCCAGAAAGAGAATTCACAACACAGACCACACCGATACATAGTACCTTCAGTTCCAGGAGGTAGTGATCAAAGCCCTGATATTTGGCACTCAGGAAGGAGTGGGCCCCAGTACTTCTGGAACTGAAGGTGCTTGTATCGTACCAGATCAACATTTCCTGGAAAAGATCACTCAAAGAGGAAATAAAGGTAAGTCGCAAAAGAGGTGCCGAGTGTGTTAAAAAAAGGGGAATACACAGGTACACCCTTTATCAATGCCCAATAAACCTGGTCTGTATATGAAAGAATGCTTCAGTATGTACCACACCTCCATGCACTACTAAATTCATTTCTAACTTGCACAACTGATGTATGACAACCTGACGAACACTACAGAAAGTCTGCATTCCAAAACATCACTACTTTCCTTCTGAGCCCCGATGTGTGCCCAAACAGTCATTTCTCCCTCATTTAGGGTACCAGCATACTTAGGACAAATTGGACAACAACTTTGGGGTCCAATTTCTCCTGTTATATTTGTGAAAATAAAAAAATTGGGGGCTTAAAAGATCATTTTTGTGGAAAAAAATGATTTTTTATTTTCATGGCTCTGCCTTATAAACTTTAGTGGAGCACTTGGGGGTTCAAAGTTCTCACCACACATCTAGATAAGTTCCTTGGGGGGTCTACTTTCCAAAATGGTGTCACTTGTGGGGGGTTTCTACTGTTTAGGAACATCAGGGACTCTCCAAACGCGACATGGCATCCGATCTCAAGTCCAGCCAATTTTTGTTTGAAAAAGTCAAACAGCGCTCCTTCCCTTCCGAGCTCTGCCTTGCACCCAAACAGTAGCTCCCCCAACATATGGGGTATCAGCATACTAAGGACAAATTGGACAGCAGCTTTTGTGGTCCAATTTCTCCAGTTACCCTTGGGAAAATAAAATATTGGGGGCTAAAATATCATTTTTGTGGGAAAAAATTATTTTTTATTTTCACGGCTCTACATTATAAACTTTAGTGAAACACTTGGGGGTTCAAAGTGCTCACCACACATCTAGATAAGTTCCATTGGGGGTTTAGTTTCCAAAATGGGGTCACTTGTGGGGGGTTTCCACTGTTTAGACACATCATGGGCTCTCCAAACGTGACATGGAGTCCAATCTCAATTCCAGCCAATTTTGCGTTGAAAAAGTCAAACGGTGCTCCTTCTCTTCTGAGCTCTGCCTTGCACCTAAACAGTGTTTTTTCTCAATACATTGGGTATCAGCATGTTGAGGAGAAATTGCATTATAAATTTTGGGGTTTATTTTTCCTGTTACCCTTATGAAAATAAAAAAAATTGTGCAAATTTACGTTTTAGTGAAGTTTTAGGAACTTGCTCCTAAGACCTTGTGGGGGCATTACAACACAGAGCCAGACACCAATCAGAGGACAATAAAACATCCAGACTCCTTATCTATGAACTGGTCCAATATTTATGTTTATCCCTTTCCCATAATGATAGTTCTGCTTCACGTCACTTGTCTTGTCTATTGCATTTTTTCTGTGCTGTGTTGTGTATAAATATGTGACTCTTCAGATTTTGTATAAGTCAATGCCTGATAAAAAGACCTGTGTAGTCTCGAAAGCTTGCAATGTGTTACCATCTTTTCAGTTAATCATTAAAACGTATCAACCAGGACTCTCAATTCTGAATATTTTTCCGTTTTAGTGAAAAAAAGTTAAATGTTCATTTTTTCCTTTCACATTCCATTAATTTCTGTGAAGCACCTGAAAGGTTAATAAACTTCATGAATGTGGTTTTGAGCTCCTTAAGGGGTGCAGTTTTTAGAATGTTGTCACTTTTGCTTATTTTCTGCCATATAGACCCCTCTACATGACTTTAAATGAGAGGTGCTCCCTAAAAAAAATGGTTTTGTAAATTTTCCTGTAAAAATGAGAAATCGCTGGTCAACTTTTAACCCTTATAACGTCTTAACGATAAAAAATTTTGTTTGAAAAAATTGTGCTGCTGTAAAGTAGACAAGTGGGAAATGTTATTTATGAACTATTTTGTGAGACATATTACTCTGATTTAAGGGCATAAAAATTCAACATTTTAAAATTTCAATACTTTCCACATTTTTGCCAAATTTCAATTAAACACAAAAAAAAACATTCTCAGAATCGCCAAGATCTGTTGAAGGGTTCCAGAGTTATTACCTCATAAAAGGACAGTGGTCAGAATTGTAAAATTAGTCCCGTCGTTAACGTGCAAACCACCCTCGGGGGGTAAAGGGGTTAAGTCTCTTTCAGAGAAGGTTTTTCTATTTTTTTTTTCCATCCTAAGTTGAAATGCCGACAAAAAAGTACCAAATTCAATAACGCTTGTAACAACAGTCTCCGAGACTCAGCGGCGGTCACTTGATACCCATGATTTTAATGGCTTCAAAGAATCCATCAATACTAATTTTTCAACAGACAACAATGGGCCTTTCACTGCCAATATTTAATAAGCCTCCTACAAGGATCTTAAAGCTTTTTTAGTCTAGGGCAAGGATGAGCAGCATTACTGTGTCCGAAGGAAAATGAATCCTATGGAGCTTGCTCAGCACCAGACAACATTGTGAACACTAGCTATAGCTGATAAAATGGCAGAAGATTAAATGAGGGCTCTGCTGGAAGACATTATGAATGTTTTTACAAACTATTGAGTTTCAATGAGATTGTTGTAAAACTCCATTTGACCTGTTATACTAAAGGATTTTCTAAATTAAACTGTAAATGTAATTGAGGGCTCAGAATGTGAAACCGCCTTGAACTGAGCTAATTTCAAGAGCGTTCTCAGGCGCACGAACGGCATAAATTGCTGTAGAGTTTGCTAGGTTATGTTGAGCCCTAATATTACAGAAGAAGTCGAGAAAAATACTATGTATCAGCAATTCAAGTCATTATGGCTTAATTAAATGTTTCAGTTGTATAGATAGTAAGCTCTACAGTAAATGTACCATTTACCTATTACAGAGATCTGAAAAAAGGAACTTATAAGCAAACAAGGCTTGAAAACAAAGTAGAAATGGTTGCAAGGTGTTTTTTATGCAATTCGCTTCAGAATATGTAGTATATTATGTTTAAAGAATTAAGTGATTGTCTATCTCAGAATACCATTATGTTTAGCAGTGATAGCTACTTTTTTCATTCAGAGCTAAAAATCCTCTAAATAATGTAATAATAATAGTAATAATAATTGGAAAGCCTGCAGGCACCGCTAGAGGGAGCTCAGTAGCTTAATGAATGCAGTTTACATTTTGAACTCATCAACAAAATAATATGTACAATTCTCCTAGGCTCCTTCTATTTATGACCACAAAATCACATTTTTTTTTAATTTAATGCTGTCTGTGCAAGTGATTTGTAGCTATTAAAATGAAAAATTGAATTTAGTCTGTTATAAAGCTACCCTTAGTTTGCACCTGTACACACCATTTTTCAGTTTGGCAGAATTTTGTTATTTATATATAGGCTCTCTGAGCTAGCTCTCCACCCTTCAGCCAATGGCGGTTTTAATTACAGCTGAATCTTACCTGCCTATGTAAATGTAAGCTTCAGTGTAGGAGAGGATTCACAATATGATAGGTTCCCAGTAAAAGGAGATCCCCTTATCGTTGCTGCATGAATTGGCCAATTGATGTGCTAATTATCTCCATCTTTCCCTATTATTTAGAGCAGTAATGCAATTAAAATTTCATATATTTCATGTTTACATGCTAGTAGTGATAGGCGAACCCCTGGATGTTCAGGTCCAATGGGTTTGGACTAACTTTTTAAAAAAAACGTTTTGTTTGGGTACCAGAATCATACCCAAACTCGGACCCCAATCAGATGAATGGGGGACCCAAACATCCATTGTTTACCACGCTGTCATCTGCAGCAGTGTCACATTCAGAAGGTGGAGGACAGATACTGCTTCCATCTCATCAGGGAACGGGACCAAACTGTACATCCACAAGGCAGTGCCCGGCTCCTGTCCTGCATTGTCTGGTGGATATCTGACTGTTTTCACAGAGCAAGTCATTTACTGGATCATGTGCAATGCATTCTCAAGAAAAATAAAATCAAAGATCAGGTTTTTTTGTTTCCGCTATTCTTTACACTATGGAAAGAAAAAAATGAAAAAATAAAAAAATAATATTTTTTTTTTACAGACTGACCATAAATTTACTTAACTCAGTCTAAAGGATTTGCAGAATTTATCGCATTGCCTGTCGGTTAGAAAGAAATAGGACTAGATGAAATGCATTACGACTTGTTTTTGGAACCATGGAGAGCCATTGTCCTGCATTATAACTGTATACACAAGTTTTCCTCATTTTTTGTATAGAAAATATAACTTTTTTGTCTTGAATCCGTACAGTAGTTACTCTGGAAACAGATTTAATATATAATGCTTACTCTGCAAATGGCTGACATTGATATGAGCATGTGCCGAATTGTGAAACTATGTAAAAATGCCAATACACTTGTCAGATGTCAAAAACATTATTGAGTACATTATAATGCCACAGTGTGACTATTTCTCTTCCCGGCCATTGATCCATGTTAATACTTAAAGAGCATTTGTAGATTTTTGCTTAGTAAGCAAAAGGCAATGTAATACAAATGATTATATTCAAGATCTGAAAAGGAGAGCGCATTAAGGTAAAGGAGTATCTGACGCTGAGGATTTTCAATCAATGAATGAAAAGTATAATGTGTTTGGCTTGGAAATAATTCATAGATGCTGTACTAAGCAATTTCTATTCCTAGAAATGAGCAAAAGTTTAAAGGTCCTGGTAAAATTGAAAAAATCTAAGAAATTAGCTCCAAACTACAAACTTGAACATGGCTAGAGATATACGGTGACTTTGGTCATACATCATGAAGATCTGCAGCTTGCCATAGGAACAGGGTTTGGAGTCTACGGATATGTTCACACAGAATTTTTGTGAGGTTTCTGAGCCATGTTTCTGTTCTGCTTGACTTTGCCCTTAATTTTGCCCTTATCAAAGATGGAGTGAGTAGCTTCACAAGGGGCCATCTTGTTCCTGTTTGACTTTTCCTGTTTCCTGCCTGCTGTGTACTAAAGGGACTCTGCACATTATACCTGTGCTTATGTATCTGGATCTTCACCTGCTGCCAAGCTTGGAGAACTTGCATTGTGCCTGCTTCTTCTAAACCTCGGGATTCCCCATTTGTTACTTACCTGCCGTCCTGCGTGACCGCCTCTCCTGTCCGGATCTGCTCTGCTTCTGTCATCTCTGCGGCCTGCTCTCCGCTTGGAGCCCGATCCAGTCTCAGGACCTTAGGACTGTGTGCGCCTGGACCTCAGACTCTCGCCAGTTGGTTCGTACAGACTTTACCTAAATCTACCAATAGAGTACTAGGATTTCATCGATGTATGTGACAAGAAAAATGCAGACAAATTGCCTCCACATCGGCCGTACGATTGCCCCGTGGAACTGCTACCTGGTGCCGCGATTCCGTTCGGTAACATTTACCCTTTGGCTGGGCCAGAATTAAAAGCCCTCAAGGAGTACATCGATGAAAACCTAGCCAAGGGATTTATACGACCATCTTCCTCCCCAGGCGGGTGCCCCGATCTTCTTCGTGAAAAAGAAGGATGGCTCACTCCGCCCATGTATTGATTACCGAGAGCTCAACAAAATTACGATCAGGAACTCCTATCCACTTCCATTAATTCCCGAATTACTGGAAAGGGTGCGACACTAAAATCTTCACGAAATTAGATCTCCGTGGAGCATACAATCTAGTACGGATCCATCCCGGTGACGAGTGGAAGACAGCCTTCCGGTCACGCTATGGACATTTTGAGTACCTCGTCATGGCTTTTGGTCTCCGTAATGCGCCGGCTACGTTTCAACACTTGGTGAATGACATTTTCAGAGACATACTCGATATTTTTGTTGTTGTTTATCTGGATGACATTTTAATCTTTTCCAGCAACATCAAGGAGCATCAGCAGCACGTGAGAGTAGTCTTGGATCGCCTACGGCAGAATCACTTGTATATCAAGCTAGAGAAATGCAAGTTCCACAAAACGGAAATCCAATTCTTGGGGTATGTTATCTCTCCTCAGGGTCTCAGCATGGATGCCAGTAAAACTCAAGCCATCCAGGAGTGGCCAATTCCCAAGTCTGTGAAGGAAGTACAACGATTTATTGGATTGGCCAATTTTTACAGACGATTCATTAAAAATTTTTCAGAGATCGTTATACCCATCACCCAATTGACCCGGAAGAAGATACCATTTGTCTGGTCACCGCAAGCGCAGACAGCATTTTCCAAATTGAAAGCTAAATTTACATCAGCACCGATCCTCGTACACCCGGATCCGGATCGAGCTTTCATAATGGAAGTAGACGCTTCCGACTGTGCAATAGGGGCCATTCTCTCGCAAAGAACAGGTGAGAAAGATCTTTTACATCCTTGTGCCTTTCTTTCGCAGAAATTATCGCCCGCAGAGAAGAATTATGATGTTGGAAATAAAGAGCTATTGACCATTATAACCGCATTCAAGGAATGGAGGCATCTACTGCAAGGAGCATCTCACCAGATTGTCTTACTTACGGACCATCGGAACCTTGAATTCATGAGATCGGCAAGGTGTCTAAAGCCCAGACAGGCCCGATGGACTTTATTCCTTAATCAGTTTGACTTCATTGTTTCCTACAGGCCAGGCTCTCGTAATGGGAAGGCTGATGCTCTATCTAAGATTCACTCAGGTAACGTAACTCCAGAATTACCTCCGAGGACCATACTCTCAGAAACAAACTTCATAGGGGTGTTACACAATCAAGATCTATTAACAAGTATTAGGGAAGCCTACACTGGAGACCCACTACTGATCTGACCCCCCAATCAGGTAAACCTAACCTTGAAAAACAGACTTTGGTTTCAGGGACAACGCCTGTATATTCCGGAAACGGTCAGACTAAGTGTACTAAAATTAATGCATGACTCAAAGATCGCCGGTCATAGAGGAGTCCAGAAGACCCAGGAATTCTTGTCTCGCTTCTTTTGGTGGCCGACCTACCGGAGAGACGTTCAGCATTACGTCTCGTCATGTGAGGTATGTGCAAGATCAAAGGTTCCCCGCTCCTCACTTACGAGATTTCTACAACCCCTCCCTATTCCATCTCGCCCTTGGGGGTCTATTTCAATGGATTTTATTGTAGAGTTGCCTACTTCTAAGGGGAAAAACTCTATCCTAGTAGTGATCGACCGTTTGACCAAGGCTGCCCATTTCATTCCCTGTATCGGTCTTCCGACAGCCAAACAGACAGCGGACCTCATCGTACAAAATGTTTTTCGGCTACATGGAGTTCCTGACGAAGTGATATCAGATCGAGGGGTCCAATTTACCTCAAGATTTTGGCAAAGCTTCTGTGCCACCCTGGACATCAAGGTAAATCTATCATCTGCTTTCCATCTGCAGTCTAACGGACAAACGGAACGGACTAATCAATCCTTGGAGCAGTACTTGCGTTGCTACGTATGCCACTTACAAGATGATTGGGTAAACTTACTCCCGATGGCCGAATTCACGTATAACAACTTGCAGAGTGCCTCCACCAAGCAGTCTCCTTTCTTTGCTAATAAGGGGTATCATCCCAGCATTCTCCCTCGACTCCCGATAGACACGTCCGTACCCGCAGCAGCTGACCGAATTACGTATTTACAACAGAATTTAGAGTCTTTGAAACAAACGCTGGCTGCAGCTCAGGAGAGATACAAGAAGGCTGCAGACAGGTTCCGTAAACCAGCACCAACATACAAGGTAGGAGACATGGTCTGGCTTTCGACAAGAAATTTAAAATTAAGGATTTCGACATCTAAGTTGGGACAGAAATATGTTGGCCCATACAAAATCAACAACATAGTAAGTCCCGTAGCCTGCCGTCTTAAATTGCCTACATCTTTGAAAATACACCCTGCTTTTCATGTCTCCCTGCTTAAACCAGTAGTACCAAATCCCTTTCCCGGATGTACACCCGTTCCACCTGGTCCGGTTCTCATTGACGGGCAAGAAGAATTTATTGTGGAAGGGATCATAGACTCTCGGATCCATAGGAGGAAACTTCAATACTTGGTGAAATGGCAGGGTTACCCATCGGAGGAGAATTCCTGGGAACCTCAGGAGAACATTCGAGCTCCCCGTCTGATCCAACAGTTCCATAGCCGATACCCCAGTAAACCAGATCTAAGGTCGTCCGGAGGACATCCTTGAAGGAGGGAATGGTGTGAGGTTCTGAGCCATGTTTCTGTTCTGCTTGACTTTGCCCTTAATTTTGCTCTTATCAAAGATGGAGTGAGTAGCTTCACAAGGGGCCATCTTGTTCCTGTTTGACTTTTCCTGTTTACCTGTGCTTGTGTATCTGGATCTTCACCTGCTGCCAAGCTTGGAGAACTTGCATTGTGCCTGCTTCTTCTAAACCTCGGGATTCCCCATTTGTTACTTACCTGCCGTCCTACCTGACCGCCTCTCCTGTCCGGATCTGCTCTGCTTCTGTCATCTCTGCGGCCTGCTCTCCGCTTGGAGCCTGGTCCAGTCTCAGGACCTTAGGACTGTGTGCGCCTGGACCTCAGACTCTCGCCAGTTGGTTCGTACAGACTTTACCTGTTGCCAGAACTTATATCTACGTACCGTGCAATACTGAAGCCTGTTTACTGTAATACCCTGAACTACATCTGCATAGTACTGAGACCTGTTGCTACAATACAATACTGAACCTTTGAACATATACTGTGTTTGTCTTCTCTGACCCATGCCACCGAGTTCCATAGAACCTATAGTACTAATTTGACAATTTTGATGCAGAGGCATTTACCTCATTTGCTGTGAAAACTCTAAATAAGGACTGGTCAAACAAATGAAATTCAAAAGTTACATAACTGATTGAATAAGGTTCTTGATGTGTTAAGAAGAGTCTCTGAGTCTACACCACCATAACATGAAGGCATGTTATAAATCTGTCCTGGATATCCCAGGCTCTGCTTCCTTCAGTCAAGTCCGCTAGCCTGGGTTGTGCTCCACGCCACGTTTGGTTCCCCGATGTTGCGCAGTGATGTCATTTTACTAATCCTATTTAAGACACACGGTGTTCTTCACCTTCTGTGCACACCATGCTTTAACTTGCTTCCATTCCTGTCCTCAATTCACACTTGTCTTCCTGCTTGTCACACCAATACAGGGATGGGAAATTAATTTTCCCAAGGGGCCACATCAGAGACCTTAATCTGTTGCATAGCCAACTGGCTGAAATTAATTTTGCTCATTATTGTTGTTTTATATTAATTTTTATCACTTAATATTGAGCAGAATTAAATCTGTTGACGTGCTTCGTCATCTTCAACCCTGATGAAGAAGCACGTTTTGCTTTGAAACGCGTAGGTTTTTGGCCCCAGCTAGGCTCCGTAGCCTTAGCCTGTGACATCACATGCTGTCAGTGCAGGACAGTGTCGTCCCCCCTCAGCTGTGCATCCAGGACGCTACCGGCCGGAGCTATCCTGGCTCTGCCCAGCTCTCTTCTTTACTTGCACCCCAGTCAGCCAGCTCATTCACTTCATCCTCCCAGCTTCTCACCTGCTTATCCAGCATTTACAGTATGTGGATCATTCACTGTGATCAGCACAGCACCTACATTCAGCAGAGCTAGGGTAAGTTTGTATAAGTCCTTTACCGTTCATCAGTGTATCTTGCTGTGGTAGATTTGTATCTCCTGCACGCTTTGCGTATCGGGCTTATGTGTGAAAGGCAGGACTTTCACTTTTACTTTTACGTTATCATCTTTGAATCGTCCTGTGAGCGCGGTGCCTTTCTCTATCTACTTATTATATTATCCCCACACAACCTTCTTGCACAGTATTATGACCCCACATGGCACCGGCACAGTATTAAGCCCCCACATAGCCTTCTTGCATAGTATTATGTCCTCACACAGCCTCTTGCACAATATTTTGCCTCCATACAGCCTACGTGCATGGTATTATGTCCCCACATAGTCCTCTTGCACAGTATTATTTCCCCCCCAAAGCCCCCTGCACAGTATTATATCTTCATAAAGCCCCCTTTCTCAGAAGTGTGTCTCCATACTGTCCCCTTGCACAATATTGTGTCCCCATACAGCCCACTTGTCCAGTATTATGTCCCCACACAGCTCCCTTGCTCAATATTATGTCCCACACAGCCCCCTTGTACAGTATCGTGTCCCAATCCACAGCCCTTACACAGTAATATGTTCTCACGCATCCCTCTTACACAGTATTATGTCCCCACAGTTTCCCACAATATACTGTTAATTAAAAAAAATATCACCTAACCACATTCCCATTCAGCTCCTGTCTATGCTGGAAACTGAGATACAGCGGGCATAATGTAGTGCCGTCAATATGCCTGCTGTGCTCTCAGACTCACAGGTTCAATGATAGAAAAAGAAGCTGACTTCTCTCTGTATGATCATTGTTTTCATCAGTATGTACTGTACATGCATATAGCGGTGAAAATAAAAAGCCAAATGGGGGTGGCCACGTGGTGGGGGACGCCACTACACATGTCCGGCCTCACTGAATTCACTTCTATTGAGCAAGGCCTTGAAAGTTTAGTTAGCTCATGACCACATGTATGCGGGCACTAAGGAATCATGAATGCGTACACTATGCATGCTGTGAAGATTTGTAAGCAGGTTGCGGGATGCAGTGACAGACAGGAGGCAGAGCAAGGGTTAACACTTTTTAAAGAACAGGGGATTAAACAGTCTAATTGCAAAATGATATGCAGAGTTCCGGAACAATGAATCAGGTAACGGCGGTTCTGGTGAAACACTTGTATCAGAAGTTCCTCAGATTGTGACTCCTGCTGGGAAGTCAATAGCGCCGGCAATGATTGGCGTGATGTCTTTTCCAATGGGATCCTGTAGGGCAACAATGCCTCTCCTTCTGGTGGCAGCGGTCAGTCTCCGATACCTTCCGCTGTCCCTAGTCCATATGCTGCAGTGGCAGACAAGGGTGCGCGCCACATTCCTGTGCAAGCCCAATGTGGTCCGCCAAATACTGGCAAAGTCAGGGCGCAAGTGTCTGTCCCGTATGCGGTCCCTCTTATGTGGCACATGTGCTGTACTCACGGGCCCAAAGCATTTGGCACCTTGTTCTCTGTAGTCCCCGGCACACTGCACCTCTCTCTGAAGTCACTGGGTACTCTGCACCTCTCTCTGTAGTCACCGGGCATATACTGCACGTTCCTCTTCCTTTCTGGTCCCCGCTGCTGACAGCGGACGGTGGCCTGCACGATGCTGATGTTCCCAGGATGGAGCACTCCTCTCTCTGACTGCTGCTGAACACGCGGCTTCCCTAAGCGCAGCAGTCCCACTCTCTCTTTTGATTGCTGCAGCACGCTCGGCTTATGTTCTGGCAGTGGTCCCACTGCAGACGGTGGGTCCCTGTTGCAGTGCCGGTACTCAGTGGGAAGGGGAAGCGGAAAGCGTCCCAGTCGCCTGACTGCACGCTGCCCTCTGTTTATGCCAAATTCCGCAGCTGCACTCGCTTTTCCCTTTTATCCCCCATCCCTCCTCGGTCAGGAGGAAGGTCCGCCTTGCTTAAGCTTCCCCCAGGCAACAGGAGATGCAGCCTCGATAGTTCTGGCCACGGCAAACAGGTGCCAGCAGTCCGGTCGTCCGCCTTACAGATTAACAAGTCTGCAGTAACAAATGGTGACTGCAAACTTGAACCCTAAGCCTGGAAAACCCCAACAAAGAGAATGTGTAACAAGAAAGTGACTGATTTTTAAATCTGGTGTTTGTGTTAAATGATTCTTTTTTGTAATTTTTAAAATTGTTTCAGTTTTTTATATTATAATCTATATTTAAAAAAAGCATCAACATGAGAAATCATGCAATTTTCACTCTGGCCACCGGGGCTATTTTAGATTCATGCTTCATTATCTTTACAGAAGACTTTTCAGCAGCCTCTCTATCATACCAAGCAGAATGAAAATGAAGGGTTATAACTCTATACACAGCTAACACAGAATCCACCAATAGTTGAAGTCACATGATACCCTTCCTTCACAGTGACATTTGCACCCGCTCATTAGATGCTTGAATACAATAGTTATGGTGTGAGACTGTTCATTGCTGCTAATGTACGTGTGCATTTCCTGAAAGAACAGGAAGTTGAAGTCTAGCATAGAGAACTAATCAGATTGAAAACGGACAGATCTGTCATTTTTATTTTAATACAGATGGTGATATGTAAAATAAAAAATACTTGACCAGTTTTTTTAAAATATGACATATAACATAAAAAAATGATTTGAGTCAACGAACCCAGGTTATATTATTGGGAGAAAATCCACATTAATAAAAATGACTGTTTTTTATTGAAAATAAATTAAATATTACTGCAAAATAAAAAGACAGGATAGCTGAAGGAAAGTGACATACAGCAATCCAGTGAAAGTGAAACAATAGCAATAAATAAATATTATAATTAAATTATAGGCAAATAAATAAGTGACGTATAGTGGCAATACTACTCGGGATTACTCCCAAGGTACACGAATATAGTGCATAGCTATAAAAAAAACACCAATAGTAGGGACAACTACAGATGATCAAAAAGCTAAGTCTAATGACGGAGTCACACTATATTGCATCCTGCATAGGCAACCACTTACTTATTATGCATAGGTCATGCAAATATTATAGCGCCATCTTATGGTATTCATCTGTAACAGGGACCTATTCTGTGTGCATCATTTACATTAGCTTACACCTATCTGACGCATAAGGCCACACAGATGCACAATATGAATCTAGTTTCTGGCCATGGAACAGAGAATATTGCAATGAAAAGAAGAATAAAAAAAACCCAAACAAACAAAAAGAAGAATACCTGACTCTACCTCCTTATTATAATAACATCTGATCTTCTAAGGGAGCAAAGGGGTTAACCAGAAATGTATAGAATCAGGTCACACAGGATATTCAAAGAAGCAGACAGGTTACTGTTTCTTTAAGCCCCAGCTGTTCCTTTTGCAGGTGCTATTTTTAGCTGCACTCCATGGTAGAATCCAGATTACCCCTCCTTGCTGCAATAGTCTTGGTAGTTCCCAGTCTGAGAAGGTCAGAAAACTGAGCATGTCTAGATGTGCTCTGTGGAGCCAGGATGCACTTGCTGATGATACAATACATCCGATGCAAAAGTCCTTGAGCAAAACTGTCAATGTGCATTGCTGTGCTGAGCAGGCTGGGACTTCTGGGTGACATCCCTTCTGCTTCTCACCAGTAAGTTCCCCTTAACCTCTTCTTATAGTGAATTCATTGTGATGCAGCAGCTACAGAGCCTGGTGTGTATGGGACAGCTGCAATGTACTGGGGATGGCAGGGAGCAGTGCAGTGCCTAAGACTGAAGTGGGATCTTATGGAGCTTTCCTGGCCTGTTCCCTGGTGCTGGTGTGTGATATTAGGGAGCTGTCTTGTCCCCTGGTGCTGATGTGTGACATTAGGGAGCTGTCCTATCCCCTGGTGCTGATGTGTGATATTAGGGAGCTGTCCTGTCCCCTGGTGCTGATGTGTGATATTAGGGTGCTGTCCTGTCCCCTGGTGCTGATGTGTGATATTAGGGTGCTGTCCTGTCCCCTGGTGCTGATGTGGGATATTAGGGTGCTGTCCTGTCCCCTGGTGATGATGTGTGATATTAGGGTGCTGTCTTGTCCCCTGGTTCTGATGTGTGATATTAGGGTGCTGTCCTATCCCCTGGTGCTGGTGTGTGATATTAGGAAGCTGTCCTGTCCCCTGGTGCTGATGTGTGACATTAGAGAGCTGTCCTGTTCCCTGGTGCTGATGTGTAATATTAGGGTGCTGACTTGTCCCCTGGTGCTGATGTGTGACATTAGGGAGCTGTCCTATCCCCTGGTGCTGATGTGTGATATTAGGGAGCTGTCCTATCCCCTGGTGCTGATGTGTGATATTAGGGTGCTGTCCTATCCCCTGGTGCTGGTGTGTGATATTAGGAAGCTGTCCTGTCCCCTGGTGCTGATGTGTGACATTAGAGAGCTGTCCTGTTCCCTGGTGCTGATGTGTAATATTAGGGTGCTGTCTTGTCCCCTGGTGCTGATGTGTGACATTAGGGAGCTGTCCTATCCCCTGGTGCTGATGTGTGATATTAGGGAGCTGTCTTGTCCCCTGGTTCTGATGTGTGATATTAGGGTGCTGTCCTATCCCCTGGTGCTGATGTGTGATATTAGGGTGCTGTCCTGTCCCCTGGTGCTGATGTGTGACATTAGGGAGCTGTCCTGTCCCCTGGTGCTGATGTGTGATATTAGGGTGCTGTCTTGTCCCCTGGTTCTGATGTGTGATATTAGGGTGCTGTCTTGTCCCCTGGTGCTGATGTGTGACATTAGGGAGCTGTCCTATCCCCTGGTGCTGATGTGTGATATTAGGGAGCTGTCTTGTCCCCTGGTTCTGATGTGTGATATTAGGGTGCTGTCCTATCCCCTGGTGCTGGTGTGTGATATTAGGAAGCTGTCCTGTCCCCTGGTGCTGATGTGTGACATTAGAGAGCTGTCCTGTTCCCTGGTGCTGATGTGTGATATTAGAGTGCTGTCTTGTCCCCTGGTGCTGATATGTGATATTAGGGTGCTGTCCTATCCCCTGGTGCTGGTGTGTGATATTAGGGAGCTTTCCTGTACTCTGGTGCTGATGTGTGATATTAGAGTACTGTACTGTCCCCTAGTGCTGATGTGCGATAATAGGGTGCTGTTCTGTCCCATGGTGCTGATGTGTGATATTTGGGTGCTGTCCTGTCCCCTGGTGCAGGTGTGTGATATTAGGGAGCTGTCTTTTCCCCTGGTGCTGATGTCTGATATTAGGGAGCTATCCTGTCCCCTGGTGCTGATGTGTGATATTAGGGTGCTGTCCTATCCCCTGGTGCTGGTGTGTGATATTAGGGAGCTGTCCTGTCCTCTGGTGCTGATGTGTGATATTAGGGTGCTGTACTTTCCCCTAGTGCTGATGTGTGATAATAGGGTGCTGTTCTGTCCCATGGTGCTGATGTGTGATAAAAGGGAACTGTCCTGTCCCCTGGTGCTGATGTGTGATATTAGGCAGCTGTCCTGTCCCCTGGTGCTGATGTGTGATATTAGGCTGCTGTCTTTTCCCCTGGTGCTGATGTCTGATATTAGGGAGCTGTCCTGTCCTCTGGTGCTGATGTGTGATATTAGGGTGCTGTACTTTCCCCTAGTGCTGATGTGTGATAATAGGGTGCTGTTCTGTCCCATGGTGCTGATGTGTGATAATAGGGAACTGTCCTGTCCCCTGTTGCTGATGTGTGATATTAGGCTGCTGTCCTGTCCCGTGGTTCTGATGTGTGATATTAGGGTGCTGTCCTGTCCCATGGTGCTGATGTGTGATATTAGGGATCTGTCCTGTCCCCTGGTGCTGATGTGTGATATTAGGGATCTGTCCTGTCCTCTGGTGCTGCTGTGGGATATTAGGGAGCTGTCCTGTCCCCTGGTGCTGATTTGTGATATTAGGGAGCTGTCCTGTCCCCTGGTGCTGATGTGTGATATTAGGGTGCTGTCCTGTCCCCTGGTGCTGATGTGTGATATTAGGGATCTGTCCTGTCCCCTGGTGCTGATGTGTGATATTAGGGATCTGTCCTGTCCTCTGGTGCTGCTGTGGGATATTAGGGAGCTATACTGTCCCCTGGTGCTGATGTGTGATATTAGGGTGCTGTCCTGTCCCCTGGTGATGATGTGTGATATTAGGGAGCTGTCCTGTCCTCTGGTGCTGCTGTGGGATATTAGGGAGCTGTCCTGTCCCCTGGTGCTGATTTGTGATATTAGGGAGCTGTCCTGTCCCCTGGTGCTGATATGTGATGTAAGGGAGCTGTCCTGTCCCCTGGTGATGATGTGTGATATTAGCGAGCTGTCCTGTCCCCTGGTGCTGCTGTGGGATATTAGGGAGCTGTCCTGTCCCCTGGTGCTGATGTGTGATATTAGGGTGCTGTCCTGTCCCCTGGTGATGATGTGTGATATTAGGGAGCTGTCCTGTCCTCTGGTGCTGCTGTGGGATATTAGGGAGCTGTCCTGTCCCCTGGTGCTGCTGTGGGATATTAGGGACCTGTCCTGTCCCCTGGTGCTGATGTGTGATATTAAGGTGCTGTCCTATCCCCTGGTGCTGATATGTGATATTAGGGAGCTGTCCTGTCCCCTGGTGCTGATGTGTGATGTTAGGGAGCTGTCCTGTCCCCTGGTGATGATGTGTGATATTAGCGAGCTGTCCTGTCCCTTGGTGCTGCTGTGTGATATTAGGGAGCTGCCCTGTCACCTGGTGATGATGTGTGATATTAGGGAGCAGGCCTGTCCCCTGGTGCTGCTATGGGATGTTAGGGAGCTGTCCTGTCCCCTGGTGATGATCTGTGATATTAGGGAGCTGTCCTGTCCCCTGGTGCTGATGTGGGATGTTAGGGAGCTGTCCTGTCCCCTGGTGCTGCTGTGGGATGTTAGGGAGCTGTCCTGTCCCCTGGTGATGATGTGTGATATTAGGGTGCTGTCCTGTCCCCTGGTGCTGATGTGTGATGTTAGGGAGCTGTCCTGTCCCCTGGTGATGATGTGTGATATTAGGGAGCTGTCCTGTCCCCTGGTGCTGCTGTGGGATATTAGGGAGCTGTCCTGTCCCCTGGTGCTGATGTGTGACATTAGGGAGCTGTCCTATCCCCTGGTGCTGATGTCTGATATTAGGGAGCTGTCCTGTCCTCTGGTGCTGATGTGTGATATTAGGGTGCTGTACTTTCCCCTAGTGCTGATGTGTGATAATAGGGTGCTGTTCTGTCCCATGGTGCTGATGTGTGATAAAAGGGAACTGTCCTGTCCCCTGGTGCTGATGTGTGATATTAGGCTGCTGTCCTGTCCCCTGGTGCTGATGTGTGATATTAGGCTGCTGTCTTTTCCCCTGGTGCTGATGTCTGATATTAGGGAGCTGTCCTGTCCTCTGGTGCTGATGTGTGATATTAGGGTGCTGTACTTTCCCCTAGTGCTGATGTGTGATAATAGGGTGCTGTTCTGTCCCATGGTGCTGATGTGTGATAATAGGGAACTGTCCTGTCCCCTGGTGCTGATGTGTGATATTAGGCTGCTGTCCTGTCCCGTGGTGCTGATGTGTGATATTAGGGTGCTGTCCTGTCCCCTGGTGCTGATGTGTGATATTAGGGATCTGTCCTGTCCCCTGGTGCTGATGTGTGATATTAGGGATCTGTCCTGTCCTCTGGTGCTGCTGTGGGATATTAGGGAGCTGTCCTGTCCCCTGGTGCTGATTTGTGATATTAGGGAGCTGTCCTGTCCCCTGGTGCTGATGTGTGATATTAGGGTGCTGTCCTGTCCCCTGGTGCTGATGTGTGATATTAGGGATCTGTCCTGTCCCCTGGTGCTGATGTGTGATATTAGGGATCTGTCCTGTCCTCTGGTGCTGCTGTGGGATATTAGGGAGCTATACTGTCCCCTGGTGCTGATGTGTGATATTAGGGTGCTGTCCTGTCCCCTGGTGATGATGTGTGATATTAGGGAGCTGTCCTGTCCTCTGGGGCTGCTGTGGGATATTAGGGAGCTGTCCTGTCCCCTGGTGCTGATTTGTGATATTAGGGAGCTGTCCTGTCCCCTGGTGCTGATGTGTGATGTAAGGGAGCTGTCCTGTCCCCTGGTGATGATGTGTGATATTAGCGAGCTGTCCTGTCCCCTGGTGCTGCTGTGGGATATTAGGGAGCTGTCCTGTCCCCTGGTGCTGATGTGTGATATTAGGGTGCTGTCCTGTCCCCTGGTGATGATGTGTGATATTAGGGAGCTGTCCTGTCCTCTGGTGCTGCTGTGGGATATTAGGGAGCTGTCCTGTCCACTGGTGCTGATTTGTGATATTAGGGAGCTGTCCTGTCCTCTGGTGCTGCTGTGGGATATTAGGGAGCTGTCCTGTCCCCTGGTGCTGCTGTGGGATATTAGGGACCTGTCCTGTCCCCTGGTGCTGATGTGTGATATTAGGGTGCTGTCCTATCCCCTGGTGCTGATATGTGATATTAGGGAGCTGTCCTGTCCCCTGGTGCTGATGTGTGATGTTAGGGAGCTGTCCTGTCCCCTGGTGATGATGTGTGATATTAGCGAGCTGTCCTGTCCCTTGGTGCTGCTGTGTGATATTAGGGAGCTGCCCTGTCACCTGGTGATGATGTGTGATATTAGGGAGCTGGCCTGTCCCCTGGTGCTGCTGTGGGATGTTAGGGAGCTGTCCTGTCCCCTGGTGATGATGTGTGATATTAGGGTGCTGTCCTGTCCCCTGGTGCTGATGTGTGATGTTAGGGAGCTGTCCTGTCCCCTGGTGATGATGTGTGATATTAGGGAGCTGTCCTGTCCCCTGGTGCTGCTGTGGGATATTAGGGAGCTGTCCTGTCCCCTGGTGATGATGTGTGATATTAGGGAGCTGTCCTGTCCCCTGGTGCTGCTGTGGGATATTAGGGAGCTGTCCTGTCACCTGGTGCTGATGTGTGATATTAGGGAGCTGTCCTGTCCCCTGGTGCTGCTGTGGGATATTAGGGAGCTGTCCTGTCCCCTGGTGATGATCTGTGATATTAGGGAGCTGTCCTGTCCCCTGGTGCTGATGTGGGATGTTAGGGAGCTGGCCTGTCCCCTGGTGCTGCTGTGGGATGTTAGGGAGCTGTCCTGTCCCCTGGTGATGATGTGTGATATTAGGGTGCTGTCCTGTCCCCTGGTGCTGATGTGTGATGTTAGGGAGCTGTACTGTCCCCTGGTGATGATGTGTGATATTAGGGAGCTGTCCTGTCCCCTGGTGCTGCTGTGGGATATTAGGGAGCTGTCCTGTCCCCTGGTGATGATGTGTGATATTAGGGAGCTGTCCTGTCCCCTGGTGCTGCTGTGGGATATTAGGGAGCTGTCCTGTCCCCTGGTGATGATGTGTGATATTAGGGAGCTGTCCTGTCCCCTGGTGCTGCTGTGTGATATTAGGGAGCTGCCCTGTCACCTGGTGATGATGTGTGATATTAGGGAACTGGCCTGTCCCCTGGTGCTGCTGTGGGATGTTAGGGAGCTGTCCTGTCCCCTGGTGATGATGTGTGATATTAGGGTGCTGTCCTGTCCCCTGGTGCTGATGTGTGATGTTAGGGAGCTGTCCTGTCCCCTGGTGATGATGTGTGATATTAGGGAGCTGTCCTGTCCCCTGGTGCTGCTGTGGGATATTAGGGAGCTGTCCTGTCCCCTGGTGATGATGTGTGATATTAGGGAGCTGTCCTGTCCCCTGGTGCTGCTGTGGGATATTAGGGAGCTGTCCTGTCCCCTGGTGCTGATGTGTGATATTAGGGAGCTGTCCTGTCCCCTGGTGCTGATGTGGGATATTAGGGAGCTGTCCTGTCCCCTGGTGCTGATGTGTGATATTAGGGAGCTGTCCTGTCCTCTGGTGATGATGTGTGATATTAGGATCCTGTCCTGTCCCCTGGTGATGATGTGTGATATTAGGGAGCTGTCCTGTCCTCTGGTGCTGATGTGTGATGTTAGGGAGCTGTCCTGTCCCCTGGTGCTGCTGTGGGATATTAGGGAGCTGTCCTGTCCCCTGGTGATGATGTATGATATTAGGGAGCTGTCCTGTCCCCTGGTGCTGATGTGTGATATTAGGGAGCTGTCCTGTCCTCTGGTGCTGATGTGTGATATTAGGGAGCTGTCCTGTCCTCTGGTGCTGATGTGTGATATTAGGGAGTTGTCCTGTCCCCTGGTGCTGATGTGTGATATTAGGGAGCTGTCCTGTCCCCTGGTGCTGCTGTGGGATATTAGGGAGCTGTCCTGTCCCCTGGTGCTGATGTGTGATATTAGGGAGCTGTCCTGTCCCCTGGTGCTGATGTGTGATATTAGGGAGCTGTCCTGTCCCCTGGTGCTGATGTGTGATATTAGGGAGCTGTCCCGTCCCCTGGTGCTGATGTATGATATTAGGGAGCTGTCCTGTCCCCTGGTGCTGATGTGTGATATTAGGGAGCTGTCCTGTCCCCTGGTGCTGATGTGTGATATTAGGGAGCTGTCCTGTCCCCTGGTGCTGATGTGTGATATTAGGGAGCTGTCCTGTCCCCTGGTGCTGATATGTGATATTAGGGAGCTGTCCTGTCCCCTGGTGCTGATGTGTGATATTAGGGAGCTGTCCTGTCCTCTGGTGATGATGTGTGATATTAGGATCCTGTCCTGTCCCCTGGTGATGATGTGTGATATTAGGGAGCTGTCCTGTCCTCTGGTGCTGATGTGTGATGTTAGGGAGCTGTCCTGTCCCCTGGTGCTGCTGTGGGATATTAGGGAGCTGTCCTGTCCCCTGGTGATGATGTGTGATATTAGGGAGCTGTCCTGTCCCCTGGTGCTGATGTGTGATATTAGGGAGCTGTCCTGTCCTCTGGTGCTGATGTGTGATATTAGGGAGCTGTCCTGTCCTCTGGTGCTGATGTGTGATATTAGGGAGTTGTCCTGTCCCCTGGTGCTGATGTGTGATATTAGGGAGCTGTCCTGTCCCCTGGTGCTGCTGTGGGATATTAGGGAGCTGTCCTGTCCCCTGGTGCTGATGTGTGATATTAGGGAGCTGTCCTGTCCCCTGGTGCTGATGTGTGATATTTGGGTGCTGTCCTGTCCCCTGGTGATGATGTGTCATAGATGAAGGCTCTGTGCACACTGCATTATCTGTAGGATTGCCTGTAAGTTGCACTTGCTATAGTGAATTTGCTGGAGTTTTTGTGTGTTTTATGCTTCCTCTCTCGGTGATACAATGTGTCCAGCCTCTTGTCTATTTGTAGAGTGTGAAAAAGACTCCTGTTAGCTGTAAAAACAAACACATCAAGCATCAGGAGGAGTGCGATGATCCCAGTGCTCAGGGACCAGAGCGCCCATTGTACAGTCTGTGGCCGGAGATCAGTGTCTGCTCTGATATTCTAGTGGGTAGGAGCCACTTTGCTCTGTGCTGGGTTATTCTCATGCAGATCAGGCTCCTGAAATATGCATATGTGCTGAGATGACTACACTGGCGCTATTGTTCTCTGCCCACTGACAGGACTTTGGATGCAGACTAGTAGCAGAAGCTGGTGCACAATACAGCTGGCATGAGAAGGCAGAGTGTGCCAGTGGCAGGAGGATAGTAAACACGGAATGTTTCCTAGTTGGCGGGAAAAGACTAGCAAATGCTGCAAAGAACAAAATACACCCACAGATCTGTGGCCACAGGAGACTTCATATATAATTCTCAATGCACGAGATGCTGAGATGACTGTCATTTGTTGCATCGCTATAAATTGTGATAGGGTGATACATGTCGTTTTACCTAAGACATCTGGTGATTACATTTAATGTGAGAGCTGACAAAAAACACAAATGATATATGTCCAGACATGAGATGGCAAATTCAGCTCTGCTACATACATGTGTAATTATTACTATAGTGATGGTTGTGCTTATAGTTGATTATGCATAATGGTGCAAACATATCATGGTGGTAGTAATATAGATAGATGATAGACAGACAGACAGATAGATAGATAGATAGATGATAGAAAGATAGATGGATAGATAGATATATAGATAATAGATTAATAGATAGATAATAGATAGATAATAGACAGATAGATGATAGATAATAGATAGATAATATTTATAGATAGATGGATAATAAATAGATAGATAATAGATAGATAGATAATAAATAGATAGATAATATATATATAATAGATAGATGATAGATAATAGACAGATGATAGATAATAGATAGATAATATTTATAGATAGATGGATAATAAATAGATAGATAATAAATAGATAGATAATAGATAGATATATAGATAATAGATAGATAATATAGATAGATAATAGATAGATAGACAATAGATAGTGTCACATCGGCAGCGGTGACCGCCGCCGTTCCAGCAGCGGCGGTGTCCGCCGCCGCCTCTACTCACCAGCCCACACCTCGCCGCTCTGTGCCCGTCTCCTCCTTGCTCCCGTCCTCCCGGCTCGTGGCTGTCCCACGCTGGCGCCTTAGGCCGCGGGCGTGTGCTTTGCAGGATTCTTAACCCTGCAGCGTCCGCCCAGAGTCCCTGGCCGCCCAATCATCCGGCAGCGTATGGTATATCAGGATGGTGAAGATGCCTGATTATCGTGTGCTTCCCTTAGCGGTATTTCTGGCCAAGTTGTATGGGGCTTCCCTACAACTTCCTTTGTGTACCCCGTGCCTTACTCCGTCCTGTGCTCCTTACTTAGTTCTGTGCTCCTTACTTTGCCTTGTGCCCCGTGTCTGTCCTGTGCTCCTTAGTCCTGTACTCCTCACTCAGTCCTGTACTCCTTAATCAGTCCTGTACTCCTTACTCCGTCCTGTGCTCCGTGCTCTGCCCTGTGTTCCTGACCCGTCCTGTATCTCCAGTTCGTCTTGTGCTCTTGTTCCGCCAGTTGCTCTCTGGTCCCTTGAGCCGCCCCTCTTGGTTCTAGCTGTCGCGGTATCTGTCTTCCGAGGGTCTGCCCCTAATGGTCCCTGTATAGGGGTCGGCTCCACATGGCACGCTCGCGCTCAGGAGCTCCAGTTCCGCGATCTAGAGGGTCCACGCTCGGATGTTGCCTTTCCTGGCCGTCATCGATAGATAGATATATAAATAGATAGATAGATAATAGACAGATAGATGATAGATAACAAATAGATAAGATAGATAGATAGATAATATAGATAGATAATATAGATAGACAATAGATATATAATAGATAGATAATAGATACATTGATTGATAGATAGATGGATAGATAGATAGATAGATAGATAATAGATACATTGATAGATAGATAGATAATAGATAAGTATAGATTGATATAGATAGATAGATATAGATTGATAGATAGATAGATAGATATAGATTGATATAGATAGATAGATAGATAGATAGATAGATAGATAGATAGATAGATAGATAGCTATACAAAAAAACCTGACCAGCACTTTCCAAGTGTGAATAGGTGCAAGCTGCAGTGACTGCAAAACATATATAAAAACCTGCAGGTGTTCTCAACCAGTTCTACTAGCCCATTCACTTGTAGGCTTGCAGCCCAGGAGAGACATGTTTGTCCATTATAGTAGGTTTTTTTTAACCTGAAAGTGGCATATATAGTAGGATATGGAAGGGTTCAGACAGGACCCATCAGAGAAGTGTCACCTTGCCGCGGTTGACGGGCACACATGAATTGGCCAAATCATGCGCTAAGAACCTTCGCTTTTGTAAGTACATCTTGCTGAGGGTTAGCGCGTTTGGAAGTTTTTATTTCCATTGACATTATATGTCTTGGCATTCACAGGGTGCTGCTGTGCTTTTTTCTTTTTTAGATAGATAGATAGATAGATAGATAGACAGATAATCCAATAGTCTTTTTCCCACAATTCTTTACTGAGACCATTGGGTTATGGGGACTTACATCCTCAAGCAAATTGGACTAGTTTGTCTTTAATTCTATGTAGAGATAGACAGTCAAAAGATGGATAGATTGTTGGATGGATCGATGGATGTGGGTAACACGGTAGCCTTGCAGTGTTGGGATCTTGGGTTCAATTTCCACCATGACAATATCTACAAGAAGTTTTGGATGGATTTCTCATAGGTACTTTGCTCAGCCAAAATAATAGGGAATGTATATTGTGAGCCCCAATGGGGACAGTGATGATGATGTCTGTAAAGCGCCGAGGAATTAGTTGCACTATATACGGTAAGTAAGATTATAGATCAGTAATTTGATATTTAAAGGAAGGACATTTTCCTCTTTTATTCACAGTTGGGGATTACAAAAATCCATCCTGCTCTTTGTTCCTATAGCTGTAGCTGAGCTGGTTGAGTCCCATGTAAGAGAGCAGCAGTAGGGAGTTGTCTTGTTAGCTGTATGTGCCCCGTGTTTTGCTGCTTCTGAGGCCGCCGAGAGCTGAGTTATTTATCGTGATATCACTGCATAAACTCACTATATTATCGGAATGTAGATTTATAATAAATACACAACTAAAAAATTTTTAATTTAACAACAGAATAATAAGTCATGTGGAAACCCTCGCTGTGGTATCACTGAAGGTGTCTGTGGTTTTACCCAGAATTTTAGGAAAACAATTTACATTACAAAATTTTTCCTTACAGTAAAATGGCAAAGTCATGTGTGTAACAGCAAGAGCTTCTCATAGTCACTATCCTGCGGCCTCACCAGCACGGCTCCTCTTCTGTAAATATTTCCCTCAGTGGAATTCCGGCTCAGAAATCAATTTCTATGAATTGCTTAACCTTTCCAGTTAATCTTATGAATCAAGTCACAACTGAAATCATATTTATCATAGATTAGATTGTAGACATGTTTATTTTTCTCCATTATAGTTTAATTGGAGTTTCTGGGCTCCCACAAGAAAGAAGTGGCTGATTATCTATCTATCTATCTATCTATCTATTTATTATCTATCTATCATCTATCTATATCTATCTATTATCTATCTGTCTATCTATATATCTATCTATTATCTATAATATATCTATATCTATCTATTAACTATCTATCTATTTATCTATCTATCTGTTATCTATCTGTCTATCCATCTATCTATCTATCTATCTATCTATTTATCTACTATCTATCTATCTAAATAGAAAATACAGTCAGCAGCACAAACTTGAGCAGATTTTGGGTGCAATACTTCCTAAGTAATGCAGTTGTCCAACGCAAAATATAAATGGAAACAAATAAAGCAGCACTCCAGTTCAAGGAAAAATTGTGGACTTTAACCCCTTTCCTACATTAGACGTACTATTCTGTCCATGTGACCTGGGACCTAAGTCCCAAGGATGGAATAGTACGTCTAGCGCGATCAGCTGCGCTCACGGGGGGAGTGCAGCTGATCGTGGTCGGGTGTCAGCTGATTATCACAGCTGACACCCGGCACTATGTGTCAGAAGGGAAGGAGCGCCGTTTGACTTTTTCAATGCAAAATTGGCTGGAATTCAGATCGGACACCATGTCGCGTTTGGAGAGCCCCTGATGCACCTAAACAGTGGAAACCCCCCACAAGTGACCCCATTTTGGAAACTAGACCCCCCAAGGAACTTATCTAGATCTTTTCACCCCCAATTTTTATTTTCCCAAGGGTAACAGGACCCTAAAAGTTATTGTGCAATTTGTCCTGAGTACGCTGATAACCCAAATGTGGGGGTAAACGACTATTTTGGCGCATGGCAGAGCTCGGAAGGGAAACAGCGCCATTTGGCTTTTTTGGCTGGAATTGAGATCGGACACCATGTCGCGTTTGGAAAGCCCCTGATGTACCAAAACAGTGGAAACCTCCCACAAATGACACCATTTTGGAAACTAGACCCCTCAAGGAACTTATCTAGATGTGTGGTGAGAACTTTGAACCCCCAAGGGCTTCACAGAAGTTTATAACGTACAGCCATACAATTAAAAAATCACATTTTTTCCACAAAAATGATCTTTTCACCCTCAATTTTTATTTTTCCAAGGGTAACAGGACCCCAAAAGTTATTGTGCAATTTGTCCTGAGTACGCTGATACTCCATATGTGGGGGTAAACCACTTTTTGGGTGCATGGCAGAGCTCGGAAGGGAAGCAGCGCCATTTGACTTTTTGGGCTGGAATTGGGATTGGAAACCATGCCGCGTTTGGAAAGCCCCTGATGTGCCTAAACAGTGGAAACCCCCCACAAATGACCCCATTTTGGAAACTAGACTAAACATCTAGATGTGTGGTGAGCACTTTGAACCCCCCAGTGCTTCATAGAAGCTTATAACGCCCGGGCGTGAAAATAAAAAAATCATATTCTTTCCACAAACATTATCTTTTAGTCCCCAATTTTTTTATTTTTCCAAGGGTAACAGGAGAAATTGGACCACAACAGTTGTTGACCAATTTGTCTTGAGTGCCCTGATACCCCATATGTGGGAGAAAACTACTGTATGGGCACACGTGGGGGCTCGGAAGGGAAGTAGTGATGTTTTGGAATGCAGACTTTGATGGAATGGTTTGCGGGTGTCATGTTGCGTTTGGAGAGCCTCTGATTTGCCTAAACTGTTGAAACTCCCCACAAGTGACCCTATTTTGGAAACTAGACCCCCCCCACGGAACTTATCTAGATGTGTGCTGAGCACTTTGAACCCCCAAGTGCTTCACAGAAGTTTATAACGTCCGTGCGTGAAAATAAAAAAAATCATATTTTTTTCCACAAAAATGATATTTTTGCACCCAATTTTTTATTTTCCTAAGGGTAACAGGAGAAATTGGACCCAAAAGTTGTTTTGCAATTTGTCCTGAGTAGGCTGATACCCCTTATGTGGGGTTAAAACCCTGTTTGGGCGCATAGCAGAGGTTAGAAGGGAAGGAGCACCATTTGACTTTTTCAACGCAGAATTGACTGGAATTGAGATCAGACGCCATGTTGCGTTTGGAGAGCACCTGATGTGCCCAAACAGTGGAAACCCCCAATTCTAACTCCAACCCGAACCCCAACACACCCCTAACCCTAATCTCAGCCCTAGCCCTAGCCCTAGCCCTAACCCTAACTCTAGCCCTAACCCTAGCTCTAACCCTAACGGGAAAATGGAAATAAATACATTTTTTAAATTTTTTTATTTTTTTTCCCTAACTAAGGGGGTGATAACGGGGGGGTTTGATTTACTATTTATGGCGGTTTTTATTTTTGACAGCTGTTGCATGCTAAAAGACGCTTTTTATTGTAAAAATAGTTTTTGCATCACCACATATTGAGACCTATAATTTTTCCGTATTTTGACCCAAAGAGTCATGTGGGGCCTTATTTTTTGCGGGACGAGTTGACATTTTTATTGGTACCATTTTCGGGTGCATGACATTTTTGATCGCTTTTTATTCCGATTTTTGGGACGCAGAATGAACAAAAACCAGCGTTTCAAGAATTTCTTTTGGAGGGTGCGTTTACACCGTTCCGCATGCGGTAAAATTGATAAGGCGGTTTTATTCTTTGGGTCAGTACGGTTACAGCGATACCTCATTTAGGTCGTTTTCTTATGTTTTGTCGGTTTTATGCAATGAAAACAATTTTATATAAAAAATAATTATTTTTGCATCGCTTTATTCTGCGAGCTATAACTTTTTAATTTTTTCACTGATGATGCTGTATGGCAGCTCGTTTTTTGCGGGACAAGATGATGTTTCCAGTGGTACCATGGATATTTATATGTGTCTTTTTGATCGCGCGTTATTGCACTTTTTGTTCGGCAGTATGATAATAAATCATTATTTTTTGTTAGTTTTTTATTTTTATTTTTTAAGGGGTTCGCTAAAGAAGTTAACTAATGGGGCAATTTTATAGGGCGGGTTGTTACGGACGCAGCAATACCAAATATGTGTACTTTTATTGTTTTTTTTTATTTCCAAAAAATGAATTTATTAGGGAATTATTTTTTTTTTAATTTATTTAGCGATTTTTTTAAAATTATTTTTACACTTTTTTTTTAACTTTATTAGGTTGTCCCAGGGGGACATCACTGTCCTGTGACAGATCGCTGATCTGTCACATCACAGATCACTGTGACAGATCAGCGATCTGTCACAGGCATAGATGCAGACTTCCTCATGCCTGCGCTTTGCAGGCACTCAGGAAGTCAGCTCCCTGCAGGCCCCCGAAGGTCCCCGTCGCCATCTTGGATTCAGGGACCTGCAGGGATGGAGCCCCCCCAGCAGCGCTGCACATTGCGCTGCTGTGGGGGGCTCAGGGAAGAACAGAGGGAGCCCCCTCCCTGCCGATGCTTCCCTTTAACCCCCGGTACACCGCAATCGTGGTTGATCGTGGTGTGCAAGGGGTTAACGTGTCGGGGGCGGTCCATGACCACCCCTGACACATAGTGCCGGGTGTCAGCTGTGATAATCAGCTGACACCCGGCCGCGATCAGCTGCGCTCCCCCCGTGAGCGCAGCTGATCGCGCTAGACGTACTATCCCGTCCATGGGCATAGGGGCCCGGGTTCCATGGACGGGATAGTACGTCTGATGTCAGAAAGGGGTTAAAATGAATGTGTGTGTGTGTGTGTAACACCAACCAACCACGAAACATCTTTCATTTCAACAGAGTTTTTTCAAAAGAAGCTGAGCTATGATCAAGTTTTCCCATTTGACATCACCTCAGCAGACACTGACCAGGTGGGAGAAATCTAGCATCTCTGGGAACATAAGCTCCAGCCATTGTCTGTCCCCAGAAAGGAGCAGAGAACACATGACAGAAATGAATCCCCCCTCCTGTGCACATCCTCCATCATATAGGCACATCTTCCCTCTGTAAAGGGATCATTGATATGGAAGTCAGAGCAAATTCATCCAATGCTTTGGTTTTGACCCCAGGCCTCTCTTAAAGGGATCTCCCTTATGGAAGTTAGGGCAAATCCCTCAGCGCTCTGATTCTGACCCCAGGGTTCTATTAAAGGGATCATTGGTATGCAAGTCAGGGCAAATCCACTAAGTGCTCTGGTTCTGATCCCAGTCTCTCTTAAAGGGATCCCCGGTATGGAAGTGAGGGCAAATCCACTCTGCGCTTTGGTACAGATCCCAGGCCTCTCTTAAAGGGATCTCCGGTATGGAAGTTAGGGTAAATCCCTCAGCGCTCTGATTCTCACCCCAGGCTTTTATTAAAGGGATCTCCGGTATGGAAGTTAGGGTAAATCCCTCAACGCTCTGATTCTCACCCCAGGCTTTTATTAAAGGGATCCCCGGTATGGAAGTTAGGACCGTTCCACTTAGCGTTCTGGTTCTGACCCCAGGCTGACGGGATGATGTGGGATATTAGGGGTAGTAGTCCGGTGGCTCTGGCTTACGGGACGATGTGGGCTATTATAGTGAATGTGGCTATGCAAAGTGGGCGGGGTTATACACTCAGATTTATCTATATAGATATAATCATTATAATTTGTTATAACTAACCGTAGTTAGTTACTATGCCCGGGCAGCGCCGGCCTCTTCAGCTAGTCTATTATATATCTATCTATGATATTTCTATCTATCTATCTATTTTATATCTATCTATTATCTATCTATCTATTATTTATCTATTATCTATCTATCTATCTATTATTTATCTATTATCTATCTCGCTATTATCTATCTATCTATTAGCTAAAATCTCTCTATTATCTCTCTATTATCTATTATCTATCTATTATCCATCTATATAATATCTATTTACCTCTCTATTATCTGTCTATCTATCTATCTATTATCTATCTATCTACCTATCTCTCTCTATTATCTATCAATCTATCTACTTAATGTTAATATGGAGCTTTTTTTTTATTTGGTGACCTCGTTTACATTTTTCCCGATGTAATGAGCATTATTGGTCTCCTCTAAGCCACTTGTCAGGATTTATTATGCCATTTCATCATCTGATGGGCAGTGAAGTTTGTTATTGTCGGGATAGGAACATAAATATTTTATTGGCATCTTTTCTAATTGTGTTTGTCATTCTTAATGAGAAAAACAAAGACAGAGGATTTTTTTTGTTTTTGCTCAGGGAAAAAGAAAATGTCTAAAACATTATTTTCCTAATAACTCTGCAATTCCCCCTGGATACAGTGTGAGGCTTCTATACATTAGCTGGTTGTTGTATGAGCTCTATCATTCTGCTTAATGTGTCCATGTCCTCCTAATGTTTTCTGCATGAATCACTTATAATGTGGAGCATTAGAGTCACCAGTCGCAGGTTCTGTATAATGAATGTCCTAGATGTATTCAGTAGATACAGTTGTACAATGTATCACTTTCATCTCTTTTCTCCATCACTTTTAGTAAGTAGAATGTTATTTTGCCTTAAAGGGAACCTATCAGCAGGTTTTTCTACCATAAACCAAACACATCTATTTTCGGTCACTGTAATTCAGATTAAATTTACACCTTTCAATCCAAAGTACAGTAATCCCTTATCCAATTTTTATGCAAATGAAGCATTTAAAAGATCTCCGTCCTCTTCATCTTTCCCCTTCAGTCACCTTCCGAGCTCCTCGACTGTCAAATAACGCTTTTCTGAATGACCTTCTTCACTCATCCGAAATCTGATGCAGGCACCGTCACTGCTCTTCTCAGATGTGGCGGCGCATGCGCAGATGCATAGCTCGGATCTTGCTGCATCATTAGGACTTATCTGTGCATGCCAAAAACCAGGGGACAGGACAGCACCCTTACATCACACATCAGCACCAGGGGACAGGACAGCTCCCTAATATCACACATTAGCACCAGGGGACAGGACAGCTCCCTAATATCACACATCAGCTCCAGGAGAAAGGACAGCTCCCTAATATCACACATCAGCACCAGGGGACAGGACAGCTCCCTAATATCACACATCAGCATCAGGGGACAGGACAGCTTCCTAATATCACACATCATCTCTAGGGGACAGGACAGCTCCCTAATATCACACATCAGCATCAGGGGACAGGACAGCTCCCTAATATCACACATCAGCACCAGGGGACAGGACAGCTCCCTAATATCACACATCAGCACCAGGGGACAGGACAGCACCCTAATATCACACATCAGCACCAGGGGACAGGACAGCTCCCTAATATCACACATCAGCACCAGGGGACAGGACAGCACCCTAATATCACACATCATCTCTAGGGGACAGGACAGCTCCCTAATATCACACATCAGCATCAGGGGACAGGACAGCTCCCTAATATCACACATCAGCACCAGGGGACAGGACAGCTCCCTAATATCACACATCAGCACCAGGGGACAGGACAGCTCCCTAATATCACACATCAGCACCAGGGGACAGGACAGCTCCCTAATATCACACATCATCTCTAGGGGACAGGACAGCTCCCTAATATCACACATCAGCACCAGGGGACAGGACAGCTTCCTAATATCACACATCATCACTAGGGGACAGGACAGCACCCTAATATCACGCATCAGCACCAGAGGACAGGACAGCTCACTAATATCACACATCATCACCAGGGGACAGGACAGCTCCCTAATATCACACATCATCACCAGGGGACAGGACAGCTCCCTAATATCACACATCAGCTCCAGGAGAAAGGACAGCTCCTTAATAACACACATCAGCACCAGGGGACAGGACAGCTTCCTAATATCACACATCAGCATCAGGGGACAGGACAGCTCCCTAATATCACACATCAGCACCAGGGGACAGGACAGCTCCCTAATATCACACATCAGCACCAGGGGACAGGACAGCACCCTAATATCACACATCAGCACCAGGGGACAGGACAGCTCCCTAATATCACACATCAGCACCAGGGGACAGGACAGCTCCCTAATATCACACATCATCTATAGGGGACAGGACAGCTCCCTAATATCACACATCATCTCTAGGGGACAGGATAGATTCCTAATATCACACATCAGCATCAGGGGACAGGACAGCTCCCTAATATCACACATCAGCACCAGGGGACAGGACAGCTCCCTAATATCACACATCAGCACCAGGGGATAGGACAGCTCCCTAATATCACACATCAGCACCAGGGGACAGGACAGCTCCCTAATATCACACATCATCACCAGGGGACAGGACAGCTCCCTAATATCACACATCATCTCTAGGGGACAGGATAGCTTCCTAATATCACACATCATCACTAGGGGACAGGACAGCACCCTAATATCACGCATCAGCACAAGAGGACAGGACAGCTCCCTAATATCACACATCATCACTCGGGGACAGGACAGCACCCTAATATCACACAGCAGCACCAGGGGATAGGACAGCACCCTAATATCACACATCAGCACCAGGCAACAGGACAGCACCCTAATATCACATATCAGCATCATAGGACAGGACAGCTCCCTAATATCACACCTCAGCACCAGGGGACAGGACAACACCCTAATATCACACATCAGCACCAAGGGGACAGGACAGCTCCTTAATATCACACATCAGCATCAGGGGACAGGACAGCACCCTAATATCACACATCAGCACCAGAGGGCAGGACAGATCCCTAATATCACACATCATCTCTAGGGGACAGGACAGCTCCCTAATATCACACATCAGCACCAGGGGACAGGACAGCTTCCTAATATCACACATCATCACTAGGGGACAGGACAGCACCCTAATATCACACATCAGCACCAGAGGACAGGACAGCTCACTAATATCACACATCATCACCAGGGGACAGGACAGCTCCCTAATATCACACATCATCACCAGGGGACAGGACAGCTCCCTAATATCACACATCAGCTCCAGGAGAAAGGACAGCTCCTTAATAACACACATCAGCACCAGGGGACAGGACAGCTTCCTAATATCACACATCATCACCAGAGGACAGGACAGCTCCCTAATATCACACATCAGCACCAGGGGACAGGACAGCTCCCTAATATCACACATCAGCACCAGGGGACAGGACAGCACCCTAATATCACACATCAGCACCAGGGGACAGGACAGCTCCCTAATATCACACATCAGCACCAGGGGACAGGACAGCTCCCTAACATCACACATCATCTATAGGGGACAGGACAGCTCCCTAATATCACACATCATCTCTAGGGGACAGGATAGATTCCTAATATCACACATCAGCATCAGGGGACAGGACAGCTCCCTAATATCACACATCAGCACCAGGGGACAGGACAGCTCCCTAATATCACACATCAGCACCAGGGGATAGGACAGCTCCCTAATATCACACATCAGCACCAGGGGACAGGACAGCTCCCTAATATCACACATCATCACCAGGGGACAGGACAGCTCCCTAATATCACACATCATCTCTAGGGGACAGGATAGCTTCCTAATATCACACATCATCACTAGGGGACAGGACAGCACCCTAATATCACGCATCAGCACAAGAGGACAGGACAGCTCCCTAATATCACACATCATCACTCGGGGACAGGACAGCACCCTAATATCACACAGCAGCACCAGGGGATAGGACAGCACCCTAATATCACACATCAGCACCAGGCAACAGGACAGCACCCTAATATCACATATCAGCATCATAGGACAGGACAGCTCCCTAATATCACACCTCAGCACCAGGGGACAGGACAACACCCTAATATCACACATCAGCACCAAGGGGACAGGACAGCTCCTTAATATCACACATCAGCATCAGGGGACAGGACAGCACCCTAATATCACACATCAGCACCAGAGGGCAGGACAGATCCCTAATATCACACATCAGCACCAGAGGACAGGACAGATCCCTAATATCACACATCAGCAGCAGGGGACAGGACAGCACCCTAATATCAAACACCAGCACCAGAGGGGACAGGACAGCACCCTAATATCACACATCAGCACCAGAGGACAGGACAGATCCCTAATATCACACATCAGCACCAGAGGGCAGGACAGATCCCTAATATCACACATCAGCACCAGAGGGCAGGACAGATCCCTAATATCACACATCAGCACCAGAGGGCAGGACAGATCCCTAATATCGCACATCAGCACCAGAGGACAGGACAGATCCCTAATATCACACATCAGCACCAGAGGGCAGGACCGCTCCCTAATATTGCAAATCGGCACCAGGGGACAGGACAGCTCCCTAATATCACACATCAGCACCAGAGGGCAGGACAGATCCCTAATATCCCACATCAAACAATAGTGTTAATTATTTCAGTGTTTTTGCTGCAGATTACACTTAGTGAGTGGGGAAAAATCTGCAACAAAAGCACATGTAAAAAAATGCAACCCAAACTTGTCCAAAATGTGCGCGTTTTATTTGGCATTTTTCCTGCAAACACATTAGGATTTGCAGCAGAATTTTATACTACAAATCCTGTACATGTGCACATGCTCTTTAACCGCCTCTGTCTTATTAGCTTTAATCATCACACTGTCCTCCATTATTAGCTGTAACAACCATAATGTCTCCATATTCAGTGTCCTCCACCACACTGTCCTTTTCAATACTGAGCTTCATTTTCACATTGTCCCAGCGCACTATATTGCCCCCTATATTGCCCCAGTCTTTATATTGTTACACCCACAATATCTCCTCACAATTTCTTCCCATACTGTCTCATGACAATTCCCCCCTACACTTCTTGTATCAGCTATCTCAGTTGTAGACACATCATTGGTGCAACCTGTGCAGCCACACAGGGGCCCAGTGAGTAAGGGGGTGAGTACCACCTGCCAATCAAGTGGAACTGTGCATTATATTGAATTATTGGAGTGTAAAGAGCCCAAAAATTGTTCTTCCACACGGGCCCTCTCCTATGTGTGTCCTTCCTTGATCTATCTTCCTAATAATGTATTCCATCTGTTTAACTAATAATATAGGAATAGAAAACTAAAAGCAGCAATTTTCTGTGCAAAGATAGATGCAGAGCCCCCCAAATTGGTTTCCAAGACCTCTTGTATACTAAACCACCCAAAAACAGGAGCAGCACTCCAAGGTCAGATGATGAGGGATGAATTTTAATAAGCCATTGCTTATGTAGCAGACAAAATCTAATCTATCTATCTATTATCTATTTATCTCTACCTACCTATTATCTATCATCATCTATCTATCTATTATCTATCTATCATTATCTATCTGATATCTATCTATCTCTTATCTATCATTATCTGGCTATTATGTATATATCTATATCTATCTATCTACCTATTTATTTTTTCAATTTCTTTCATTATCTATCTAATATCTATCTTTCTATATATCTATCATTATCTATCTATCTATCTAATATGATTGTATCTATCGAATGTATATATCTCATATATATATAATAGTTTATTACGTGTTAATCTATTCTCTTTAGACTCTGAGTCTTATTTACCTGTCTCATTTTTCCTTTAAAATAATGGATAGGAAGCGCAGGGTTTATTAATATGTTGGGAGCACCGGTTACATTTTCTATTTTCTCGCACTGCCTGGGGCTGCAGCCACTGTATCTCGCTCTCTCTATACATTTCGAGTGCTGCTCGGGAGCAGACTGCTTAGTAGGCACTTTTCTAATATGTCAAACCAACAGCAGCTTATAAATGTGCTGTGCAGTGTAAACTTTCATTTATAGAAAGCTATTTTGTTTTTCCAGGACATGTTATAATACAATTCTAATGGTGTTTTTTTATGTTTATCCATGTAATAAATAAAATTGGAAGAATCATAGTTTTCACGTTGCCCTGGAGCACACACATGATAGGCTGACATTCCCTGTTCTATGCAGCTGTTTTATCAGCTTTGCTGTTTAGACTGGGACAGAATTGTCGCTGTCAGATTTCTGGACATTTCCTGGAGACTAGAGTTGCGCGACTTTGGTCGGATCGGGTTTCATGAAACCCGAATGAAACAAAGTTTGAGTCAGAGGAAACTGGTCCGACTATGGCAAAAAAAGTCGGAGTTTCGTCAGAAACCCGACCCCAATGCAAGTCAATGGGGAATAAAAGTCGGCATTGAGTGGATGAATGTCATCCACCAGAGACACCCACCAGACCAGACCACACCGTCTGTGAGTATAAGAAAAGCTATTTTTTGGGATCTGCAGAGGGGATTGGGGACTTTTTATTAACAGCATTCCAGTATGCTGAAAAGAGGCCTTAATGGGGGTGGCCGTACTTTATACCTGATGACAGGTTCTCGTGAAGGACATCTTTGTCCTTATTTAAAAATAGTCTTCATGGTGTGCAGGATCGGGTTTGACTGTGCTATGAATAGAAGTGGAGCTATGATGACCTCTCCATGGTAACATTCTGTAAAATACGTTTCCTTCGACTTCGCCTCGCTGCCAACAAATAAAGCATCATAAGTCATTTCCAGGTGGAAGATTGTTAGGTTACAACCATTGCAGATGGAAGTCCTGAAGCAGCTGGAAAAAAACAGAAATAAACGTATAAGAAAATGTAAATTTATTTTTGTTTTATAATCGAATGCAAAATGTAGTAGCTGCAAACATGGTTGTTACCGTACTACGGTGCCAGCATTGTATGCCATGGTGCGCTGTCTAATTCGGTCTGGACTTGCATGTTACCCACTGTAGAATACACTGAGGCCAACATTGTAGTATTGAATATGCATTATGTCCCCATATAAAATGTTGTTTCTGCACTTTATATCCTTATATGCTGTATTATCGAGCATGCAGTACATTGTTTCACGTAAATTATTAAGATTGTGTTACCCCTGATTTATATTTGTTTTCTACAGTATAATAACTGCTGGAGAGTGGTTCCATGTGGAACTGAAACATTGCTGCTTACACAGGCATGGAAAATAATCCACTATTTTCACTTGCAAATTTATGGAAGTTCGGCCTTTTTTGGGGGGGATTCTATATTTTTGGTCCATCGGTTTTGACTTGTACCTGACTTATACTAGATCTCCTCCTCTTATCATTGTGTATTAAAGCTAGCGATGACGTTTTGGTTCACAGCGTGTAAAGCAACGGCATTTCCGCCAGTGAATTTAGCGAGACAGTGACCCAAGCAAGTTATGTAAATGTCCTTTAATGTCCAATTACTGCATACGTGCAATCACTCACCTCCACCTCCTGTGTCGCTGGCTCTTGCTCCCCCATAGGGTTCTTAGGCGGCACCGTGTACGTCCATGTCCATGTCGTTAGCATCACACAGCCAGGCATACACCCACAGCACCTTCAGATCTGCTACATATGATACCAAACAAAAAACTTGCACACCCAAACCTTTACTGCAGGTTTAAATGAAAATTGTGGCCACTTGTTAGACCCGGACTGGAGGGAGAGATCCGCCCCAACTGCCATCCTATAGATCTCTCCAAAAATAAAAGCCTAACACAGGTTATCCTAAACTGACTTGATCACATAAGTTGACCCGGTCCACACTTACTTCTTTTTTTACATGGTAACCCCGGCCATGGCTGTGATTATAATGCACACCAGCGGGTTCAGTATGCTTCCAAGCACATTCTGGGGGATACATAACGGCCCTCGCGTATAACTCCCCTCACGGTCTCGTACATCTCCTCTGATGATTCGCTTTTGATACGAGCCTGCCTTGCTTCTCAGATGTGCTTGTTTCACTGCTTCCTTTGCATTTGTTTTTTTTTATGTATCCGCTTTATTACTTCCGGTTGATTCCATTTGTGAGAAATGAATGGAGCGCTGACAATTTGCTGCATCCTCAAATTGGTATGAGAGGCCTGTTAATTTATACGGCATGGACAGTATATAAAAGCGAAGTTATCACAGTGTTAGGTGAGAAGACAGCCTGGATTAATCTGAGAACTGTGCATCTCTGGAAACAATACATTCATTTCTTTTGTTTTCTTTAATGGTCAACAAAATTATATTTGCTCCTTTTACGTTGCCATTATTATATTCATATTTACCAATTCTCGAAAGAGTAAATTGAGGTAAGATATACACTGTATATAATTTTTAGCACAAATACGAGTGTACCATTACAGAGCAGCTCTCCTTTCCAGCTTAGAGAAGGGGTCCCAAAAGGAAGACCACCCTCTATGACATCCATACTTCTTCGGTTGCAAAAGCAAAGTAGAAATCATTTTCGATTACAGATTACAGATTACAACATAACATCTAATGGTAGAAAAATATTTGACTAATCATGAGATATTACAGGCGCCTGATGAGGTGGTAATGAATGGATATTTTCAATCCCCTTCCAGACGGTGATTCCTGATTGAAAGCACTTGTGGAGAATTGTGATTGACATATCGGGTGGTGTTTAATGACAGTCGCGTTACTCCCAATTTATATATCGGATTTTCTGTTGACATCAATTCGGATTGCTGGATACATATTGATTAGCCATTGTTGTAATGGATAGAAGTCACGCAGAATCTTTATCTGACTTCACACCGATCTTTCAACAGAAACAACGACAAGTTGTGAAAAGTTTTCAGCACAGATTTTTTTCTCTGTGATGCTTTTTTTTTCAGAGACAATCCTCAGAAAAGTTGACTCATGCTCGGTGAAACATAGTTAAAATTTTGCTTATGTGTAAACAAATTTGATCAATTATGTTAAAAACTTAAGGACAGATAGTGTTTACGCCTGAAATCTGGCATAACCAGTTCTTTGAAAGCTTGATTTGCCTCCTCTCCTGATATTTTTTAATGACCTCATCCCGCTGCCCTTCGGAGATATTTCAGGGGCACAGACCAATATCAGTACGGTAAATTGTCCATAGCATAAACATTTTTATTGAAGAAAAAAGGATTTAGTTCAGCTCACCCCTCATTGATGCTGCAGCAAGGTCCGAGCAAGGACACGTCTCCACTTGGACGTCTTGGAATACTTCATAGAAAAAGGAAAGTCCAGCTCAAAGAGTAAAATCCAGAATTTTCTTAATTTATTTCATTAAATACAAGCATGGCTGCTATAGTCATCATTGCGGTTTTCACCCTGACATGGGATAGCCGCACAGAACGTGCCCAGGAGGTTCTGTACACGTTTCAAGCGGTAGGCGCTCTTAGACTCAGAACGTAGCGTATACCGCTTGAAACACGTACAGAACCTCCTGGGCACTTTCTGTGCGGCTATTTTACTCCTTGAGCTGGACTTTCCTTTTTCTATGAAATAAACATTTTTAGACAGACGCCATGAAAAAATTGTCAATTTTGGTACAATATTGAACCATGAATATATGGGCACCAGGATCCACATTAAACACCATTGTGGAATAATGGAGAGAAATTTATTCTACATCGTATAGACTAAAGATTAGCAAAAAAATGATCAGGCTAATCACCATATATATTACAAAAATGGTGATATTTCACTGTAAATACGCACCGTCAAGTTCTACTGATGAGCAGTTGTGACGGCATTCCGGAACCCCAGTGAATATCGGCAATGTATCTTAGCAAGATGTCACAAATGTGTTAGACAAACCCCTTAAATAAATATATAGCCTATACATTTATTAACATTACTGGACTGTAGTAGTATCGGTGGTATATTGTGGTTGGAGAACCTGTAATAAAGTTCCTGATAAAATAAGTACAGCACATTGCTAGCAACTAAGAAGGTAGTATGGGAATTACACTCGGTGGAGTAACCTTAAAGCACTGTAAGCTCCTCCATCATGGCAAATAGCACTAATCTTACATAATCTAACATTAGAAGTCTATTCTAAGCCAAAGCTTAATTTCCAGCAGATACGTCATCACTTCAGCCTTTCCCCAGTATATATGCCTTGCAGGGTATTTTCATTGTATTGATTCTGCATTACGACTCATATTACAACCATCTGTTATCTAGTGTTACGTCGTTTTCAAGTGTAAAAAATGAGCACGTTAAACATCAGAAAATGCTGTGCCCCAAAGCCAACTTCTAGGCCCCCAAATTATTTTAAATTAGACCCCTAAATTAGTTGAGACTTCAGACTCAACCTTTAACTTAATTCACGTCCTAGACCTGACCCTTGCACACCACAGATCCAGCTTTGAAATTAAATTGAGCTTCCATGTACACTCCTCTCTCGGGCCTCTTCTGGTCCTGGCATCACCTACCACTAACTGGGTCTCACTTCTAGTGGGACAGTATCAGGATCTAGAACAGTGGGCACAATTGAGGCTCAGGGAATAAGGAGCAGTAACCAAACATGGCTGTAATAACTAAAGGCTTCTCGAACCCTATGACTCTTCTATGCAAGGTGCAGGATGCTGTTGTATGTCCTGATTCTATCCAACTGCAGTTAGGACCTAATTAGTGATGATCGAGCACTCAGTACTCAAATCGAGCAGGTTGGACGCCCGGACAGGCTTGACTCGAGTAACGAGTATAATGGAAGTCAATGGAAAACTGATTTTGGATTTTTGCCACTTCCCAGAATAATGTGACAAGCTCACAGCTGTCTGCTTTCCCTTGGCTGGGCTTTCAAAATAGGAGGGACGGCGTGTTTTTAAATTATTTATTTATTTTACACTGTCAGGCCAGGTGTCGTGGTGCACTGGTAAATCACAGCCGGGACGTTACTTGCCATGGTCGTGATGTGACTGGAAGTGCACATAACCTTAAAGCTTGTTGACTGGCTGCTTGTTTTTTTTAAACATTTTAATCAAGAAATGGCAGAAAAATCTTTTGTTATGTATCCTTCCATGTAAAATTAATCACTGTGTAGTTTTCATTTTTCTGGAGCCTGTGCAATCAACGATGGATGAAGGCAACAAAGGAAGTAAAGTCAGGTTTATTTTTTTAAAATAAATGAGGCTGAAAGGGTGAATTTGGAGGGGGGGAAGTAAGTAGCAGAAAATTTTCTAAAATAAGGTGCAGTTCTCATAGGGACCGCAAGTTAATAACATTCTGCACGAAAACTTTATTTTTCAATGTGGCAATGTTAAAGAATCAGGAAAATGAAAAATGTGTCTTAAAAGAATTGACTGAATTGCGCAGTGTATGGCACATACCCATAGTGGCCATTAGTCCATTAAGCCAAAATGTCAAGATGTGCAATGTAGTTACTATAGACCTGGGGTAAATGCACTGATACAGATTGTGGTTTTATCCACTTGTAAGTGCTCCATTTCCAGTATTATGAGTGAAAATGCAGTAGTTAGATACCAACAGATACCAAAACATTGGAAATTGCCCCATCATTGTATGTTCATACTAATTACTTTATTAGAAATGATTAAATATCACATTAAACATTTCTGATACTTGTAGCCATTTTGTGACCAACAGCATCTGATTTAACAATGCTAGGAACATTCTATTTTTCCACCGATTATTATGTGCTACAGATTATTTGAATAAAGCACTTATCTCTTAGATAATAATTGTATCTTGTAATTTTCGGTGCATGGTTATTTCTGAGGTCATATTTCTACAGGAAAATGCAGCCCGATGATGGTGATTAATTGGAAAGGTAAATAATGTTGACAGTTACACGCTGGTTTGATTGCAGGAAGGACAGGGAGGTTACGACTCGAGGTGATCAACAAGATGATGGTCACCAAGGAGAAGGCTGGTCATTAAAGCCGTCCATTATGTAACTTCCACTTTACTATGCATCCCATATGTATGTTACTGGGTTATGTGCCATTATTTATGACAGAGGGTGAAATAAGTATTGAACACGTCACCAATTTTCTAAGTAAATATATTTCTAAAGGTGCTATAGAAATGAAATTCGACTAACAACTCATTCAATCCACACAGGCAAAGAAATAAAAGCACAGATGTCCATAAATTTAGTCATGTGTAATAAATGTCATAGGGAAAAAGTATTGAACACTTTTGCTAAAATGTATTTCATGCTTCTTCCAAAAGCTTTTGTTGGTGATGACAGCTTCAAGACACCTCTTGTATAGAGAAACTAGTCGCAGGCATTGCTCAGGTGTGATTTTGACCCATTCTTACACACAAACACTGTTAAAATCCAAGATTCCGTGGGTTCCTTCTATGAACTCTGAGCGTTATTTCCTTCCATAAATTATCTATTGGATTCAGGTTAGGTGATAGGCTGGGCCATTCTAGCAGCTTTATTTTCTTTCTCTGAAATCAATTAAGAGTTACGTTGGCTGTGTATTTTGGTGAGATGTCTTGCTGAAATGTCCACTGTTGTTTCATCTTTATCATCCTGGTAGATGGCAGCAGAATTTTATCGTGAATGTCTCGGTAAATTTGTCCATTCATGCTTCCTTCAATAAGATGAAGTTTGCCAGTGCTTTACGCTGAAAAACAGCCCAACACCATGATGTTCCCACCTCCAAATTTAATTGTGTGTATGGTGTTCTTGGGGTAAAATGCAGTGCCTTTTGGCCTCCAAACATAGTGCCTATTATGATATCAAAAGAGTTCCATTTTGGTCTCAGGCTTGTCTAAATGTTGTTGAGCAATCTTTAAATGCTGCTGAACATGCTTTTTGCTCAGCATGGAGTCTTGCGTGGTGAGCGTGCATACAGGCCATGGAGGTTGAGTGCATTATTTATTGTTTTCTTTAAAATAATTGTACCTGCTGATTCCAGGTCTTTCTGTAGGTTTCCATAGGTGATCTTTGGCTCTTTGACAATTTTTCTGATAATTCTTTTCACTCCTCTGTCTGAAATCTTGCAAGGAGCCGGTTTATGGTGAAATGATGTTCTTTTCATGTCTGGATTATGACCTCTACAGTGCCTACTGGAACAGTATGTTTTGTAGCAATAAGGTTGTGAAGGTCTTGAGACAGCTCACTGAGTTTACCCATCATGAGATGTTTCTTGAATGGCACCTCGGTAATGAGACACCTTTTTATAGGCCATCACTTTAAACATCTGATATTTTTCGCTAAGTGGCAGGATTCTAATTTTTGATAGATTTCAGCTGGTGTCATGACTTTCCATGGCTTTTTGCACCTCTCTTTCTTCATGTGCTCAATACTTTTTTCCTGTGTCATTTCTCATTATTATAATATACATAACTAAATTTATGGACATCTGTGGTTTCATTTACTTGCTTTTTGGATTGGATGGGTTGTTACCAACATCTGGTGAGAATTTCATGTGGACAGCACCTTTAAAAATATATTTACTTAGAAAATTGGTGACATGTTCAACACTTATGTCACGCTCTGTGTTTCATGACAATTATGCTATTTTATGTATATTTTACTCAGACATTGAACACTGTTTTTCTTCTTTCCTACATGTTACCTGTGTTAGACTATAGCTGTCATTTTGTGAAGCAAACGCTTAAATTGCATTGTGGAAATAATTTCTGCATAACCTCACCCCGTTTTGCAAGCCATGCCCGTTTCCCACCACTGAATATATGTCTGAATACGATGGATTTCTCCAATTTCAAAATGTCTCAGTGCCATGTACATTACCTGTTTAGGCAGTAGTTCTTTCAGGGATGTTCCTCGGAGTGTTCTGTGGTGCCCAGAAGTTTTGTCACCTCTTCCTATAGTTCAGGAGATCTTCACTATTTTGTGTGCCTGCTTGGCATTCTAAAAGAGAAGGAAAGGATATGTTATACTAAATGCAAAACCTTTGAACAATATAAATAACCTCTGCAGAGAAAAAGAGGAATGGAACTCTAGGTCCACTCATTGGATGTAGCAATCGTAGAAGTCAATATCAACCATTTAAAGGACCTTGTCACATTACTTATGATAAGAATCCAAACCAGAATCTCCATTTACAGATCCTTGTTTCGGGGTGTTTGCCCCTCATCGGTGCAAAACTGGAGATCTGAATTGGCTTGGTGAAATACCTCTGAAAGAAAATCCAAGGTGTAGAGTTATTCTTTGTGGAGAGTACCAAGTCAGCCTAAGGAAACTAATAAGCCTTGCAATTCCAGTCCTTTTCTTTCTGAAGAGGCCATGTGCATATATAAATTCCAGGAGGAGCATTGCAAGGCTTATAGGCTTTCTTTCACAAATGTGGCATTCTGTGCACAAATAAACTTTACATCTTATATCTGCTGTCAAAGGCCTCTCATCCAGCCAAATCAGATATCCTGATTTTCACTGTTGAGAGTAAACACCCTGAAACATATGTCTGAGCATGCAGTTTCTCCTTGTGGAGAGTGCCAAATCAAATCTCCAGCTTTGCACTCATGAGGGGGCAAACATTCTGAATTATGTCTAAACATGGAGTTTTTAATTGTGGAGAGAGCAAAACCAGTGTAAGGAGTCTTATAATCCAAGCAGTTCCAGGCCTCTTCCACTCTGAAGGGGATATTTGAATATTTGAATTTCCAGAGGACCATTGCATGACTAATAAGTCACCTTGTGCCAACTTGGCATTCTCCACAAAGAGAAACTGTGCCCTTTACACCACCTGTCCAGCCAAATCAGATCTCCTGCTTACCACTGATGAGGGACAACCAACCCGGAACAAGAGTCTGCAAATGGAGTTTCTGGTTTGGCTTCTTATCCTACGTCATGTGGAAAAGGTTTATATTGATTTCTAGATTTGCTATTTCTAATAGGTGGCTATAGAGTTCCTGTCTTTTTCCTCTATGATGAGGCTACATGCGTGTTTGAACACTGTGTAATGCTGGATGACGGCCACATGAATATTCCTAACTCAAAGCAGGAGCTCCTCGACCAAAGTGTAGTCATTAATCACCTTATGTAGAGAAGACACAGCAGCGAAAGTGAGCCTCCCCAAAATGGGGTCCCCAGTTCAGTTTGGACCAAAGACAACACTTGCACCGGATTCCTTCATGAATTCCATTTTCTATTCACACTTTTATTCACATCCACATTTCAATTCACATGACTACCCTGCATATATTGGAATATTAGAAGACTGCCTGATAGTGGATTAATTTTTAATAACATAAATGTTAATTTCAGATTTTAATTAATTTTGCTCCAGGAGACACAATTATTACACACTTGTTTATAACAAGAAGGCAATTCTACAGAATCTATTTAAGAATGTGGGGAAATGTATATTGAAATTTCATTATTAAACATCCCAATGCAAGATTTATGAACATCTATCCCATTAATATGGCATTCATAACTTCTTTTTAAGAATAAAATAATCTACTAGATTCTCTGGCATCACCAGGGGAATTTTATTTAGACCAAACTTTCTCCCTGCAAGACATTAAAAAATGAACCACCTTGTTAATTGCACGGTCCACCAGAGCAAAAGGTCTAAATTAGCGAACAGGATGAGTGTTGGGCAACAAATAATAACACATACGGAAATACGAACTCAGCAATTGAAAAATGCTTCCGTGAACCACGCAAGAATTACCTATGTGTCTACCTTTACCGTTCCACAAAGATTGCAAAGGACTTCAATTTCTTACAATTCAAATGCAATAAAATATTGTAAAACGCTGCCAAATCATTAACAGGCAGCAATTCACATCACAACTACAGGGTGACCACAAATAACAGGCAGCAATTCACATCAGAACTACAGGGTGACCACAAATAACAGGCAGCAATTCACATCACAACTACAGGGTGACCACAAATAACAGGCAGCAATTCACATCAGAACTACAGGGTGACCACAAATAACAGGCAGCAATTCACATCACAACTACAGGGTGACCACAAATAACAGGCAGCAATTCACATCACAACTACAGGGTGACCACAAATAACAGGCAGCAATTCACATCACAACTACAGGGTGACCACAAATAACAGGCAGCAATTCACATCACAACTACAGGGTGACCACAAATAACAGGCAGCAATTCACATCACAACTACAGGGTGACCACAAATAACAGGCAGCAATTCACATCACAACTACAGGGTAACCATAAATAGACACATTTAATATACCTACTCAAAATTAGTGAATAAACCAAATCCAAAAGGTATTATATAAAATATATAATTTTATTAAATCATGATATTAAAATATATAAGACATAAAAAATAAAAGGGACCAGATGCTAAAAATACAGAAACCACTGCACAATGATTTTAGTAATGGATGTAATGACTAAATAACATGATCATACATATTAAAATCCTGTATAAATAGCCTATTAATTAAATATAAACAAGTATAGTAAACATACACATCTGAAAAAAGGGAGAGAAAATAACTGGTAAGATAAGTCATTAACTCAGTAAATTAGAATACTTTATAACAGCAGCTTGAAAAATGATTTTAAAATCTGAAATGTTGGCCTGCTGAAATGTATGTTCAGTAAATGCACTCAATACTTGGTCAGGGCTCCTTTTGGATCAATTTCTACATCAATGCTGCATGGCATGGAGGTGATCAGCCTGTGGCACCGCTGAGGGGTTATGGAAGCCCAGGTTGCTTTGATAGCAGCCTTCAGCTCATCTGCATTGTTGGGTCTGGTGTCTCTCATCTTCCTCTTGACAATACTCCATAGATTATTGCTCCTGGCACCGAATAACCCTCACAGCACACAGTGTGCATAAAGTGACTGTAGACTTGTACTCTAAAGCCAGACAACCCCTTTAATGCACCCCTTTATGTGTCTGTGATAGAAGCTGCTGGCTGATTTGGAGTGTCCCCTTACTTATTGAGCCTTTGTGTGACTGTACAGGTAACGTTGCATAAATGGTATGTTGTCCCCTGGTCTATAATTGCTCCATTGTTAGTTTTTGTTGGTAGACTTCTGTAGTATTGCAGTACATTGAACAGGCAATGAATTGATTGTAAATTCAAGTTACCTAAGAGGCTAAAAAATACAATAAAACATAATAAAATGTAAAATAAATAGATATAAAAATAATCCTCCTATGCCAAATGTAAAAAATATACAAAAAATATAAAAATAAGCATATTTGGTATTGTCGCAAATGTAAAAGTCAATTCTATCAAAATGTAACACTTATGTGCATGGACCTGTAAAGCGGTTAAGTAAAAATGTTCCTTGTTGTATTTATTACTCTGTGCTAACTGGTACTGCTACATGTTTACATGTATTACCGCACGTATGACATGGTACTGCTACCCCTTCTGGGTATTACCATCATTTTGTCTTCACGTTTTACTGTATTATTGCGTTTACTTGCAGATAGTTGTGATAATGTTTACTGCAGCGCCACTTGGGAAGTTCCCAGGGGGACCCAAACCTAGAGACGTAGGTACGCTGAAGAGTGAAACGCAATTCTCTGTGAGGGAAGGCTGGGACACTGATGCTTTAGTGTCTCTGGCCACGACTATAGTCCTGGCCTTTCCTTACAGACCCACTGTGCCACAGGCTGCACTTACCCTGAAGGGGAGTGATTAAATGTCTCCTGGGTCTTCACTAGGACCTCTGATGGTGATGATATGCTGGGCTGTCAGTAGACATGATGTACCACTCCAGGCAGTCCCCAGGACTGCTGCAGCTGATTGGAGGGTAAGAGGCGCGGGTAACAGGTACAGATGGGTCAGACAAAAGTGTAGTCAGAGGTAGAGTATGCAGACATGGGTTCACAGAACAAAGCCGAACTCAGGGATGGCAAAGTCAAACAGAGAGGGTAAAACAGGCCAGATTGTCTCGAGAGACAAAATTTGGAGATATGCTTAAAAAAGGTGCTAGCAGACTAGAAACCAATGTTAGGGTGAGGAATGGATGGTGGAGACCCCTCATATATCATGTGTTAGCAAGTGATAGGCTGGGAAAAGAAATCTCTACAGGACAGATTGGATGATACAACATCCTGCAGATTTAGACTGCCCCCCTATATCTCTCAACCATCACAGGGCAACTCAGAGAGATGGCCAGGTACTGGGTGGAGCAGAGTGAAGCACACGGTGAGAAGGGCGCCACTCAGAAGGAGTGCGAGTGGCCAGCGTAACACAAAATTTAGCATTAATTAACTAATGTGGTAAGAAATTAAACACCAGAAATGTGTTTTTTTCAGATGAAACACCTCCTTAAAAAGTTCAATAAAAGCAATCAAAATGTAAATGGTATCAATTAAAACATCAACTCACCACACAAGAAAACTATCCCTCACATAGCTCTCTCAGTAGAAAAATGCGGAATAGAAAAAATGACAAAACAATCCAAATTTGATTTTTTTTTTAAAACAAATTTCCAATTTTTTTTTCCACCACTTAAAAAAATGGACGCTTGGTATTTTCAAAATCATACTGAGCTGGAGAATCATGTTTTCAGTTTATTTTTCCTTCACAGCAAACATCTCAAAAACCCAAAACACTATATTGAAATTAGGTTTTTCTCACCATTCAATTGCAATTTTATTTTTCCATTTTACGATACATTATATGATAAAGTGAATGGTGTTAATAAAAACCATAACTGGTCCTACAAAAAACCCTCATAAGACTATGTCAGTGGAATAGTAAAAAAGTTATGGCTCTTGAAAGGGGGTGAGGAAAAAACGAAAGTAGCAAAGAAAAAAAATTGGATGCTGTGGAAAGGGGTTGAAACATAAAGTTCAGTAAGTCAGAATTAAGTGCAGCCTATGTAAAGTAATACATATCCACATTTACGCGATTGCCCTTTTCTACATACAATATGTGGTGAACATTTGCTAAAATCTAATAACAATTTCCGTTTTGTCCAAAATAAAACAATTCTTAAACTACTGTACATTGGTAAAATCTTCTCCCTTTATTCACAGCAGTGGTCTAATTGCTTTTTGCAGCTCAGACTTGTACTTCTGGAGACTTATGGGATTTACATCCAGTTGAGGGTCTGAAAGAGATTACTTTTTAATTTTATGTATATTTTTTTATTTTTCTTTTTAATTTTATATATATTTTTTTTATTTTTCTCATTGATGTTCCCTAGCTGACATATATGTTGCCTACATTAGGATGAACTAAAAATCGATCCAGTTTAGAACAGTGAACAGCCTGGAAAGGTATTTACCATAGCCGTAATGTGAAACGCGGCAGTCAATCTCCATGTGCTTATAATGATCGCAGGCTCCGTGGTGTGCATTTCAATGATTCTTTCTTACATTTCTTCCATTTACATTTCTTTATTTCTGGTTAATGCGTCTGCAGAGAGCATTGGTTAAGATAACCGAATAACTACTGATGTGATGTATTGCACGCAGCCTTCTAAATCCAATAGATTTGGAGACATTTTTCCATATTTAGGTCTGTTCTAAGCGTCTTCCGAAATAATCACATGATAGTTTTGTTATCTAAGGGATTTATGGTGTGTTACAAGCAGGGTAAATGTAAGTGTGCCTGAATCGTAAGGACTGGAAGTAGGTGTTATAACAAAGAATAATTTTATGAATGTGCGAAGAATATGAAAACAGGCATCTCCAGAAAACAGGCTAAAGACTTCTTGAGATTTCCAATATTTAAGGCTTTTCATTGATTTCTCAAGGCTTCTTGTAGCAGACTTCTTCAATACGATCTATAACCAGACTATGTAGCTTATACTCTGAATGACCAATTTATTAGAGACTCACTCCTATTAGTTTGTTGGTCCTCATTTGGTCTTTAGAGCCACATCAGTTCATTGGGTCAAAGATTCCACCAGGTGTTAAAGTCGCTCTGCAGGAATATTGAACCATGCACACAGGATATTTACTAGTAGAAGCCACATATTAGATATAGGTACTAACTTGTTGTGAATAGCTTGTTCTTTTGTAATTCTGAGATGCTCTATAGGATTAAGATCTGGAGACTGTGAAATGAGGAGAAACAAAGAAAACTAACTCTCAGGTTCCTTCGAACCAATCCATGACGGTACGACCTTTGTGGCTTGGTGCATTGTCCTGCATAAAGTGTCGTCCTGCCATGGAGTAAATAGTTGTCATAAAGAGATGAACCTGGTCAGTCACAATGCTTAGGTAATGTGCCGCTAAGTCACAAATGTGACACTGATTCACTACTCATGGACACACTGTGAGATATAGTAGTTAAGAGGTCCGGGATCAGATACCAAGAAATCTTATCATGAATAGAGGGGTTAGACAAAAGCGTAGTCAGGTCACAGTCTGAGGTCAGAATTCCAAGAAGGTAGCGGATCAAGACAAAGGGGCTTGGCAAACAAATGGTCAAAGGCAAGGTCCAAGGTTGGGAGACAAAAGATCAGAAACAGAGCATTAGAAAAAAAGGCACACACACCACCAAGCTAAAGCTACAACTGACATAAATTAGACACTGACAGCCTGCTAAATAGCCAGTTAATCACCCAGAACATGAGATACCTGGAAAAACCTAACATGCCCCTGCACTGATTGGCAGACAGACTGTCACTCACAGTACTGACAGCTCAGCATATCCCTGCCTCAGATTGGATGGCTGAGCTGTCACTCACAATACTGATAGCTCAGTAAAACCTGATTCTATAGGGCAACTGAGCTATTACTCACTGCATCCAGGACGGACAGAGGGAGTGGTGGAATCGTGATAGGTAAGTTTTACTTTCCAAATTTCCATCCATGGATTTCAGAGGACCAAGAATGTGCCAAGAAAACATTCCCAACACTATTACTCCACCTCCATCAGCCAGAACTGCAGACACCAGTCAGGAAGGGATCACAAATTTTTGCCACTTGCCCCAAATTCTAACCCTTCCATCATTATGAATAAATACAAATTTGGATTCACCTCACAAGGCAATGTTTCCTCACAGCTCAGTAATTCAATTTTTCCTCTCTTCTGCCCACTGGAGTCTTGCTTTTCTGTTTTTCTTTGACAGTAATGGCGCTCCATCTGGTTGTCTTGCGATATAGTGCATCGGTGCTAAGGAACAACGAGTTGTTCACTCAGACATGTTAGTTGTAATTCACCTGCAATTTGATTTAACTGTATACCTCCTTTTTATCAAAATGATTCTTTCTTTTCGTTTATAACCGCTATTCTTGGTACCTCGTTCAACACTGTTGGTTGAAGAAATCCTGCAAGTTTGTCAGTTTCTGAATTATTTGTTTTGCACTTATTATGTCTGTCAGAGGCCACAAGTTCAAGAAGGCTAGCTCGCACAGACTTGGCACAAGTCCCTCTATCCAGAGAAATCCCGTCCTTCAGCCTTTAACCCCAGTATTGGTATCTGGTTTTACAATGGGGTCCAGTGGATTGCTTTCATTGAAGAGCGCTGGCTGGAGGAGCGAACCAGATGCAAGAAGGGTTGTCACACGGGGTCGATGCCAAGAGGTTACGTCAGGGTCAAAGTTGAAAAACAAGCGTATGGTGAAAATTCAAGATGAGGTCAGAAAACAGGAATACAACACAAGAGTAATGGCAATAGCTACTAATCTGGTAAGCAGAACTCAGTAACATTGACCGGTAGTGGAAGTTAGAGACCCAGGAATTTAAACAGGCAGTCTCACCCAGGTCTCTCTTACAAGAGTAATTAAAACCAAACTCCTTGGTCTAATGACACCTAATGCTTCAGTAATAACAGGACTAATGCTGTAATGCGTCACCCAGAAAAAAAGCACGGCGCCGCCTAGCAGCCAAAACACCGTATGCAGGAACTGGTACAGATGTTACAGCGCCCATGCCATGCTTCATTCCAAGTTCCTCCAATTGCTCAAAACTTCCTATTTTAATGTTGATTCAAAAGGAAACTGATCCAAGGAAAACTTTCTATTTTGATTTTATGCTTTATAAAATTTACAACAGAGTAGCCCCAATCATGAACGGGCAGATGTCTCTAATAAAGTGGCCATTTATTATACACAAAATAAACGGAATATATACCTATAAATTATAAGGAAATCAGTCTCCAAAGAGGTCTGTAACTATGTTACCATACCGGTGTATACAGCACTGTAAGGTAGCACTAAGTGCTTCCACTCTATCTCATGAATGACTAATATATTGGAGATTATGAATCGCACTTAACACGACCTCTTTAGATATAGGATCTTTTTTACATGGCTTATGCAAAACCTTTGTGGATGCTGAGGATAGAATCTCATTTCCCCTAATGTGGACACTGTATCCCCTGCAGCAGTCAGGATGAAAACTTCTTCATAGATTTATTTGTATTGGGTTGGAATAAATGCTGATATCTCAGCGAGATCTTCCTGAACTCAGTTATTGTTTTCTCATAAATCAGTTCTCTCTATTGCCTCCAGTAATTGTAGACTTTAGCTCTCGAATCTTCTTGTTTTCACGCTGCGTTGTTTGTGACCGTTGATTAAATAATTACTAGACTGTACATTACTTGGTAGTGTTTATATTGCTTTTATTAATATACCTCTTCACTGCTAACAGATAGATCTGCCACTGTTTATCCTTTATCAGAATTTAGTAGATTTAATTCTACAGTCAGCTGCAGACTGTACAAGTAAATATGCCTGTACACCTAGAGGAATATGGTGGCATGGCTGCTGATGAAGCTACTAGAAGACAATCGTGGGGGTGTGGTGTATCATTTGTCACCGGTCTGATTTTGATAACCTGCTGTATATACTCGTGAATAAGCTGAGTTTTTCAACACATTTTTCATGCTGAAAATGCCCCCCCCGGCAGTAAATATTCATTTCTCTTATAGCGCACAGTGTCAGCCACAGCCGCCAGCTTTCAGCAGCTGTGGAGCTATCACAGGTGCGCTCTACTTAAGAGTTATGAATATTCACGTCTCTCCACTCCCATAGACGTTCATTCCCTTGATGAGCAGGGACACGTGATCACTCGGCTGCAGGAGCTGCTGGCACTGGAAGATGCTGCGAGGGCGTGCAGGGAAGGTAAATAGGATGTTTTTTATGCTTTTCTCATGGGAGCCATACATACAAGGATAGGGATGAAGACCAAGATCATACATACAAGGATAAGGATGAGGAGCCATGAATACCATGACAGGGATGAGGAGCCATGAAGACAAGGATGTGGATAAGGAGCCATGCATACAAGGATGGGGATAAGGAGCCAAGCACAAAAGGATGGGGATAAGGAGCCACACATACAAGGATAGGTATGAGGAGCCATGTAGACAAGGATGAGGCGCCACTCAGATAAGGATGGGGATAAGGAACCATGCAGACAAGGATGGGGATGAGGAGCCATGCAGACAAGAATGTTGATGAGGAGCCATGCAGACAAGGATGGGGATGAGGAGCCATGCAGACAAGGATGGGGATGAGGAGCCATGCAGACAAGAATGGGGATGAGGAGCCATGCAGACAAGGATGGGGATGAGGACCCATGCAGACCAGGATGGGGATGAGGAACCATGCATACCAGGATAGGGATGAGGGGACAATGCATACCTGACTTATACTTGAGTCAATAAGTTTTCCCTGTTTTTCGTGGCAAAATTAAATGCCTCGACTTATACTCGGGTCAGCTTATACACAAGTATATACAGTATTTTAGAGATTGGTAATCAACATCAGTGTAGTAGAAAACCAAACTAAATCGTAGTAAGTAACGTTCCAAGACTTTGTAGGGACATGAGTTTTGTAGTGATTTGGCTCAGTATGTGACATGAAATGAGCAGATTGATCTGTAGACATCTGAGTTCTCTTCAAATTTCCCAAAAAATTTACCAAATTTGTTAACGGCTGGGAAGGGGCTAAGAAAATTATATTCACTTTGCTCCTGACCTGACCTGTCCCATAGCGCATCTTGCTGTCTATTGTATGGTCTTCCATCTTCACAATGTTCGTCAGTGCAACCAGTGTTCTCTAGGTCTCGTATGTCATCATAAAGTTGCGAAGAGACACGTCATGATGCACTGTGATGTCTATTGAGCTCCAGAGGTGCAGGAGAGCACTGCAAAGATGGAGGACCTGACCAGAGGAAATTAGTTGCATGGGGGACTGGGCAGGAAGGTGGGTGGAGGTAATGTGATGGACTGAGCAAAGTGAGCATATGCTTATTATGCCTGGGGTCTGAAAAGAGACCAGATCATAATAACCTTTATGTGATACATGGAATAAATTTGAAAATAAATCAGATTTTTTTGGATGTACAATGGTACCAAACAAATCTTCAACTGATTGCAAAAAAATAAGCCCTAATACAGCTCTGTTTACCAAAAAAAAAAAAAAATAGGTTTCAGCTCTTAGAATATGGTGGCTAAAAAACATTTTTTTCCAAAAAAAAAAATACTTTCACTGTGTGATAGCTGCAAAGCTATATAAATGTGATGTTGCCGTCAGTGCCTAGGGTGGTGCATATGCAGTAAGGTCCTCGTGATATTGCAAGAACCAGTATATCAGTCTGTGCATCACATGGCGGAAGGGCTGTATGATTTCATACTAAAGGCTCCCCCGTACACATAAGAGCAGACATTTGCGGGATTGTCCAATAGTCTATTATGTGCTGGGGATGATTTGTTCATTGTGTGGTGAAAATGACCTGGTAACATGACCTGGGAACATAATTCTTCAGGTCAGCACAATTATGAAGATGCCAAACACAGGGGTTTTTTATATTTTGGTGGTTAACAAAAATCTTAACTTTGTATAAAAAATATTAAAAAAAACCTGTTTCTGTCACCATTTTCCTAAATCTGTTAAAGTTTCCTTAGACATTAGATCGGTCAACAGTCTAATGTGAATTGGGGCTTCCCAGAGAAGGATACGGCACATCCAGGTTTCCAGTGGCTGATCCTTTTTTCTTTCCAGGGTGACAAACTGCTGCCAGAAGATTCTGGAGGGGACAGAGGAGTCTGACAGCAGCTGTCTCAAAGAGAACATAGTTGTGCTTGGCCAAACAATCTTTTCTGTCAGTTGACCTGTGCTTGTGGGAGGAATTAAAGGGGTTTTGAGAAACTTGAAAGATATCCCCTATCGGTAGAAAGGAAATAACCTCCCCACTGTTGGGTGTCCAACCACTGGGGCTCCCACTGACCCTGAGAATGGAGCTCGGAAGAGACCCATGTGATTCGAGCTAAGGTTGAGCACGAGCACCTGCACTCCCTCCATTTCTTATGGGAGTGCTGAAGATAAGAGAGTGCTGCACTCACCTCTTTTTAGCACTTCCATTAAGAATAAATGGAGTGGAGTGCGTATACTTCAAACTTTTATCCCTTCAGTCAGTGTCCTACAACACCCTCTCTAGATCAGTGGGATTCCCAGTGGATGGCCCCCCCCAGCAATTGAAAAAGTATCCACTTGGATAGGTAAGCTTGGTACAACACTTTTAACACTTCCTGTTCTTGAATGTAATGACAGTTACATTAATCTATATCACTGAGGCTGCACAGTTTAGTCCCCCATGAACATTTGATATTCTTTGTTGACCTAATAGATGCTTCTGCTGACCACCATAACAGCCGATCGTCCCATACACAGAAGCGCTCGCTCAGCCGAGCTCTCCTTTGTTTTCTATGATAGAGCCACCAGTTCTCATGATGGACGTTGGGCTGATCTTCATGGAGACAATAAGATCATTAATCCCCAAAGAAGGATGGCTTCCTGAAGCAGTTTCAAATAAAAAACTTGACATTTGTGCCTGCCTAAAAAAAACTCCGTAGAGCTTTTTTGCACAGGGCAGCATTCAGCCTAAGGCCGCCACTGCTTGAGTGTATCTGCCGAATGTGAATTTTGCAGATTAAGTCATCTATAGTGTCAACCAAGATAGACAAAAGTGTCTGAAGATGTGTCAAAAAATGTTTGTTTGTCGGGTGATAAGATCTTGCATGGTGGCATCAACTCCTTCAACACCAGGCCATTTTCTGTTTAATCGCTTACGATTTTTCCTCCAGTTCTTACAAGACAAATATATATTTTTTTTATTTTTATGTGAATATAGCCATATGAGGACTTGTGTTTTGCAGGACTAGCTGTACTTTTGAATGATAACTTTTTTTATCATGTGATGCACTAGAAAGCAGGAACAAAATTCCAAATGCTTTGAAATTGCACAAAATATGTAATTTCACAATAGTTTTCTTTATTTTTATTTACCGTGTTCACTGTATGGTAAAACTAACCAGAAAATATGATTCCCCAGGTCAGTATGAGTTTACAGATACCAATTATGCATAGTTTTTTTTTATTTAAGTGTTGAAAAAAAATTGGAAATTTGTAGAAAAAAAAAATTTGTTTGTGTCAGCATTTTCTGAGATCTTTAGCGCTTTCAATTTTTGAGCTGGGGAGCTGGGTGATGGCTTATTTTTTGCTCTCAGAGCTGATGTTTTTACTGATATTATGGAGCACCCCGCAGGGCCTTAGGTTACTCGGTACCGGGCCAGTCAAGTTCTTTAAAGTGGATGTCATGGTGGCGGTGACCCGGTCCGTGGCCCTGGGCGTCCAGTAAGAAATAGAAGATAATTATGTGGTGTTAGGCCGTGACGCCACCCGTGGTGTTCGGCAATGGGCGGCCGACACAGCGATTTTGGTCCACTGGGGCTGATGGTGACGCAGCAAAGATGGTTCAACTCCCCATGGGTAGAGCGGGGCCCCGGGGCAAATATATTTGATTGTTCACATGGTGGTGAACGTTGGGGTGCAGAGGAAAAGTGAAGGACACAGAGAGGTGCAGTTTTCTTTACCTTTTACTTGAACGTAAATGCAATCTGGAGTACCACATACAGATGATGGATTGAGCCCGGCTCGCCTGGAGACATTCAGGGGATCCACCCTGCCAGGTAGGGTTGGGGACCTTCCTTCTGCGCTCTCTTTTTGGGTCCCTGCTGCTTGTAACTTAGCTGCGGCCCTCTACTGTGTGATGGTTGCTAACCTGTATGGCAGACAGCGTGAGCCTATATCACGGGCACTGTCCTTTTCACTGTCAGCCCCGGGCTCTTGGTCTGCTGCTGTGCCTTCAGGTGTTCGGTGTGGCCAAGGAACTTGCAGTCCCATTCACTCCAGATTCGGCTGTCAGGGTGTACAGCTCCTGCCCAGCCAAGGATCTGGCATCCTTTTTATCAGCGCTTCACTCTAGGGTCAGCTATACGCAATTTTAGTTCCCCAGAGCCCTTGTGTCTGCTCCTGTCCCTTCCCTCTTCACAGACCAACTGCAACTGTCTTGTCATGAGCTCCAAATGCCCCCGTTTCCATGACAACGCTCTTGCTTACTCTCTCATCTGTCTTTTTACTGACTCACTAACTCCACCTGCTGGCCAGAATTTATAAGGAAGCTCCCCTTTTTGGCCTACAGCAGGAATTGACATGTGCACTGTTACCTGACATGGGGATCCCTCTGCCTCCAGGCATGACATCACCCTTCAGGGGGAGGCATTGTCAGAGAGGCAATAGGATTCTGGGGTGCCACAATTATTTTGGGGAAGATTTAATGTTTTGATTACCTCTTACTGCAGTTTATTGCAATGTTGCAGCGGCCCAAAAAAACGTAATTCTGGAGTTTAAAATCTTTTATCATTACGCTGTTTATCGATCAGATTAATTTATTTTATGTTTTGATAGATCGAACTTTTAAGAATGCAGCTATACCAAATACTGTTTGTGTATTTTTAATTTTTTTAATTGTTTTATTTTTAATAGTGTAAAAGGGGGTAATTTGAACTTTTGCATTGTTTTATTTTTTTCATATTTTTAAAAACTTTTTTTCCTTTTTACTGTACTTAATAGCTCCCTTTATGGAACTTGAAGCCTTGATCACCTGATTGCTTGTGCTATATATAGCACTGCCATGTACTGCTAAAATCTGTTCTGAACGTCAGCTAAACGATGACTTTCACAGTAGTATCGTTAAGACAAGCACTGAGGTCTTCAGCAGACCCCCAGCTTAATGGCAACCCATCAGCGCCCTGCGTTCAAGCCACAGGCAAGTGTAATGATGCGCTCTACTGCCAACACGTGTTGAATGGTGCTGTCATTGGGGATGGAGTACACGATGGCTGATTAAATCAGCCATCATCTGCCAGGAAAGAAGCGGACTCGGCTGGTGGGCCAGAACAAAGTTAAGAAGTTGGCATATCAGGTACCAGTACATCATACTGTGTGTTGGTAAGGGTTTTAAATCATCGCTATCCTCAGTGCATCGCCCCTGTAACCAGGACATGTGCTGTTGATATAGAATGATTGTATTAGGGCTCATACCCATTTGCGATTAAAAAAAAGTCCGATTTCTGGACTGTAAAAAAGGGAGGAGTGCTATGTGAGTGTCACGCGATTTCTATGCGATTTTTAATCTTTCCATCCGTATGCAATCCTTTTGTTTCTCTGTAACTATTTTTCTACAGGCATTTACAGGACCATTTACAGTGTTGTATGACGCATAATGGTAATGTATCCGTTTAAAACAGATGGAAAACGGATGGTCCGTTTTTCGTCCGTTTTTTAATCGCACCCATTGACTTGCATTTGCGATTTTCTAACGAAAATCGCAGCATGCTGCAATTTTTTTCGCAGTCCGATTTCGGATGGAAAAAAAAAAATCTCACGTGAGATGTCACCCATTCACTAACATTGGTCAGAGTGCAATCCGATTTTCAATTGGATTGCACTCGTCCGATTTTCTCTCCAGTGAACATGAGCCCTTAATGATTGTTTTGTGTGCATGTAATTGTGGTTGGCCTGTTGAAACAGGTCACAAACTAACACTGTCTAACACTGTCACAGGATTTGGAATGATTTGGCATCACATACTCACAACAGGAAGGAATGCCTTTTTATGTTAATTTTTTTTTTGGCTCTTAAACCAAAATAAAGTGTCACGTTTTTCACTGTCCTCTACATTGCCATTGTATATCCTGCGAACTGTATAACAGGCCTGAAGGAACAGCTGTGCGGAAATTAAAAATAAGAAAGTGGATTTCTCATTTTGAGTTTCTTGGCAGTCTACTTTACTTTTCTCATGAGTAAAACATGGTTGTAAAGGATAAAATAATTTATAAATGTGAAATCTTATCTTGGTGTAATACATCTACATTATCCTTATAAATTTTCAGTTAGTGCTATTCCATATTTACCTGGAAACAATGAACAAGTCATTATTAATGGATCTGTTATTCTAATTATACCTTTCTATTTAGTACTTTTACTTTCATTGGTAATGGAGTGAATAAATTGTGCTTCTGACATTGGCAACATATTGGTTAGATGTCAAATTAATGTCCAAACCAGCACTTGGACCACGCCTGATCAGTGATCATAAGTTGTCCAATTGCTTAAAGCCCCCAAATACCTAAAACAAAGGGGCCACAGAAGCTTTGTTGCTTTTATTTTAATTAAATTGTTCCATTCGCAACAACTCATTGTGTTAATAATTGCAACACTATCCAATTTGTTTAGCCAAATAAGCCTCTGGGTTGTTCTGTGCACCATACGTCCATAGTTGCATTAGGGATTAAGTGTCCTGTCTGAATTGTCGAATGATAATGAAGGTTTAAATAAAATGTCACCAAATGTGAACTGGGGCAATATTCTGGGAGGAAATAAGTCATTTTGTAATCCCCATATCAGCTAGACAGCTCTATTGATATTTCCAGGAACAAGTTATCAGAGACATCAGCGCTAAGCTATACCCCTCTAATGATATGAATATATCAGCGCAGGAATTAAAAGCAATGAAACGGATTTGTGAGTCAGTATAACTTAATAAGTAAACCTGCGGACTAGAGGGGTAGGATATTCTTGATGACATGAGAGAAGGTGAGACTCTTAAATGATACCTCTAAATGTGAAAAATTTACATGGGATTCAAAAGGAGTATACCTGGGAAATTACAGTTTCTGTTACAAATAATGGTGAAGAAGGGCAAAAGCTATTGCCTGAAAAAAAACATTTTGGTACGTTTTACCAAAAGTTCATAGGTTGGTGAAAAAACAACCAGGATGCATGATCGTCTCAAGCATCAATTCAGTAACCAAGTCTTGCCTCCGTACCTGGATTGGTTCCTGAGACCACTATTAATTAGTGTAAATTAATGTGAATGTTAATTCATTGCTTAGCTTTAATTGATGTGGAAAGTCTTTACATTCCATATGACAGACAGTACAGATTTTTAAAGCATTTTTTGACTGAACTGACAAGGAAGAAGGATGGAAAAAAAAATGTGTACATGTGATGCTCTCAAGTTTGTCCTTTCTCATAATGCATTTCAGCAGTGGTTTGGTCAGCTGTGAGGAACAGCGATGGGGACGGCAGTCGCGCCAATATTTTACAACCTTTTCCTGGTAGCTGTTAAGTAAGATTATATATGTTTGACTAAACTGAAGTTCTTTTTCAGATTTATCGACAACATACTTATGGTATGGGATAGCAGCTTTAATTCTTTTGTAGATTTTGTCACCTATATTAGTGATGAGACCACAAATTTAAGTTTCCCTGTGTCCTAGTTGAGGAATAAGATAATATTTTAACCAGTGGATATAGTAAGCCTACATCTGGTAATGTTAGCTTTCTCCTCAACTAGAGGATAGTTGCCATCATTATAATAGTTACCACCCTATGCATCTCAAAAGTGCATCACCTTATAGCAAATTTTTGAGACTAAGCAGAATTAATAGCTCAGGTGAAAATTTTGACTTCCAAACTGAAAAATAAAAAAATAGATTGAAACAAAGGGGAAATCCTTTAATATTGATTGAGCAACAATAAATCAGAGTCTCGAGTCCATAGCAATGTAATGTAGACCACTAAAAAAATTAAAATAAAAACGAATAATGGTGGAAAATTTTTATTCTCCTTCCAATATAGTCCAATGGCAGAAAGAATAAGGCTGGTTATCTGCAAGAATTAGTATATTATTCAATCAGATACTCCTATAGTGGCGAGAGCAGGGTAAAAACCAGTTATAGCCTTCTGTAAATGCAAAAACCTAGTCCGAGGAAAAGGAAAATGTGGATAGATGATCTGATTCCGAGCAGCAATTACAGGTGCTCCAGTTGCTCATGTTGCCGGTTGTTAACTAGACAAAAATCATTACATATGGGTCTAATCAGTCATGTAGTTCGATATTTCATAACATGTAAAAACAGACCATGTTTTGTATGTTGTGTTTTGGACTTGTCAGTGATACTGCATAATCAAGAAGGTCAGTCTATTTTGTAAGAAAATAAAGGAACATGTACGATAAATCAGAAAAAAACAGGTTGCCCAAGATTTACACAACATTTCCAGGAACGAGTGAATTGGAATCCAGTATCTATAGACAAACATACTTTGCTCTTACAAAAAGAAGCACATTGCATTATATGCACAGATACTCTTTGTTTCTCGGGGATTAACGTAATCTTATAATGGATATGATACTGTGCAATTGCTGCCATAATTGTTTATATTTATTGTTTTCTTTTTATTGATGTCAGAGTAGGTGTTTGTAGTCAGTGGTGTAAATACTAGTTCATGGGCTTCAATGCAAAACCTCCAAAAACCCAATGATTGCAATTTTCTAAAAAGAATGGTCTTTTCTTATAAGCCAAAGTGACATTTTGGGCCCACAGGGTTCCAGGGCCTGGTTGCGATTGCAACCTCTTCACCTATTACAGTGACATCCCTGTTTGCAGTCCTCTAATTACTTAAATAGGTGTGTTGTTGAACAAGGTATTCAGGAAGCAGGAGGAAGCACCTAGCTGGAGCGAAACGGCTCTAGTCCATGTGTCCATGTACCCGTGTACTTCACGTTGTGCAGCAACCTGTTTTTACATTATATGGAACAAAGAGTTTACATCTTATTTGACTGAAGAGTTCTTCCATATTTCTGCTTTTAAATAGTGTCTATACTATTGGATCCATTTCCTCTATGTGGCTGAGAACCAACAGATATCTCTGGTAAAAATAATGGTGTACAAAGTGTGTCGGTATTAACTTGAACATCCAAAATCTTGCTATCTTTCTAACCTCGGCTGGAATGCAGGAATCATATTTGTTATCAAGAATTGTTAAGATTATTATAGACTCTTGGTGAACGCTTTGCCTTTCAAGTCTTCATTTGTTAAGAGTGTCTCGGAAGCATTAGTTAAAAGCATCTAGAACAAGGTTTTCATATTTATGAAATGAGTCAATACAATGTGTTATAATAAAGCCGAGCAAGGTTACCACTAATGTTGACAAGCGAGATGCTGCGTGATGCTGGTGCGAGCAGTGGGACATCTTTGCCTCGTGGCATGACCAGAGTACATTAGCTGATGGATTCTATAAAGAAGGATGATGTTACTGCAGATTAATATGCAACATAAATCACTGGGAAATAAGTGTCACCTTGAGAATTATACTACAGTTAAAAGGTAAACTACGGTATGACAGAACCGGAGTGACATGCTGGTATGAGAGAGCTAAATCAATAGGTCAAGTTTACTGCAAGTATATTGTATGAGATGGGCGTATTTGTATTCTATTCCACTTTTCAATTCTATTTGCTTTATATTGCCATACAGCACACATATAAGGAGCCATTGTGGCCACACAGTGATAGCTTCAATCAAACTGGTAAACTCAACTCCAGCACATTAGTAGTATTGATTTAAGTAAAGGAAAATAATAACTGGTTCTTATTACTTATGTAGATGAATGTGATTGATGGCAAAGATAGTCTTCATGTAGTCAGTATTATTGGCTTCTCCCAACCTGTCTCAATAATATCATAGGCTTCTCCCAACCTATCATAACAGTACTATAGGTTTGACCCAACCTATCCCAACTAATATTTTAGGCTTTATACACTCTGTCCCAATAGGTTTATAGGCTTTTCCCAACCTGTCTCAACCGGTATTATAGGCTTCTTCCTACCTGTCCTAACAGTAATTTTAGCTTCTCTCAACCTGTACCAGCAAGTATTACAGGCTTGTCCCAAACTAACTTATTCCAAGAGTATTATTATAGGCTTCTTCCAACCTGTACCAACCAGATTTATAGGGTTCTCGAAAACCAGTCCCAGCTAGTATTATGGGCTTCTCCAAACCTATGCCACGCAGTATTACAGGATTGCCTCAACCTGTCCCAGACACTATTATAGGCTTGTCGCATTCTATCAAAACTAGTATTATAGGCTTCTCCCAACTTGTCTCAAGAATATTATATGCTTCTCTCAACCTATCCCGGCAGTACTATAGGCTTGACCCAACGTGTCCCAATAAGCATCTCCCAACCTGTTGGAACAGTATTATAAGCTTGTCTCAACCTGTCCCAGCAAATATTATAGGCTTGTCCCAACAGTATTATAGGCTTCTCCAAACCTGTCCCAACCAATATTATAGGTTTCTTCAAACCTGTCCCAGCTAGTATTATGGGTTTTTCCAAACCTGTCCAAATAAGTATTATAGTATTGCCTAAACCTGTCCCATCAGTATTATAGGCTTCTCCCAACCTATCCTAAGAGTACTATAGGCTTGACCTAACCTGTCTCAACTAATATTAAAGACATTTTCCAAACTGTCCCAACAGTATTATAGGCTTGTCCCAACCTGTGCCACCAGTATTGTATGCTTCTCCCAACCTTTTCCAACAGTATTATAGGTTTCTACCAACCATTATTATATACTTCTACAAACCTGTCCTAGTATTACGGGATTGTCCCAACCTGTCCCAGCCAGTATTATATGCTTTTTCCCAATTTTTCCAAACCAGTAGTTAAAGGCTTGTCCCAATCTGTATCAACAATATTATAGGTTTCTCCCAATCTATCCTAACAGTACTATAGGCTTGACCCAACCTGTCCCAAGTAGTAATATAGGCTTGTTACAATCTGTACCAACAGTATTATAGACTTGTCCCAACCTGACCCAATTAATATTATAGGCTTCTCCCAACCTGTTTCAACAGTATTATAGGCTTCTCCAAACCTGTTTTAGCTAGTATTATGAACTTTTCCAAACTTGTTCCAATTAGTATTATGGGATTATCCAAACCTGTCCCAGCCAGTACTATAGGCTTGTCCCAACTTTTCCAAACCAGTATTATAGGCTTTTCCCAACCTGTCCCAACAAGAATTATAGGCTTGTCTCAACCTGCGCCAACCAGTATTATAGCACTGCCAAAACTGTCCCATCAGAAGGCTTGTACCCCAACATGTCCCAACCAGTATTAGGCTTCTCCTAACCTGACCAAACTAGTATTATATGCTTCCCAATATTTCCCAAACAGTACTATTGGATTCTTCCAAACTGTCCCAACCAGTATTAGAAAGCTTCTCCTATCCAGTACAATAGGCTTGTCTCAACCTGTCCCAGCCCCAGTGAGTATTTTAACCTTGTCCCAACCTGTTCCAACCAGTATTATTGCTCCAACCTGTCACAACTAATAGGCTTCTCACAACCTTTCACAACAGTCTGTTGATATGTTGTATTAGAGTAATTGAATTAAGTAAGAGCAACTCCAGTACTGATGAATTCATCCCATCTGTGGATTGTTTGGGTGTCATTACATAACAATGCAGCTACCCTAAAAAATAGCTGATCGTTGAGGTTTTCAGAAACTAGCCTATGGATGATTGTCTTGTTCAGGCCTCACTTGAATGGTCTTTCTACCCATCTAAAATGTAATTAAAAATAATAAAATAAATAATAATCTAATGATACCCTGAAGCTCCTGTTGTAGCACTTTCTGAGTCCCCGTGAGTCTCTTGCTCCTATTGGATGGACATTTGTCTGTTGCAGCCAAACACTTGCAATAGTCCTTCATCTCCTCCAGCAGAATAGGAAATACAGACACAGTCTCAGGAAATAGGAAGAATTAGAACAGAGGTAGCAGAGGAATAGTAAGGTAAATGTGATTTATTTTATTACTTTACACCATTGGGAGTAATTTTTTCTAAATTAATTGACCAGGCAATCCCCTGTAAGAGCATCCATTACTATTTTCTTTTCATTAATTTTGTTTTGTTATATTTACACCGTTAGATTAAATTATTTTTATTTTCTGGATAGTTATTCAGCTGATTTGATATAAGACAGAATTTGAGCTAGCCGCTGATCTTGCGACGGTTACCACAGCGCTCAAGGTGCGGATGGTACCCAGGGTCCAGAGGAGAGGAGACTCTCCTCCAGGCCCTGGGTCCCATAAACCTGTAAAAAATTGAATTAAAATAAAAAATAGTGATATACTCACCTTCCGATGGACCCCAGACTCTTTCCCTCCTCTCACCATGCGCCCGGCATCTCCTGCTCCCAGTAATGTTTTGCGCGAATGACCACTGATGATGTCACGCTGTCGCGAGAGTGACGTCATCTCCGATCCTTTGCGCTATGCATTACTGGGACTGGAAGATGCCGGGAGCATGGAAAGGAGATCGGGGGCAGTCGGAAGGTGATAATAACCTTTTTTTAAATTTTTTATTATTATTTTTTACATTCTATCTTTTGCTATTGATGCTGCATAGGCCGCATCAATAGTAAAAAGTTGATCACAATTGTCAAACACTATGCTTGACAAGTGTGATCAACCTGTCAATCACATTCCAAGCGATGCTTCAAATCGCTTGGAATGCGCTTGAATTCTGCACGCGAAAATCACGTGAAAAACGCATGCATTTTTTCCGCAGCGGGAGTTGCGGAAATGCTGCGGAAATTTCAGCAGCATTTTTGCAACTTAGGTACTTAGCCTCAGTGTGACACGCAGCAGCGACCAGGCCCCTGCTGTGAGATCGACGATCGTGGTGGATCATCCTGGACCATCTTTTGAACATTGGTCTCCCGCTGGCCATATTCTAGAATACCCGATGCGTTAGAATCAGGCCACCATCTAGTAAATAATAATAATTAAAGGTATTTGATTTGCAGCACTTGACTGATACATACTTTCTACAGAAGTACTAAGTATTCTTTACCCACACTGCTTCTACATATTGGCCTAGTTTATGGTAAATAATGACAGAGTTTAATGTCATATGATGTTTTTTATCTGAGGTTGTATTTTAATTTTAAGGCTTGTAGGAACCAGGTGTTTTTAAATCATGTCCTGTAAAACCCTAGAATTTAACATAGGGTGTATACTGTAGTGTTCACGCACTTTGAAATTTTAAGTTTACACTTCTTTGTTCTAGAAGAAGTCAACCAAATTGCAATATTCTTGCTTGGTGCGAGTAGAGGTTTCTCATCATCAGTCTAGTTGTTGTACTGGATACACACAGTATGCAGCTCCGCGGCCAGCTGGTCACTCCTGCTACAATCGTTCTATCAATTGTTCTAATATGCAAAACAGTAGCATCAAATCCCTGTTGTTCTCAATCCCTCTGTGCTTGGACATTTGACAAATAACTGCTCAATCCCATAATGCTGGGCTTTAATTTGGTTTAGATTTTGTGATGAATGCATTTATTTTTCTTTCCTGTTTCTCATGCGGCTTACTAAATATGCCAAGGCTGGAAATGACGGTATTTTTTTTTACTAGATATGACATAAATAAAAGAGAATACTTTTTTTATTTTTCTCATGGTTTTAATGCTCTTGTGTAAATTGAAACCAACAGTCTATCCCCCCTTCCATCTGTTCTTTTCTAAATAAGGTTGCAATCTAGATTAAAAAATAAGGTTTTAGCCAAATAACAGCACCATGGGCAGTATGTGGCATTGCCAGATAGTCACGATCACTTGAATAAGATGTAAGGTGAGAACTGGTATAATGTCGAAATGCAGGAACCTTTAAAGTGGTTGTACTGGCAGACTTGCATTATAAAATGAAATGACTTATCCCTGCAGTCAATTTTGGCGGCAGTCACCATTTTATTGAAACTCATGTGGCATTTGACATTGCAGAATAACATCTTATCTGCAGATTACATGACCGTTGGCTAAGACTACATGTTATCGGTAGAGTTGAGCGAAACGGGTCGTTCAAATTCAAAAGTCGCCGACTTTCGCTAAAGTCGGGTTTCGCCGAGCGAAACCCGACCATAGCGTGAGGTCGGCCATGCAGTCGCCGATCCGAGCAACAAAGTCGGATTTCCCAGCCACTGAGCAACTGTGGGCAACGAGATGGAGAGAGAGAGAGACACTTTAAAAAAGCGGTCCGGCATGTAGATGTGTTTACTGTCCTCCACTCCCTGCCAACTTTGCTTCCCCATTGACTTGCATTGGGTTTCGTGTTTCAGTCGGCCTCCGACTTTTCCCTATAGTTGGCCGATTTTGTTCGACTCGGCTTTTAAGAAAGTCGGGTTTCATGAAACCCGACTCGACCCTAAAAAAGGCAAAGTCGCTCATCTCTAGTTATCGGTGTTGTTGCCGTCTTATTAATATATGGAAAATCAGTCAGAAGACACATTGCCTGCTGGGCTGTTCAATACAGGTGATTCTTTTGCCTTGGCAGGGCAGTGTAAGTGCTTCATATGCCTTGGCTATTCAGTTCACCTGCTCCATATGTCATGGCTGATCAGTGCAGGTGCTCCATATGCCTTGGCTGTTCTGCGCAGGTGCTTCATATGCCTTGGCTGATCAGCGCAGGTGCTTCATATGCCTGAGCTGATCAATGCAGGTGCTTCATATGCCTTGGCTGATCAGTGCAGGTGCTTCATATGCCTGAGCTGATCAGTGCAGGTGCTTCATATGCCTTGGCTGATCAGTGCAGATGCTTCATACTGTATGCCTTGGCTGTTCATGCAGGTGCTATGTGTGCCTTGGCTATTCAGTGCAGGTACTATGTATGCCTTGGATGATCAGCACAGCAGCTTCATATACCTTGGCTTATCAGTGCCGGTGCTCCATATGCTTTGGCTTATCAGCGCAGGTGCTTAATATGCCTTGGCTGTTCTGCGCAGGTACTTCACATGCATTGACTGTTCAGCACCGGTGCTCCATATGCCTTGACTGACCAGTGCAGGTGCTTCATATGCTTTGGCTGTTCAGTGCAGGTGCTTTGCATACCTTGGCTGTTTAGTGCAGGTACTATGTATGCCTTGGCTGTTCATTGCAGGTGCTTCAAATGCCGTGGCTGACCAGTGCAGGTGCTTCATATTCCTTGGCTGTTCAGCTTAAGAGCTTCATATGCTTTGATTGTTCAGCACAGCTGTTTCATATACCTTGCCTGTTGAGCGCAGGTGCTTCATATGTCATGGCTGATCAGTGCAGTTGCTTCATATGCCTTGGCTGTTCAGCACAGCAGCTTCATCTATCTTGTCTGTTGAGCGCAGGTGTTTCATATGTCATGGCTGAACAATGCAAGTGCTTCATATGCCTTGGCTGTTCAGCTTAAGAGCTTCATATGCCTTGGCTGATCAGCACAGCAGCTTCATAGCATATATAGTTTGTTACAATTCATTTGATGGTAGCACAAATGAAGTATAATAGTAAAATTGGGAATATTTCAGTTGCTCGACTGTCCCTTTCAAGGTCAATAGAAACTTCATCCGCACCCAATACTCCATGGAAGTTTTATTTCAGTTTATGTTTTATTTGCTCTATCTAATCCCACAACATTTACAAGTATAGTGATGAGAATAGAATAAAATGGAAGAGTTTGTCCCCAATAAATCACACAGTGGCATTTCATTTCATTGTCTTATTGAGAAAACCTTTCGGGTAGTATGTCCAAATTATGATTTTTATGCACACGGACAGATGTTCCTTTAGGCCTTTCCAAATAAAGTCTCTACTTTAGACTTGCAATTCTCAACTGTGTAATTATTTATACAAGTGAGTCAGTTCTTATTTCGTACACATTAACAAGTGTCCTCACTTGTACCACAAATGTAAGAAATAAAAGGAACAACATGTGTCAGGAAAGCCAAATTCAGCAAAATGCAAATTAAAAGGCTTTAAAGGAACCCAAGACAAAGAAATTAATGATAAAAAGGTGAGATACATTTGGTGGCATTGTTTGTTATTATGAAGGATTTTCTCCATGTCCTTAAATCTATTCCATTTTCTGCTTACATACTGCTGAGTTGGCAGAGCCTAGCTTCTCTCCAAAAACAGACAGAGGAGCAGAGGAGTTCAGTTTTTACAGCAAATTGCCTTATATCTAGATATAGGTTTGTAAGAATTAAGTTTATGGCATACAGTGTTTACGGAGGTTCTCTACTTTGGCATTGTGCAGTAACAAAATTGGGTACCACAGGGTTCTGTATTGGGCCTCCTACTATTTAATATATTTATTAATGATCTAGTGGATGGCTTACACAGTAAAATATCAGTATTTGCAGATGATACAAAACTATGTAAGGTAGTTAACACAAAGGAGGACAGTTTGCAACTACAGACAGATTTGAGTAAATTGGAGAATTGGGCTGAAAAATGGCAAATGGCAAACACAGATAAGTGTAAGGTTATGCACATGGGAAGGAGAAACAGATGCTACAATTACTTACTAAATGGGAAACTGCTGGGGAAATCAGACATGGAAGAAGACTTAGGCATCTTAGCCAATAAGAAGCTAAATTGGAGTGCCCAGTGTCAGGCAGCTGCCACCAAAGCAAATAGGGTCATGGGATGCATTAGAAGAGGTCTGGGGACACGAGATGAAAACATAATTCTCCCTCTGTACAAATCACTCGTCAGACCACACTTGGAGTATTGTGTGCAATTTTGGACGTCGGTGCTCTAGAAAGACATTACTGAACTTGAAAGGGTTCAAAGGCGGGCTACTAAAATGATAAATGGAGTTAGTTCACAACAATACGCAGAAAGGTTATCAAAATTAGGTCTATTTACTCTAGAAAAGAGAAGACTTAGGGGAGACCTAATATATATGTACAAGTATATCAGAGGGCAATACAGAGATCTCTCCAATGAACTGTTTGTACCAAGGACTGTGACAAGAACAAGGGGGCATTCTCTTCGTTTGGAGGAAAGACAATTTCTGCACCAGCATAGAAGAGGGTTCTTCACGGTAAGAGCAGTGAGGCTCTGGAATTCTCTTCCTGAGGAAGTGGTGATGGCCAACTCACTGAATGAATTTAAGAAAGGAATGGATGCTTTTCTTGTGAGTAACAGTATAGAAGGTTACAAATAACAGAATATTATAGGTAGATGGTTGACCCAGCTTAGGGGAAGGAATTTTTTTTCCCTATGGAGAAAATTGGCTTCTACTCTGTGGGTTTTTTGCTTTCCCCAAGATCAACAATGCAGAACAGCTGCACTAAAAATAGGCTGAACTAGATGGACATAAGGTCTTCCTTCAGCCTTCAAAACTATGTAACTATGTAACACCCACAGAAACTGCAATAAATGTTTACTTAATTTGAGGCAACCAGCTTACCAGTTACGGTCTCACATTGAGGACAGAAACTTTGTATTTACACAAAAAATTGCAGCACGAAACTTGGCGGTTGCACAACAGGATTATGGTACAGAGCTTGGTGGTTCTACTTCAGAGTTGAGGCACAGAGCTTGGAGGTTTCATTCAGAGTTGAGGCTCTGCACTTGGTGGTTACACTTCAGAGTTGAGAAACAGAATGGTTACTAATAGTAAAAGAAACATAAGCTCATACCTAACAAAAATAGCATAATTTATGCCAAATCTTTAGTAAACTTACTTCAACTCTGCAGAAATTATGCCAGCACAACATTCTAAAGATTCTTAGTACACTTCCAAATATTGGACAAAAGCAGCAGACCAATGTGTTAAATGTTGAATTTTCTGCAATTTATGATTTTTATGCATGCTAAAAATTAAGGATGCCTCATGAATTTTTTTGTTCCATGCTTTTTTTCAAAGACAAATATGTCCTTTCTAGAATGTGAAATGTTTATGTAGAAATGCATTCATAAATACAGTATGTTATCCTTTTCTCCAAAATATTACACTCAGCTCTTTTCTCATCACTAGTGTATTAAATGGCATACATCATTGATAAATTTGGCATGTGCATAAAGACAATGTCACAAACTGTGCAATGTTTTAATTGCAATCACAATAATATAGAGTTTCTTCAATAGTGTTCAAAGTAAAATTCACAGTTGTGGTTACAAACATAGGCACTCTCAGTTTTGGCTTTGAGGATATTGACATTTGACTGGAAGCGACCCACAATCACGTGCAACACCCAGTGCCCCATCTACTCACTGAAGCCCTCATTCCAGCAAGCCTGATTGAATCAGCAGTCCAAAACACTATATGTGATGGCCCATAACTAGCCTGCCATATATTGGGGGGCACTTCCTTTCTTCAGCAGACCCAACTCCATGCATGGATCTTCTTCATTGCTGTAACTGATGTCATAGCATGAGTGTACTGCATCTAATACACCAAGTAACTCCCTGTATCAATGACTAGCTCTGACTAAGAGGCTTTCAAAGCCCTTCCTTCCAAAATATGGTCCTCCAGTAGTTCCAGAAGAATTGTCCCCTGCACTGGTTGACTGCAACTCAGCATTAGGGTCAACTGTTACAATGGTGGCTGAAACCGTGTTGGCGCCACCCCTATGACTGGATTCCGAATGCTGTGGATGCAATAAAATTCATTTCCTCTCAGTGCTGGCACTGCATGGTGTCATAAAGTTGTTTTCACTACTAGGACAACCCCTTCTTAATCCAATGTTTGGCCCCGATAAGATAACATAGCCAATACTCACCTCCTGTGCCGGTGCCATTCCCGCGGTGTCGACACTCGCTGTCTCAGGGCTCGGTGCTGCTGTGGTAACATGTGATGTCGGCGTCCAATCATTGCTGGTGTTACTGTCCCATCCTTCAGACAAATCAAACATGAAAAGGAAGTTGATCCCTGACTTCCTCTTCCTGCTCAATTCGACAAGAGGCGGGGACAGTGACACCAGCATTGATTGGGTACCGGGGTCACGTGTCACAACAACAGCACAGGAGCCCCAGGAGACAGAGTGCCGACACCGCTGGAACGGTGCCAGCATGGGTGGTGAATATAAGCTTTATTATTTTATGGGGGCTAAGCGAGGGGTATGAGAAGAAGTTCAAGTAGTTGACAACTTCGTTAACCTGCATATTAACCCCCAATATGTCAGTTAATAGAGTTCATTTACATGACTATCCTTTTAAAAACTCCTTTAGATCAACTGTTATTATGGCCAAATTAATGGTCCACTATGTAATACACGACTAACAAGTTGTTTGGCACTAAATAACTAGTTTTTTGGAAATAAAAATGAAAAACTTTTACTTGGCACTCTGTTGAGAGATATCTATGTCAACTTGTCAGAGGTTTTGATAGTATATCATTATATCGTATTGAATTTTCATAAAGAGAAATTGGACCCTTAGTTAAATTTGGGGAAAGGCAAAAGTGGATGTGTTTATTTATACAATACAAAGCCCGAGAATCACTAAGCGATCTACTTAATCATATCAAATTCTGAAATACACATGGCTAAATTAATTTTCTCTAATTCCCCTCACTCATGAAAAAAATAAAGATGGGGATGGAAGCCTTGTTTACAGGGAAGAAACATCGTGAGGATCTCTTAAACACAAAGTGAGCTGCTAATATTGTTCCCCAGCCGCCAGTTGTGGACATTGTATACCTTTATCAGGTCACAAGTATCTATTGTGCCCATTGTGCGGCAGGTATTACATTACTTACAGCTGATTAAATTACTCTTTTCTTCTCGGCATAGAACAGAGTAATGTGAAACCATCTGTTGCTGAATGTTGCCGCTCAATTTTTTATTTGTACTTATGAAAAATATATCGATGCAATAATATTTTGCTCTCCAATTTTTTAATAGTGAGTTAAATCAGCTCGTAATAAATAGAAGAGAGTGAAAGAGAGCTAATCTCCAACAATCAGCAGCAAATATACAATATACAAGTTCTTAGTTGTCAACTTTCTATGCAGCCAACCTGCAGTTATGTCTATTCAGTGGTAGGACAAGCAAATTTGAGGTCCAAGGCAAAGTTCTAAATGTGCCCTCAACCCTCAAGTCATTTTCGTTACAACAACGACATCCGAATTGTCTAAAGCTGGACAAACCCATGAGATTGCTGTCCTTTTTTGCCCCAAAATCATCTGTCTGGAGAGAGTCTGCAGCTGGTCTAAAATCGTTGGGATTAGCCGAATATATGGGGCCTTAACCAGCCAAAAACCAATAGACAAAAAGGAAATATCGTGATTCGTGACTGTTCCTGTATATCTTGTACATATACTCCAACATATATTCTACACACCCTCTGTCTACCTATATACCCCCCATTTATTCCACAAACCAGCATACAGTACGTACACTCAACTCTGTACACCTGCATACAGTCCATGCACACGCACTGCACAAACGCATACACTGCACACCAGTGCACTCTCCTCACACACACTGCATGCACTCGTCGTCACGTATTCAGCACTTGTGTACAGACACATAATTTTCACTTTTATATATACAGGAACAGTATTTGCTCACACTCATCATACATGTAAGAGGTGGCAGGGAAAGAGTGTTGATGTCCTTCACATAGTATGTATATACCAACCCTTGTTGGATACAGTGGTTTCCCCTATCAGGGATAGCAAATGTGATGCAGATGGACACCAGTAACAGTTCAAGTGAATTTTACTCTCTAGGAGGCAGCAAACTTGACTATTGCAATGCGTCAAAGAGGTAACAGGCTTGAACGGATGGTTAACCGCAACGAGCTAATGCCATACCACCAACTGTCCTGGATCCCAATGGATGGTCCCGAATTTGGGGACCTGAGGCATCATGGGTATGTCTTACTTCAACTTTATCTGTATACACAGGACTCAGATATAGGTGAATATGACAGTAAAGCAGGGAGCCAGCAGCTGCCTGCACCACCAGTCCGTTTGGGTAAAAAAACTGAAGGATTTGCTCCTCTGCTACTGCTCAGTAGCCAATAGATATGTCTTCGTCATATGAAATCATAATTTCCAACATCATTCATTGTTTAGGAATGTTGAACCAAAGACATTTCTCCTACAAAATGTTTTGATGCACTCAACCCCAATCCCTCACGACACATGTTGCACTTTACTCTACCTGTTGCACAGTTATCGCAGCATATAAACACATAGTATTTATCATTGCAACAGAGTTTATCATAGCAGTCTGTGATATTTGTAAGAGGACAGCAAACCGATTTTCATCTTCCATGCATACACTAACTGCAATTGAGAGATACTGTATTCACACATGACAGAGAACATTTATTTTGCCATTGTCTGCAGAAAGTGGGATGAAGGGGCACCTTATTCAATCAATGTGATGTAGATGTGTTGGTTTGCTTGGCATCATTATACTGTTGAATGACCCAGTTTGGGCTAAGTTTTAGGTTTTGGATTGATGACCTTACATACGACTCTAGAATACTTTGGTGTACAGAGGCGATCATAGTCAACTCAATGACTGCAAGATATCCAGATCTGCAGAACAAAGCCCAAATCATCTCCTCTACACCACCATGCATTACAGTTGATGTAAGATGTTTGGTAAAAACTTAAATATAGTATATCAGCACAAACATCTTGCAAGGCATTATGGCTAAACTTCTCTACTTTGGTCTTGTATATCCAAAGCACATTGCTCCAGAAGTCTTGTAGTTTTATTTTAACCTTGCTGCCATGTTCATGCCTTTCCTTGGCCATCTTTCCAAACAAGACATTCTTGTTCAGTTTTTTTTCTAATTGCACTGTCATGAATTTAAGTATTTAACATATTGACTTAGACCTTTAGAGTTTGAGCTGTAGCTCTTGGTTTTTCTGCAGTTTCACTTAGTATTGCACAGTCTCACCTCAGGGTAAATTTGCCTGGACGTATACTCTTGGGAAGACTGTCAAAAATGTCAAAATGTTTTCCACTTGTGAATAATCTTTATTACTGTAGAAATATGGACTCCAAATAGTTTGCAATAGGCCTTAAAATAGCCCTTACCAGATAGGTGGGCAACAACAATTTCTTACTCAACATCATTGCCGATGTCTTTCCTCCTTGGCATGGTGTTAACACATGCCTGAATGCTGCAGACCAGCAAACTGCTCAAACTTCTGCTTTTATAGATGTGGTTACACTTGCTAATGAACAATTAAACAAAGGTATTTGATTTGCAGCACCTGACTGCTACATACCCTCTTACTTCCCGCAGAAGTACTAAGTATTCTTTACACACTGCTTCTACATTTTGGCCTAGCTTATACTAAATAATAACACAGTGTAATGTCATATGTTGTTGTATATTTGAGGTTGTATTTTAATTTTAAGGCTTCGAGGATTTTAAATCATGTTCTGTAAAACCCTAGAATTTAATATAGGGTGTACTTAGTTTTTGTATGACTATATGTGTCTGTATGTGGCCACCCAGTGGTTGTGATGTGCATTGCAGCCTGCAATATATGTTGCCAACATCATGTCCCGGTGTACTTAACAAAATTAGATGCTTACTGATCTCTAGAGAAGTTACTGATTACTATAGGAAGGATAACAGGCACAATGGGAATTTTAGTGTAATTTGTAGGCCCTCTGCGCACTGTATAATATGCATCATATATAAATATTTTAGCAGTGGGCAGCTGGTCTCCCCCATTTGACAATTCATTATTGCAGATTGAATCACCCATCTTTAGTGATTAATATGTGACCAGGTTCCAGGATTCTCTATACTGTATCCTCTATATATCAGAGACTCTTACTGATGGTTATGTGCAGAGGGAAATAAGTTGATTAGCAATTCACAATGAATGATAAAAACTGTGATCATTCCAGTAAAGCCTCACACCACGTGATCGCGCAGCTGCGCTGACTGCCGCCCCGTGCCATTCTCTATTCAGTTATTTTACATTAGTAATGCACCTGGCATATTAGTTTTGTTTCATGTTTTATTTATGGGGATCAGTTCATTCTATTCAGCATGCCGTACTTGCAAGCTAATGCTATCGTGTACCATTACAGACCCTCTAAGGATACCAGAGTGATGCCTATTAAGGCTTAAGGCTTTTAGTACATATCTAGATTACTGTTGTTTAGAGACTGCAGTTTACTGGTCTCTACAATGAAAGCAGGACACATTCTGCTCAACATTCGAGAGCTGTAGGTTCAAACCTGCAGCTTGTGACACCCACATATGGGTGACAGGTCTATGCAATGTAATGCGGAGCAGTTGAGCAGTTGACGTTTTTCGATGCATACCTCTCTGGTGTTTGGTAGTAAACCAGCGTCACTCCAGGTCTCTCTCTCTCCTAGAACATTTACTTCAACTTGTTTCCACTTCTGGTTAATATTGCCAAAATCTGCTTTGGTAATTTAGATGCTTTACTCCCGCCTATGACCTCACACAAAACCTGCATGGAAACACTCATTTACAAGTGTGGTTTGTGAAAACCCAACACCTTTTGGCCTGGGTCACTGCAAATTTCCCGAGACTGTTTCTGAAAAACAGTACGGTCCCAGCAAATTCGAGACACTTAGTATATGCACAGTATATAGGGAGGAACAGGGACAGATTGATGCCCTTACATTAGACTTTATTAAATTACTCTTTTCTCTGCATTTTTTTCACTATTTTTATGGCCAACGTTGGCCTCTACTAACCCTATGTGGTATTTAATGTAAAGCACCACTCCGGTATTTTTTTTATTATTTCACCCCTGGTATGGTATCAGCAATGTCTATTCCTGACCCATAGTAAAATCCTTACCAGCCACGCTCTTCTGCTCTTCCCAGCACCAATCCGGTCACATTCCACCAAGTTGTGACCACAACTACTGACTGACAGTAAATCAGAGGTAACGGACACAATATCTCAATGTACGTTCATGAGATCGTTTTTCTGGGCCCTATCTGGCCCTAACAGAATTACATTGAGTTGTGACTTCTGGCTCACCCAACAAACAGTGGAGAGATCCAGTAATTCACAACTAGAAGAAGGGGAGGAAAAAGTTGATTCACAGTTCAAGGAGATGTAAAATCATGAAGTCTTTGTTCCAAAAGAGTTAAAAATCAGTAGAAAAATTCAAAAATACAAAATGCAGGAAATAGAATAGAACTTGGTTTAAATTAAGTCTAAGAACGCACTTGCCTTCGAAACCCGTATGGTATTCTCAATTTTCTGTGCACCCCATACTATCTCTCTACGACAGAGGATGTTTGTTTCCTGTATTTTGTATTTTTGAATTTTTCTTCTGATTTTTAACTCTTCTGGAAAAAAAACTTCATGATTTTACCACATTTCCTTGAACTGTCGATCAGAATCTGAATCAACTTTTTCCTTCCCTATATCCACCTAATATCGTGTGGTGGCGGGCTTCTGTGCAGATTGAGCTACATTGAAGGATGAGCTGGGTTTTCCCCTTTTTCTATTCACAACTAGAAGAAGACAACTGGAGTGGCGACAAGAACAGTTGAAGTCAGTGGCTGGTAAGTATTTTACTACAGGCAGGGGATGTGCATTAATGATTCCAATGGGTGTGAAATAAAAAAAAAAACCTTGGTGTTGCTTGAATATACATGTACTTCAAATGTTGGTTGCAGATGTATAGAGTAGGCTCAGGAGCTGACCATACATCGCCTGCCGACTCTGCAATGTGATTGCTTAGTGCTGATAGATTGTTAAGAGGCTTTGGGCCCTACTGAAGGACCCTCTTTCTACCATGTGTGTACTAGATCAAAGTCAAACACAATGTAATACAGAAGTATTGCAGTGTATTGTATCAGTATCTGCAGATTCAAATATAAAAAATGAATTACAGTTCTCCAAAGAACTTTATGTGAAACAACTGTCATTTGTCTCCGTAATGGGAAACTATTTAATCACTGAAGATATACTTTACCCTTGAACTGAGAATTTTGAGAATGAGCGATCAGTCCAGGAGGAGAAAAAAATGGATTTCTCTAATACTGAAAGCATACATCACCCAAGTCATCTCTGTTTGTCAATTGACAAGATGTGTGTCACACTACCTCAGTTGGCTAGGTACTGGGATGTGATATGTGAAGAAATATATATATTCCTTTCTGATCACAACAAGGTTATCTCCGGCTTACTCCTCCTCAATGTTTATTCAGTTTTCAGTTGAGCTAAGTCAGTCTGTGCTATAGAGCTGTCAGACCCAAGGAGGAAGAAGCTGGGGATATCACAATGAATGTTAAAACATATTTCTAAACATGTCACAGCCCTGCTCCTGGCCAACTGAGATATGTGTGATACAGGTCTTCTCAGTGTAGATGCAGATCTCTGGAGCTGATTTTATTTATTTATTTTATATTTTACTCATTTATATAGTGCCATTAATGCCACAGCACTTTACATACATTATTGGCACGGTCCCTGATGGGGCTCACAATCTAGAATCCCTATCAGTATGTCTTTGGAATGTGGGAGGAAACCGGAGTACCCGGAGGAAACCCAGGCAAACACCGGGAGAACATACAAACTCCTTACAGATGTTGTTCTTGGTGGGATTTGAACCCAGGACCCCAGCACTGCAATGCTAACTACTGAGCCACCATGCTGCCCTTCATGTCTTCAATCTGTAGCCCGTAGTGACACACGACAAGGACAGGTTGCAGTTGGAATTAAATGAAGGACAGCATTTTATCTCACACTTGGAGAACACCTTTAGAGATAGGGTTACAGAACCCGGTTCTCAAGATCTGAGACCTCCTGAGATCAGTAAATTATTCTATATTGTTTGCTTCATATGGATATGGGATAACTTGTTTTTTTGGGTGGGAAAAAACTTAAATTTTTCAACATGTGCCACAGCGGCAGATGATATAGACCCCCCAACTCACCATGTATTCATATAATTTATAATGCTGGCGTTTTCTTATGTGGAAGAGGAGTCCACCCACATAGGCATTAGCATACAGGATTACCTCTCCACCTTTGTTAGCTACATTCCGGCAGATTATGCACATGATATTGGTAAACAAGAGATGTTTCTATGGCGTGGGCCTGTAAAGGAGTGGAACATGGCCAGCTCCCCCTGAAGATCTGTTGTTATTGACTCAATGCTGCAATGTATTATACAGTTCCTTGTTTTTTCGTAGTAACACAATTGCCATGGTATTAATTTGAAGCAATGTTATTTTGTTGTATGGTATCCTCAGTATATTATGAGATTGGGGGGGAAGAAAAGGTAACATTACAGATGCTCGGGAAGGGAAAAAATTACAGTTAGCAAGGTCCTGCAGCAGGGATGGGTTATGGGAGCAAAACGAGAACTCAAAGAAAGGGTGACAAACTAGGCCATAAGGTGTGTGAAGGAAGGAAACAAAGGGAGCAAGAGACAATTCAATTCTAGAAGTGGCAGTTTAGATCTTAGACATGGCCAAAATTTCCTGGATACCAAAATAAAAGTAATGAGAATGGAGAGCTCAGCTGCTGCAGGTACAGAGACAGGAGGCAGGGGAGTATAGCTGTGGGTTTGTGGGAACCCCGAGACAGCGAAGGATAAGATTGGTGCTGCTGAGGCAACATGTAGACCAGACCTGGAAGAGTTAGTTACGTAATACTGGGTTTGCTGTGTCAGGGTTGATTGCTGAACTGAAGAGGGATGTGAACAGAAGTAAGACAGGTTACCTGAACATATAAAGGGTTCCAGTTTGCTATGCTGTTCAAGAATTGTGCCGCCACATGTAACCACCAAGCCTGTGCCTCTGTTCAAAACGCCATTAAGGTTCCAAAGATATGAGCCTTTATATTTTAGTGGTGCTTTTTATGGTCTTTACAAAGTAGGCTTTGTTCCTAGTGTAATAATGCAGAGCGTGAAGACACACTCCAAAAGAAACCCCTTTGGCTAAAGGCAATAAAAAGTAGTACTAAATATAAAGGCCCGTATCTCTGGAACTGTATGGAGGATTTAAAAAAGAACAAACTTCTCAGTGGAGCAGTGGAAAAAAAATAAGTGTAAGATCTGGTCACTTTTGATGTGATGACAAATCCTTTTTAAAGAAGCTGTTGTCGTATACATATAACGTGGCATGAGGCAGTAGCCTCATGGGTCATTGGGTCCAACCCCCCTGCTCAATGCAGGATACACTAAATCATCTCAGACAGATGTCTGTCCAGACTCTGTTTGAAGACTTCCATTGAAGGAGAGCTCATCACTTCTCGTGGCAGCCTGTTCCACTCATTGATCACCCTCACTGTCAAAAAGTTTTTTCTAACATCTAATCTGTATCTTCTCCCTTTCGGTTACACTCCATTGCTTCTCGTGTTTCCACGTGCAAATGAGAATAATGATGATCCCTCTATGCTGTGACAGCCCTTCAGATATTTGCAGACAGCTATTAAGTCTCCTCTTAGGCTTCTTTTTCCCAAGTTAAACATTCCAAAATCCTTAAACTGTTCCTCGTAGGACATACTTGGCAATCCGCTCACCATCCTGGTAGCTCTTCTCTGAACTTGCTCCAGTTTTTCAATTTTCTTTTTAAAATGTGGTGCCTAGAACTGGACACAGTATTGGAGATGAGGCCTGACAAAGGAGAGTAGAGGGAGACAATCCTCCGCCCATCCTCTGATCTAAATCTGTACAATTTGCCACACTTCAGTATCTTCACTTTGCATGACCATCCCTCTTTTATCATTCTAACGAGGAAGATATGCAAATTTACAGATACAGTATAGCTGAATTTCTCATTTAGGCTATGTTCAGCAATCTATTGGCAAAAAAGTTGCGCAGACAACTTTTTAGTCCGCTTTTTTTTTAAACTGATCTCTGCTGGATCCGTTTTTTTAACATTGAAGTCTATGGAAAACGGATCCATTTATTAGTCATCCATTTTCTTCCATTTGTAATGGATCGAGTAAGCAAAATCAGATCCTTTACAAATAAAAGAAAAACGGATGGCTAATTAACAGAACTGTTTTCTATAGACTTCAGTGTTAAAAAAACGGATCTAGAAGAGATCAGTTTTCGAAAAACGGACTAAAAAAAGATGAATAACTTTTTTGACAATGGATTGCTGCTAGATTTGTTCTAACAGATCATTACTGAACAACATGTGAACATAGCCTTACCTGTTTTATGCAACATGATAACCTGCTGTCCGTTATCTGTTTAGACCTACAGTAAAATATATGAACATAAGTTCTGTTCCTGGTCTGTCCTTTCCATACTCATGGATACATTTATAATGGGCTGGAGGAATGATTCTTGACCTTCTTGCATTCCTAGAAAACTGCAGGAGTCTTGCTGTAATTTATATTGACTGGGCTGATCGGCTGACAATAAATTCTTCTCTTGCTTGTCTATTTGTAATATACTCCGCCATGCAAACAGGACTTGAAAAGCTTTTGTGCCTCCTTTGCAGTTATTTTCCCTATCTGTCTGGGAAGAAATCAATGTAAAATCAAGGACATCAATTCTCTTGGGACCACTTACCGACTGTGCAGTACAGCGTCTCGCAGCCCCGGTTTCTGAAGTATGATGCACATGCTTTATACAAACATATATCTGTAGAGCATTAACTGCGAGTAAATATATATATGTATGTGTGTATATACAGTATGTGTGTGTGTTGTAAGGATGAAGCTTGTAAGGTCCTGGATGAAGGCACTGCATGTGTGACCAAGGCATGTCTAGTGCTGAGAGGTGGTTTTTAATGGACCCGGATTTTTGGGTTCAGGTTTTTGAAATGACCAAAGGGGTGGGAGGGACTGGCCGTTCCCTTATCTTCAGTTCTAAGATTTGGGACGTGCTAAAAAATACATGTGAGGAATACATTGTTAGGCAATCCCCACATGTATTCAGCCGGTCTAGCAGCCGCAAATCATGCAGCTACGGCGACAGAAACTAAATCTCCGAGCACGCCAAAATACTCGGAGGACACCCGAGAATGCTCGCGAAATCTCAAGTAACAAGTATACTCGCTCATCACTATTTGTTTCTTTTGAGATATTCAGAGGTGGACTTGCTTGTGCGCTTACGAACATTGTCCTGCCATGGAACCCAACTGCACTTGAGCTTTAGGTCACCAACTGACGAGCAGACGTTCTCCTTCAAGGTTTTTTGAAAGAGAACAGAATTCATGGTTCTTTCAATTATTAAAAGTCATCCACATTTTCTTCCAGGAATAAAAAACCACCAAGTATTTAATTTACCTAATTGCATGAATAACAGAAGGAAGAAAAACTTTGCACTTTCCCTCTTACTCCTGCAAAAAATCACTTTTGGAATAGATGATATAAAGCCAGCACGCCCTAATACAGCCATGTCAAGCTGCCCTATGGTTCATGAATCACTATAGATGCTCACTAGGTAAATAACATATATATATATATATATATATATATATATATTTGCAGTCTCAGGGTGCCATTTTTGCATCCTCATGTGCTACTATTTTTATACATAGGGAAATGTGAATCCCAGAACATAGAATAGAATTGCTCTTTGCTTATGATTACACATGAAAATGTAAATGCACATATTTAATTCAAATGCAATTATGGAAATATAAACCTCCAAGGCACAATTTACTGAGCGAAAATATGTAAATGGCAACGAGGAGAACCCCAAGGCATATTCTGATTTTGCATAGGAAATTTGCACTTCTTGAAACGAGGCTGGAGATTGTAAAATAATGCAAAAAAAAATGTCAGACTTAAATCCTAATATTTAGATAAATATTGTGCTTATGCACAGCAATTATTAACAGCTAGAGATTCACTGTCATATCTCACTGGTATTTTTTACTGGTGGAAACTTCTTTGGTGGAAATCTTAATTCTAAAATGGGTTATATTTAGGCTTACGCATACAGTAGGTAGGACATGCACCAGAATAGAATAAGCCCTTTCAGGGCCAGACAATTTGTTATTTTTGCACTTTCCGTTTTTTGTTCACTTTATTCCAAAAGCCATAACTTTTATTTTTATTTCTTAATTTTTTTTGTATTTCACCCAAAGGAGGGCTTGGTTTTGTTTTTGTTTTTTGTGGGATGAGTTGTAGTTTTGAACAACGTCATTCATTTTACCATATAATGTATTGAAAAAAAATCTAAACAGGGAGATATGGTGAAAAAAAATGCAATTCCACCATTTCTTACTCTTTATTATAACGTTCATTGTTTGGTACAAATGACCCGATGATTTGAATCTTCAGATCAGTACGATTACTGCGATGTCAAATTTGTATATTTTTTTGTATACATTCTAAGTGTTTATGAAGTATTTCAGAACTTTGTAAAAGAAAATTTGTTTTGGGTCACCTTTTTCCGAGACGTGTTACAGGCCGTCACCGGGTTCCGAACTAGGCTCTGTAGGTTTGTTCGTAACCCAAATTTGTATATAAATTAGACCAGGGGTAGCAAAAAAAAACTAATGCTCATCTCATCGTTGACCTCTCCGGTTGCCCCACTGCTCGCTTTCCGTCATCTGATCCTCTTCTTTCCCCCATAGCACGACAACCCTTGGAGGTCACTGCATGTCATAAGCTCGCAGTACACGTCTTGACGTCACAACGTTGCAACCTTACATCACACAGTGAGCTTTGATTCCTGGACATGGCCGGAAATACTGGTCTACGGTGAAGAGGATGGAGATGCAATGTGAGAGGAATAAGAAAAAAAACAATCGGCAAACAGCAGGACGGCCGGATAGGTCAGGGATTAGTTGAATATAAGAGCTCATGAAGACAATGCACACTATGGCACATACTTGACATGGATCTCCAGACCATAGCATGACAACTTCATGTATTTCTATGAGGCTGTCATGCTGAGGTCAGGAGACCTGCAACCAGTCCATGCATTGAGGTATGGAATTTGACTAAGATCCACAGATGACTAAATGAGCCTTAGCTGTTTTTTTATTAACATTTTACATTTGTGTGTAGGAAACGTTCATAGGTCAGATATTTGTAAGTCAATGACTGCTTTTATTTTCCATTTATGGGCCTCTGTGTTGCTTGTTTATTTTTGGCCTGGTGAGCTGTAAAATTTATTATCACTATATTGTAACACATATCACGTTTTGTTGGTTTGTTATTGCATTTTTTGTTGGAAGTTCGCTGACTAAAACATGGCAATTCTGGTATTTCAATATACTTTGTGCCATTATTTCAATATACTTTTCTTTGTGCCATTTTCTGAAGGTCTTAAGTTATTTTTAGATTTTCACAGATCGGACATTTTATAGAGGTAGTGATACCAAATATGTATGCTTCTTTTTTTAATTTTTAAATATTTTTTATTTTTGCATTGGGACTCATACTGTTTGATTTGCTATGTGGGGGCCATTATAGTATTTGGAGTGCTATGGTGGACCATTATACTGTGTGAAGGGTTATCCAGGTCTATTATACTGTATGGAGGGTTGTGTGGGAGTCAGTATATCATCCAGAGGGCTATGTGGGGATCCATTATAGTGTTTAGAGAGCTATTTTGGGGCCATCATACTATTTGGAGCGCTATGAGGGGACCATTATGCTCTGTGGAGGGTTGTGTGTGGGTCATTATGCTGTCTGGAGTGTTAGTGGGGGCCATTAGAGTGTGTGGGAACACTAAAGGGCTTCAATAGGAGCAGAATTACTTTATAAGGGCTGCAAAATTGTAGAATATGCTCTTCTGTGCCCCTGCCGAACATTTTCTTTGGAGCTGGGGCTCAATTAGGACTTTTGTTATGGGACCCCATGATTTCTATGTAAGTCCCTGTCTGACAGAAAAAGCTGGACTTCTAGAAGTTTATTTAGCACTATGACATTGTCTTAATATCATCTTAATAAATCAATAGTAAGTAGCCACAATGAAGGAAAGTCTGCAGACAGGTCATTTAGGCGCTGTACTAATGTGTATCGGAGGGGGATGCAGGCCGCATTGTACATTAGTGCGTCTCACAGAAGGAAAATTCAATAGTCACATAGCAGGATTTTCAGCTACCGGTATGTGAATCATTTATTGTGATCCACATCCCACTGTAATAGCCACTGGTCATTGTGGGAGTTAGGTCCTGAGGTAAAGTAGTTTATAGCATATCCCTGTATTGTACCTGAGTGCAGCAAAAAAATAATAAACTCATTTCTTACTGATTATTATTTCTTTATGTGAATATGAGTTTATAATAGCGAGTCTGATGTGACAGCAAAGTGACCACAATCGTTGTACAATGGTTTCTTTATAATACAGTGGACTTCATAAATATGTATACAATAATTATCTATCTCCCAAGCTTTCCTTCTTTTTTCCATCCTTCTTTCACTGTTTCCTTTCTTTATCTGTCTCTTAGTTTTTTCTTTTTTTCTTTCTTTTTCTTTTCTGTTCATTCTTTCTTTCATTCTTTCTTGTCCTCCTCTTTCTTTCTTTTCTTTCTTTTATCTGTTCATTCTTTCTTTCATTCTTTTTTGTCTCCCTTCTTTCATCCTTTCACTTTTTCATTCATCCTTTCTTGTCTCCCTCTTTCTTTCTTTCTTTCTTTCTTTCTTTCTTTCTTTCTTTCTTTCTTTCCTCCCTCTCTTTCTTTTTCTTTCTTTCTTTCATTCTTTCTTGTCTTCCCTTTTTCTGTCTTTTTCTTTCTTTCTTTCTTTCTTTCTTTCTTTCTTTCTTTCTTTCTTTCTTTCCTTCTTTCTTTCATTCTTTCTTGTCCTCCTCTTTCTTTCTTTTCTTTCTTTTATCTGTTCATTCTCTCTTTCATTCTTTCTTGTCTCCCCTTTTTCTGTCTTTGTTTCTTTCTTTTTCTTTCTTTCTTTCCTTCTTTCTTTCATTCTTTCTTGTCTCTCTCTTTATTTCTTTCTTTCCTTCTTTCTTGTTTTCATTCTTTCTTTCCTTCTTTCTTTTCTCTAATCTTATATCTATCTAATGAAAAAAGTGGTTCCAGTTTTGAGCCACAATGTTGCATAGACTGATTAAAACCCATTTTTTCACCATCTGACTTTGCAGTGCTGCCTCCATTTTTTGGATTTGTATCTAAGAAGTTTTGGTGATAATCTTTGCATCCTCTTGTCATGAAAAGTGCTTTCTTTTTCTATATCTATGTGCCTTATCTATGAGTAGGTCATGTACTGCACACAACCCTCTGTTCCTAGTTTTCCGGGCGGTTTCCTCCATTTTCTTTGCATACAATGAGCACAGATCTGTTGTAGATGTCTGTTCAGCTAATTTTCTCTTATGACGGCGATTGTGATTTGCCTTTTAGATGATAAAAGCGTTCGGCATTACTTAGCAATAATATGTACTGGATCATAGGATTTCATCAGATCCATCTTAGACAGAATTGAACTCTTAAGTCTTCTTCCTGACATTATCCCAGCAAAGCAGCTTATATAACAACTCCTTTCGCTCTCTTGTTTTATCTTTTGATTTTTTTTTAGGTGGAATTTCAGTTTAATAAATTGCTTTTCTGTCCCAATTTATGCATTGCCTTGTCTCAGACTTTACATCATATTACCTCCCGGGAGCAAACAACCTCTGTTCTTCAGGCTCCAAGTTACGGAATTGTCATTATTTCTTGTTTGCTGAAGGCATTGAATTTCACGGAGACTTCCCCCTAGAAAGAAATGGTTTCTGCTTCTAAAGAAAGAAAGATTAGCCAATGATATGAAACAAATGTACCAAAATGCAGTATATCCAGAGCCAAAGCTAGATTTTTACTCACCTCGAGCGAAAATTCAATTTATTGCCTTAACCCTGTATCTAAGTACCCCAACAAAGCAGAGTAGGTAGGTTTTTTTTGGCAATTTCCCTTTCGCCCAACATTCCCTTCCAGTTACCTCTAATCCTGAAGTAGATACATTACACTCAATATAATGTATCATACTCATTTATTAATTTATAATTAGAGTTGAGCGATACCATCCGATACTTCAAAATATCGGATCGGAATGGATCGGCCGATCTTTAAAAAAAGTATCGGTATCGCCGATGCCGATACCGGAAGTCCCATTCAAGTCTATGAGACTTCCGGTATCGAAATTGGAAAAACCCTTTCCTGCCCTTGTACAGCCTCTCGGGGGTCTGTACGGGCCTTCCGGGGGTCTCCGCCGGCCTGCCAGGGGTCTGTGCCGGCCTGCCGGTGGGCTGTGCGGACTGCCCGGGGTCTGTGCACCCTGTGGGGGTCTGTACCGGCCTGCCAGGGGGCTGTGCCGGCCTGCCGGGGGGCTGTGCTGATGTCCGGGGGTCTGTGCAGGCATCGTCCGATGGGACTACAAGTCCCATCGGGCGATGCCTGCTACCATGACAGTGATTGACACATTAGCCAATGATGGGACAGTAGTAGTCCCATCATCCGGCTAATGTGTTAAATGTTTAAAAAAAAATATATATATATACTACATACATACTACATACATACTACATGCATGCTACATGCATGCTACATACATACTACATGCTACATACATACCACATATATACTACATGCATGCTACATACATACTACATGCTACATACATACTACATATATACTACATGCATGCTACATACATACTACATACTACATACATACTACATGCTACATACATACTACATACATACTACATACATACTACATGCATGCTACATACATACTACATGCTACATACATACCACATATATACTACATACATACTACATGCATGCTACATACATACTACATGCTACATACATACTACATATATACTACATGCATGCTACATACATACTGCATGCTACATACATACTACATACATACTACATACATACTACATGCTACATATATACTACATACATACTACATGCATTCTACATACATACTACATGCTACATACATACTACATATATACTACATGCATGCTACATACATACTACATGCTACATGCGTGCTACATACATACTACATACATACTACATGCATGCTACATACATACTACATGCTACATACATACCACATATATACTACATACATACTACATGCATGCTACATGCTACATACATACTACATATATACTACATGCATGCTACATACATACTACATGCTACATACATACCACATATATACTACATACTACATACATACTACATACATGCTACATGCTACATACATACCACATATATACTACATACTACATACATACTACATACATACTACATGCATGCTACATACATACTACATGCTACATACATACCACATATATACTACATGCATGCTACATACATGCTACATACATACTACATACATACTACATACATACTACATGCATGCTACATACATACTACATACATACCACATATATACTACATACATACTACATACATGCTACATACATACTACATGCATGCTACATACAATACATTCATACAATACATACATAGACATACAGTACATATAACATAGAGTAACATACTTACCAATACTTGTCACATTGTTCCCCGAAGCCATTGTCGTCTACAGAATAAATATTAACATAACAAACCACAAAAATACTCACCCATGATCCGAAGCAGTCCACGAGTGTGTCCCACGACGATCTTGGGTAGAGAACTGCAGCATCAGCTGATGCTGCCGCTCTCTACGGGCTGCAGGAATCCAATGATGGAAGGTAGGTATCCTTCCGCACTTTATTCCTCCGCCACTTAAAAAAAAAAATCCCTAGTCTCACTTTATGGTAAAAGCTGTGTGGGAATTTTACCATAAAGTGAGACTAGGGATTTTTTTTTTTTAAGTGGCGGAGGAATACAGTGCGGAAGGATACCTACCTTCCGTAATTGGATTCCTGCAGCCCGTAGAGAGCGGCAGCATCAGCTGATGCTGCAGTTCTCTACCCAAGATCGTCGTGGGACACACTCGTGGACTGCTTCGGATCATGGGTGAGTATTTTTGTGGTTTGTTATGTTAATATTTATTCCGTAGACGACAATGGCTTCGGGGAACAATGTGACAAGTATTGGTAAGTATGTTACTCTATGTTATATGTACTGTATGTCTATGTATGTATTGTATGAATGTATTGTATGTAGCATGCATGTAGTATGTATGTAGCATGTATGTAGTATGTATGTAGTATATATGTGGTATGTATGTAGCATGTAGTATGTATGTAGTATGTATGTAGTATGTATGTAGCATGTATGTAGCATGCATGTAGTATGTATGTAGTATGTATGTAGCATGTAGTATATATGTGGTATGTATGTAGCTTGTAGTATGTATGTAGCATGCATGTAGTATATATGTAGTATGTATGTAGCATGTAGTATGTATGTAGCATGCATGTAGTATGTATGTAGTATATATGTGGTATGTATGTAGCATGTAGTATGTATGTAGTATGTATGTAGTATGTATGTAGCATGTAGTATGTATGTAGCATGCATGTAGCATGTAGTATGTATGTAGCATGCATGTAGTATATATGTAGTATGTATGTAGCATGTAGTATGTATGTAGCATGCATGTAGTATGTATGTAGTATATATGTGGTATGTATGTAGCATGTAGTATGTATGTAGCATGCATGTAGTATGTATGTAGTATATATGTGGTATGTATGTAGCATGTAGTATGTATGTAGCATGCATGTAGTATGTATGTAGTATGTATGTAGCATGTAGTATGTAGCATGCATGTAGCATGTAGTATGTATGTAGCATGCATGTAGTATATATAGTATGTATGTAGCATGTAGTATGTATGTAGTATATATGTGGTATGTATGTAGCATGTAGTATGTATGTAGCATGCATGTAGTATGTATGTAGTATATATGTGGTATGTATGTAGCATGTAGTATGTATGTAGCATGCATGTAGTATGTATGTAGTATGTATGTAGCATGCATGTAGCATGTAGTATGTATGTAGCATGCATGTAGTATGTATGTAGTATGTATGTAGCATGTAGTATGTATGTAGCATGCATGTAGTATATATGTAGTATGTATGTAGCATGTAGTATGTATGTAGCATGCATGTAGTATATATGTGGTATGTATGTAGCATGTAGTATGTATGTAGCATGCATGTAGTATGTATGTAGTATGTATGTAGTATATATATTTTTTTTTTAAACATTTAACACATTAGCCGGATGATGGGACTACTACTGTCCCATCATTGGCTAATGTGTCAATCACTGTCATGGTAGCAGGCATCACCCGATGGGACTTGTAGTCCCATCGGACGATGCCTGCACAGACCCCGGACATCAGCACAGCCCCCCGGCAGGCCGGTACAGACCCCCACAGGGTGCACAGACCACCGGCAGGCCGGCACAGCCCCCCGGCAGGCCGGTACAGACCCCGGGCAGTCCACACAGCCCCCCGGCAGGCCGGCACAGCCCCCCCGGCAGGCCGGCAGAGACCCCCGGAAGGCCCGAAATGACGGCGCATCATGATGCGCACACACCGCGCATCATGATGACGTCATTTCGGCTGTCAATCAACTTTGAACTTCCGATTCCGATGCCCGATATTGAAAAAATATCGGATGTCGGTATCGGAATTCCGATACAGCAAGTATCGGCCGATACCCGATACTTGCAGTATCGGAATGCTCAACACTATTATAATGGATCTACATTGATTGCTATATAACTATATAGCAAGGATTATTTTAAGTTTTTTTATTACTATGTTTTACCTGATTTTATGCCTGGAAAGGAAGCTTTTGCTTTGGATTGCTGTGAGTTTTAATCTACCCTGGCATGTTTTTCACCTACATTGTGGCTCCTGCTATTAATTCTAAGGGTATTTGGGAAATATTGGGTTATATACTAGAATTGATTCACAGGACCTTGCTTTAGCAATGGCCGCTGGATGGTAGCTTGCGAACTGCCTTCTACCTGTTGGCATCCCTGGCTCTTCTTTTGATTAGTCAGCCTGTCAGCATCCCTGTCTGCTCTTTTGATTAATCAGCCTGTCAGCATCCCTGTCCCCTCTTTTGATTTGTCAGCTTGTCAGCATCCCTGGCTCCTCTTTTGATTAGTCAGCCTGTCGGCATCCCTGTACCTTTTTTTGATTGGTCAGCCTGTCGGCATCCCTGTCTCCTCTTTCGATTAGTCAGCCTGTCGGTATCCCTGTCTCCTCTTTTGATTAGCCAACCTGTCAGCATCCCTGGCTCCTCCTTTGATTGGTCAGCCTGTCAGCATCCCTGTCTCCTCTTTTGATTAGCCAGCCTGTCGGCATCCCTGTCTCCTCTTTTGATTGCCAGCCTGTCGGCATCCCTGTCTCCTCTTTTGATTGCCAGCCTGTCGGCATCCCTGGCTCCTCTTTTGCTTAGTCAGCCTGTTGGCATCCCTGGCTCCTCTTTTGGTTAGTCAGCCTGTCAGCGTCCCTGTCTCCTCTTTTGATTAGCCAGCCTGTCAGCATCCCTGGCTCATCTTTTGAGTAGCCGGCCTGGCACAACATCATCGTTGCAGCATAATGCACACATGATGCCGCAGCAAGCCGGCTAATCAAAAGTGGAGCTAGGGATGCCAGCAAGTAGGAGCCACTTTGCAGGAATTCAAGCCAGTCGCACCATAATATGTACCTGACCACTGGATCAGGTTCCTGTTAATTTATTCTCTCTCATATACTACTACTTGCAAACAGGTAATATTAGGAGATGATAGCAAGTAACTGTAGAGTGGGCCCCCAGAATCAATGTCACTGGTGGACCCTTAGCACCCCAATCCAACACAGACTACATATGGCAAAGCAGTACCCAGATATTGTCAGGCCCTGCCCAGATAAACAGTGATAAAATGCACATATACTGTACATATTCTATACAGTATTCCACTTGGGGCACATTGTACTCTAGTATTGGCATAGCGTGACAATTATTCGTATAGCGCCCATGCAGGGTTGTTTGATTGCCCTATTTCATCCTATGCATCGCATTTTTAATCTGAACTTCTCTGCTATTGCGCCAGATAATTGTAGCTTTAACAAAAAAAGAAACAGAAGACACTTGGCTGATGAGGGTGGTTAGCGCGAGATCCCCTTATGAGGGCCCTGATTTATCGAAATGCTCTAATAGGGTTTATGGAAAAGGGTTTCTGTCACTATAGTCAGGACACACTGTGATTGTGATGATGATGCCAAGGCTGCATGTTTTTCGTTAATTGACAGCCTGATGTCTTGTATTTTTCAGGTCCATCAGACAAGCCAAGGAAGATCAGTCGTGAATGTGAAAAGGAGCATTGATCAAAATGTTCAGCAGCAGAAGGTCAGGTTATGGCTTTATTTTTTCAGAAAAGTGAAAAAAACTGGTGGCATAAATGACAAGGCTCCCCACCAGCCGCTCTCTGTTTCTGACTTTATAGGCTGAGTTCATTTACTGTTTGTGCTGTGTTTGTTTGGTTCAGCATCTGTTATTCACTATCGCTCAAGTCAAAAAATTTATGGATGGAAATGTATTTATTTCTTTGCCTTGTATCCTTGATGCGCCTACTCCTGATCATATTCATTGACTTTAATGGTAAAAATCTTATGACCATTTTTCATAAAGTTTTCTAGATCCTTGACATTAGAAATCATTGCTGCAGTCAGCGCGATCCTTCTAAAAATCAATTAACAATTCTTACTGTGTTCTTGGTCTTTACACATTTCAGCTTCCAGCATTACGTGTGATCTAAACGCACCACTTTACTGTATCAAGGGGCAATGAGAGACAATTGATGTACATTTGTAAAGAAGGCTAGGAATAAATACATGTGTAATATACTAGTGATTTTTGGGTGTTTGATGTATACTGTTAGTGTTTTCTGATTATTATTGATCTGTTTTGGTGTGAGTTTTTTGAGCCTGTGTTTCGTGATATTGTGCCCACTAGGTGGCAGTTTGCAAAATTAATGCTCTTTCATTGAACACATCTATTTAATTTTTGCTATGTAATTTTCACATCATTTGTTTTGCTAGTTAAAAAGGTTTCCCATGAATAACATCTATTACCTAAACACCAGATAGACTGGTAGGGTAAGACCGCTGGGGATCTGAATGCTAAGACACCCACCAATCCTGATAATGGGAGCCTAAAGTATTCTGCATGAATGGTGATACTGTGAGCATGTGCGACCATCCATCCTATGTAATGCAGGAGTGGTCACACATGCTCACAACCACTTCACACACAGGCATATTCTCATGATCGATGGGGTCCCAGTAATGATATATTTATCACCTGTGCTCACTGGACAACCTCTTTTAACCGATGTAATACAAGTTTCCTTAATGAGAAAATCTACAGTTATACATTTTACTGATGTGGTAAAGGGTAACGACTAATGACTCATTCAGACGACACAGCCTTATGCATGGGCAGAGTATGGCAGTGAAGTTCCTATGGGTACAATTTATTTTCCCATGGTAGTGGTTTTAGTACAAAATCTCAAATGATACAGAATGCAAAATGGCATGACATTTTCTTCAGGTATTTTGTATAAATCCTTAAAGAGTTTGTCCAGGACTATTTTTTACTATGGCCCTAAAAACTAACAACCAAGAAGTCTCTAACATAGGCCTCTACCTGCACTTTCTACCTGGAGCCAGCTCAGAGCAGTCACCGACCACTCATGCCGGAAATTCAGCTGCTCCACATCAACAGAGCAGCTCTTCTTCTTCCAGGCTAATCTGCCAATGGGGTGTGACTGCTGATGGGGCATGACTGCTGATGCCATGCTGATTGACAGCTGGCTCACTGCAGTTAGGCAACAGGGAACTAGCTGTCAATCAACATAACACCGGTAATCAAACAGTGAAGCCGCTGTTCTGTCGACATGACGTCAGCAGGAGTCGCTGAATCACCGGCAGGAGCAGTCTGTAACTGCTTTCTGCCAGCGGAGATTGGCCCAGGGGTAGGAAGTAAGCAACTACCTGTCTGTTACCTCTTTAACCCATAGTGAAAAAATTGAGTAGACCTGGATCACCACTGCCGCCTCTGCACGACATAGCCATTTTCAGTTTTTTCATTTTTCCCTTCCCTTTTTCCAAGAACCATAACTTTTTTATGTTTTTGTCAATATAGCCATATGAGGGCCTGTTTTTTGTGGGATGCGTTGTACTTATGAATAGCTCCGATGGAGATTCGATCCACCCGCGACTTTTACAGGCATATGAGGGAAAGATGCAGGCTCAGCACTGGAGCCTGCATCAAAGTCAGGGACTCGACATATAATGTAAAAGACTCCTTGCAGCTCTGAAAAAAAAAATGGTTCCCCATGGATTTTTATTACTGGCCTATAGATGTTTGTGAGAGCCACAATATTGATTTATATGACGCTGCTGTGTGCATGCTGGGTGTAGATGCTTCTTCAGGTCTTCGTATAGTAATGCCTCTCTGCTAACCTACCAACTGTGGGAAATTAATGTTATCCGGAAAGTTCTACACTTCCTCTTCTTAATAATACATTTTGGATAATTTTCTGAAACTCCGTCCCTGCAAATGAAAACAACAGGAAATTAAATGATAATTCCAAAGAATGATAAATCAATTTGTTTTAATCTCTTAAACTCTCTGTCTCTATCAATTTTTGCTTTATTTAGTCTGAATCTTTAATTTATGCTGTGCCAGAACACAGGAAAGATTTGCTGTGCACTTCCAAGTGCCGCTGGCACAGAATACTCGCTCTACACGTCTTATTATACCACTTTGTAAACAGTATTTTTTTTAATCTTTTTTTGTACTTCTTGATATTAGAACCTAAAGTAACTGATTGTTATGCATAAGAAGGGATTAGTGAGACTTGTTTTGTACAGATGTAGCAGAGCTCAATGGATCATTTCATTTTTTAAGAGCATATTTCCTAATAACTATAATAAGTAATTGAACGTTTTTTTTTTTTGTTTTTTTTATTTATTTACCCTCCAGGTACTGCAAAGCTATGTTTTTTTGCAATATAATTCATTGCTTTGTTTCACTATCAATCCCAAACATTATGCTTTTTCAATGCCCAGTTCATGCTCCTTTAGAAGCAGGAACTGCTTTTAACTGCTGCTCAGGAAAGATCCATATGCCATAATAATCTGTGAATGGGAATTTCCCTGTCTGAGCCCCTCTGCTTCCCATCTAAGTAGTCAGACAGTTAAAATTCCTGCACACAGACTTTGAATAAAATGTATGGATCCTCCTCAGCAGCAGTTGAAAGGGGTTTCTAAAGGAGCAAAAACTGATCACTGAAACAGCACTGCGACATAGTGTTTGGGAGAAAGGCAGTAAAGTAGTTACAACACTTGGAGGTTGATTAAATAAAATAATATGTTTTTAATAAGATTACTATTTTCTTTTTTTCCACTTCCATTGTTTCCTTCCCTGTCACAAGTGTGACACGCCAACCTGGGAGATCTGGGGATAAAAGATCACTGCATATTGTGAATTGCAGATCTTCCATTTAGCCTGTATATTTGGATCCCATATTAAATGAATTTGGTTTCCTTTTGTGCTGAAGAGGTTAACGATCTATGTGGGTCACAAAAATGCAGCTCCATTTCAGTTGCTTCTGATCTGGTAGTTAACTCTTCCTATAAAACATGGCCAGGCCCTCTCTGTCTTGCCAGTGATAGATCGGCTTCCTTGCTCTTAGGAGACGCTGTGCTGAATAGGTGTACGTTGTTTCTATTGGAGAATTGTCTTCCAGTGCTGTGTGCTAAGGCTAAGTAGTTGAAGTTTGGAGTTGGAGTTGTGGTGTTCTGTAGTTTGCTGTTGTATGTGTTTGTTTATCTCCTGGTCCCTTTTCTCATTTAGTTTATTCTTCCCTGTCCCTATCCTCCTCCCTATTGTTGGTTTGTATGATAGAGGTCTTCTGTTATCTCTGTTTTGTGTTTGTGTCTGGTTCACCTTTCATTTCTGTCAAATGCCTTATGGGGTGGGGGAGGAGACAGATTAAGGTTTTCACAAGAGCATAGTAAAGTCGGAGACTCGGGCTACCCAACCTTTAAGAGTACCCCCGGGTCAGGTTAAGTTAGGGTCCCAGCTCCATGGACAGTTTGAGGCCCCTCTTCCTTAATGAAGACCATCACAGCTTGACATTTCCTTTTTCGAAGAGCCATAACTTTTTTATGTTTCTGTAGACACAGCCTTATAACAGCTTGTTATTGCGGGATGAGTGTGGCAAAATTTCGGAAACAGCACAATTCTGCGATTATTATTAGTGTTCATATTATGGTAAAAATTACCTGTCAATATGATTCTCCAGATCAGCACAATTATAGTGATACCAAACATGCATAAGTGGTAAAAAAAAATCAGAAATTTCTAAAGCAAAAGATAGCATGTGGCTCCATGTTCTGAAATCCGTAACCGTTTCAATTTTTGGTCAATGGATCTGTGTTAGAGCTTGTTTAAAAAACACTCTGAGTCAATGTTTTCCTGTATGCTGTTTTGAGGTAGATATGATGTTTTGATCACCTCTTATAGCATTTTATTTTTCGGTGTTGTAGTGTCCAAAAAACTCCATTTCTTGCATTTTTTTTCCCTAATGCAGCATGTACCAATCAGGTTAATTAATTTTATATTTTAAGAGATCAGTCTTTTATGGATGTGGAAATATCACATATGTGTATTTTTTCACATTTTTCTTATTTCTTCATTTTTAATGGGGAAAGAAGTGAGTTGATTCAAACTTATATTTTTTTTTTACTTTAAAACATTTCTTTTTACTTTGTACTGTAGTTTGTAGTCCCTTATGGGACTTGAACCTGCAATCGTCTGATCTCTTGTACTATACACATTACTACAGTATTGCTGCATATAGCAGAAATCACGGTCTGCTATGAACGCTTGCTGACCTGGCCATCATGGCAACCCATCAGCACCCCACCTCTGCATCGCACCTGGTGATCACACCTTTCGATATTTAAAAAAAGGGGAATATCCAAGGGAGAAGTGAGAATAAAAGAAAAGAAAAAACTGTCCAGTTTCCTCCCCATGACATATCCCCTTTAAGGTGAAATTTAGCAGTACATGACAACCATTCGAATAAATCACCATCCATGTAATTCCTTCACGTACTGAGTCTTGCAGAACTTTTTGTTTAGCAAATAGATGGGGCTGTCTGATACCCTGTTCCTCCTCTGCATATACCTGGAGCTATGACCTCTGAGAGATTAACAGTATATTGAACACCCCAGTTCTGTACACCAGGTAGTGGCCATGTTGCGCAAATAATTCAGTAAGAGCTGAGCTGAAATACTGGAAATGGGAAAACTTTAAAATCTCACCAGTTGCTCGAAAAAGTAAAAATTAGCAATATAAGTGACAAGGTAAGTAACTCTTAGGCTCGCACACATGACAGATTTTACCAGACGAGTGATAGCTATGCCAGACAACACTTGTACCTATGATATTCAATAGGGTTGTGCACATGTCCGATTTTTTTTTTCCTTGGGACAAATGGTCCACGGAAAAAAATCAGATACATGTCCGACTTTGATTCAAGTGTCAGATCAAAATTGGCAATGAAAGTCTATGGGTCCGTGAAAAAAAAATCAGACCACACACAGATGACATCAGAGTGGGGTCTGATTTTCACAGACTGACAGGTGGAAAACCTTTTTTTATTTTATTTCTCCAAGTCCGAGAAAAACAAATGTCACTCTGATCAAACTGCGATCAGAGTCTGATCAGAATACCGTAATTGGACCGCTTTTCTCAGATGTGGCTAAAAACGGTAGTGTGACTCTACCCTTAGTTTGTTATTTTTACTGCTCCAAAGCCAAAGGTCAACTTTTCAGTTTACCTAAACAACCCCTTTTAAAGATGAACTCGACGCTTTACAATTATTGAGGAGTTAACAAATAATTCTTTCAAATCCATTTATATGTATGTAACAGAGATGAATTTAGGTGAGTCTTCAGTTTTGGGTGACTTATGTGAGAACAGATTTAGACGCCTAGAAGATCTATGTCATAAAAGATTGTTCTTTGCTGACATACATTTAATTTCTTACAAGCCCTTGTGTGGTGGAGCTTTATGCCTGCGTTGCTCCTGCTAAGTACACTTATGGGAGAGCTGGAGAGTACTTTACGTTGTTTGAGATAAATATTTCCTGCTCTTCCAGATGCTCTGGTGACTAAGGCGAACACTGGAAGGGGAATCATATTAATATAGACTGGTACGTGCGTAGATAGGTATATATGGGGACTACAGTCAAACAGGAAGGTTTTGGTCCCAAATCATCAAGGTGTTTTTGCCAGTTTTATGGCATAAGACACTTTAAAATGTCACCAAAATGTTGTGATTCCAGTCCTGACCAGCTTCTCCAAAGAGTACAGAGTTGCGGAAGGATGAGGCGTATCAAGATCCCCCCGGCAAATTCATAAAAATGTACGCCACTTGACTAGCATAAATTATACCAGAAATGTACTCGAGCCCCTGATTGAAGTATCATCTCTGATGGAGGTGCATGGGATTTGTAAAATGGCATGCAACTCCTAATGAATTAGGTGCACCTTACTCCAATTGTGCCTTCATGGAAGGGTTATCTAGGACTATTTTTTTTACTATGGGCCTAAAAACTGTTACCTGTCTGTTCTAGCCGACACAGACTCAGAGGGTTCATGGACCGAACCTGCCGGCAATTCTTCTGTTTCAGTGTCAACAAAGCAGCTTATCCTCTTCTGGGCTATTCTGTTGATGATGCCTGACAGTGGATGTCATCTTGCTGATTAACAGCTGGCTCCCTGCAAATAGGCAGTGGTGAGTCCGCTGTCAATCAGTATGACGTCTGTCATCAGTCATGCACCAAAACAGAGCATAATGGAAGGGAAGTTGTTGCTCTGTCAGCGTAAGATCAGCAGAAGCTGCTGAATCTCCGGCAGGAGCAGTCTGTGCCGACAGAGATCCGTTCTGAGCGCAACACGCATGTAAGTAGAAACTACCTGCCTGTTAGTTCTTAGGCCCCTGATGAAAAAAAAATAGTCCTAGATAACTCCTTTAAGACTGGTGTGCAAAATGTCAGTCTTAAAGAGAGCCTATCATGTTCCCAAATGCTCAAAAACTGCAGATATAAGCGCAGTCTGCAGGTTAATAGCGTTACAATGAGCAGAGCAGAGAGCAGCGCGCTCTGCCTCCCCTTCCCTTAGAGAGTACCGGCGCTGCTGCAGGCCACATAGAGAGAGAGCCCGTCACCTGCAGAGAGAGCTGTGTAGGGTAGAGCCGTGCAGAACAGGGTTGTGCAGAGCCATGCATGCAGAGCAGAGCCAAGTCGGGTGCTGCAGCAGACACAGAGAAGAGTGCTCCGTCCAGGGAGCACCTACCGCACACATATCAGTGACCACCATCACCCGCCGCCATCAGTGGGGACAAGAGGAAATGAGACGTACAGTGCGTGCCCGATGACCGCCATAAAGCCAGATTCAGACGCTCCAGGAAAATGAGTACTGCGTGCGTGCTGCTGGAGAAGAGACCGGGAGTGTGACCTTCAGCTACCCCCTCACTGTGTTAGTTAATAGCGGCCCAGACACGTGTGACCTGACTTTACCAGGGGTTATAGTTTTCGAGCTTCTGGTCCATATATCTGCACACGCTGCAGAAAGCAGAGCTACGTGCCGGCGGTTCCCCACACTTTACTCTGTACTGTGCTAGACACCTGTAAGCATGAGAAATCTACCTGCTTCCCAGAGACTTTGTTTAGACGTCATATGCAGCTGTTGTCGGTGCCACCGTTGGAGCACCGAGACGCTGCAGCCAAGAAGACTACAGACTGATAAGTTTTTTCCCTTTCCCTTCTGAACTATCGTTCATCCCTGTCCTACCCCGTTCAAACTCCCTATCCTGTCCTTTGTCTTATTATTCCCCTCTGTGCCCTTCTACTCCCTGCGTGTAGTGTATTTGTTGTTAATAAAATCCTGTTAACTCTTGATCTGTCTCCTGTCCGTGACGACATCTCAAGTTCCTGCGATTTCTACATTAGTATTAAGACTTTTAGCTTGTCGGTGCAACACAACCTGTTCTCAGTCTTCCCGGACCTCTGCTACCTATTCCTGGTATGCTGGGACCTCTACTATCTACTCCTGGTCTTCCAGGACCTTTGATACATGCTCCTCTTCTTAGTCCTTGTGTGCGATCTCCAGGACCTCAACTGCCTGCTGCACCGACACCCATGACCCATGTGGCCACTAGCAACTTGGACATTGAAGTGAGCCTAACATCTAGATTAAGCAGTTATGCAGTATAGTAATATAAAAGAATTATTCCAAACTGACAGGAGAAATCCAGGGAGACATTTTCAATTGCAAATTGAAACTGGTATAGGAAGATGCAAGTTTTTTTTTCCAGTGTGACTGTGGTTGATATTGAGGACATCGGCTGGTAATAGCTGTAGATGGTACAAGGAGCACCGTTGATGGCATTGGTGGCATTCTACAGGCCCCTTTTAAGTGCTGAATATCAGAAGCTGGTGAGGCTCTAGCATCATCATGGTTTTACTAGTGAGGCCATAGAAGAAAATGTCTAAGACTCCCTCTCTCTTAATATAAGATTGCACTTTCTAGATGTCAGGTGCCCATAGCGTGTATTGATGGGCATAAACTAAGTATAAGTCATCTGCTTCACAAACCTCTCAGTATAAAGGGCATTTTCACACTATGAGGACATTTTCTTCCAAGGCATTGACCGATAGATCAGATGTGTAGTCAATCCGGTGACCTCGGATATGTTACACTAGAATGATATTTCTACGAGCTATGTAAGTCTAAATTATTTTATACTCCATAGAGGTATATCTAATGTCATATGTTAGTGTGATAAATAGCTACCTCCTATTAATCACTGAACTTGGCTTGTTCATTTTTTACAAGAGTTCAGGATACACTGCTTTGCTTCCAGACAGACTGCAGTAAACAGATAAATCATTTTTCGGAGCTCGTACATTTCATTTTTCTTACTTGAAAGCAACAGGGCACAGAATGCAAAGAAAATATAATGCAAAGTTCATGAATTGCTTTTTGGATTTTATTTACTATTTAAAAGATAATAGTCTTCTATTAGGATGTATTTAAGGTCATCGGAGTCCACAGAATCATTGGATGGACATGGGCCCAGCCTCTCGCAATCCAAAGGCCAGAAGATGCAAACCCCATTTAGAGGTGACTTGGGTTTTAATCATATGCCACTTTGATGTATTCCCAGCCTAAATGATTTTATTAACCCCTTCCTTATGTATACGGGGCATGTCGAGTGCGGGTGAATGGAGTGAACAGACGCTAAGCTCCGATCGCTATTGTTAAAGCCTTACATACCACTGTCAATCTCTAATAACAGCATTTAAGGTGTTGTCCTGGGGTGCACATAATCATGCTCCCATCGCCCCCCTGCAACAAAATTACTGGATGTTGAGCAGCCGCGACGCCACCCAGGAGCCTACTGAACGCTCTCATATCTTCTAGTTTGGTACTCTTGTGAAACCTGCCAATTTTAGCTATACATTTGTATTGCAACGCATCGTACAAGTTATTAGACAATCACAGGTTCAAGTCTTCTAAAAAAAAACTTAAAAAAAGGTAAAACATTTCTATAAATATAAAAAAAACAAACATTTGAATCAATTCCATTAAAAACACCATCAAAATTAAACATATTTGGTAACATTGTGTCATAAAAGTTAAATCTATCAAAATATAACATTATTTAGCCTGAATAGTAAACACCGAAAAAAAATTTAAAAAAATGTATTAGTCTAGGAGGCCGTGCACATGAGTTTTATCCTCGGAAAAGAATGGCTGGATGTTCGAGTTTGATCTGATTGCATCGCAGTTGGCCATGCAAGTCAAAGAATGCATGCAAAGCCTCGGACTGCACCTGGATGACATCTAAATGAAATTTGATTTCCGCACACTGACTGAGTTGAGAAGATGGAAACATCTACTCGTCATCTGAGAGAATGGAACACACTGTGCTCACACTTGGATCAATCAAGCTATGATCACAGTACCAATTGCATAATCGGCACTATTCTCTCGGATGAGACAATTTACGGCCACCTACTCTAACAGTATGGAATACAATGCAAAAGTGAACGTATTTGAGCAAAGGGTGGTCCAGTACCGCAAAATCATTTTCTGGGTGTTAGAGTCATAGCTTGGGGAAAACTTTCAAATCTTGCTTCCTTCTAACCATCCGGGGTATATACCCCATAGGTGGTTCAAAGGAATCCTAGACCTACACTAGATTTGCTGCTGCCAATATGCTGTAAATTAAATTTCATATATGCCCATTCACACAATGCAGTTGATAAACTGTCCTGGAGCGTATGCAGTTATTAGTGCTGTTCTTCTGGGTCTATGTGGCTTTATTTTCTACTAACTTCAATCAGGGATAAATGAATCTTAAAAATTGTTGTAAAAACTGCAATCATACAAGAACACTAGAGAACGGGAACTGCAATTTCTCCTAAACGTTGCTCAGGGATGATTATCTGGAGATGCTTCTTCCACATACTACGGCTGCTGAATGCTGCTAGGAACACAAAACCAATATTTTTCTGTGATTTCTATCCGCTCTTCGCTCATGGCTGCAGGCCCCATGTACAGAACCGAGTAAAAAGTATCAGTATTTATATGGTATTTGCTTCTTACTCCATCCTCACAATGGAGTTCCATATAAGTTCCATGTACTAATGTTTCAGTTCCCAAAAAGAACTCATCTAAGCTGGAAGTTTGGGGCAAAGAAACTAGGGATTTTCAAGGATTTGATTGCTCAAAATCCATAAAATGCTACTAACCATTCAAAAAAAATACCAGTCTGTTCTGGTGTCTGTTTAGTTAATTATTATTATTATTATTTATTATTATAGCGCCATTTATTCCATGGCGCTTTACATGTGAGGAGGGGTATACATAATACATACAAGTACAGTAATCTTAAACAATACAAGTCATGACTGGTACAGGATGAGAGAGGACCCTGCCCGTGAGGGCTCACAATCTACAGGGGATGGGTGACGATACAGTTAGCGAGGGTAGAGCTAGTTGTGCAGCGGTTTGGTGGATTGGTGGTTACTGCAGGTTGTAGGCTTGTCGGAAGAGATGAGTCTTTAGGTTCTTTTTGAAGGTTTCCATGATAGGTGAGAGTCTGATATGTTGTGGTAAAGAGTTCCAGAGTAGGGGGATGCGTGGGAGAAATCTTGCATGCGATTGTGGGAAGAGGAGATAAGAGGGGAGTACAAGAAGAGATCTTGTGAGGATCGGAGGTTTCGTGCAGGTAAGTACCGGGAGACGAGGTCACAGATGTATGGAGGACTCAGATTGTGGATGGCTTTGTATGTCATGGTTAGGGTTTTTAACTACTTCAAAGGAAAAATTGACCAGATCCGACAGGAAATTATCTCCCAATCACCTCATATCATGCACTGTCCTCCCTCCCCCACTGCATCTAGCTCACTCTCTGATTTTGAACCAGTCACAGAAGAAGAAGTAAGCAGGCTCCTTACATCTTCTCGCCCAACCACTTGCACCAGTGACCCATTTCCGTCACATCTCCTCCAGTCCCTTTCCCCTGCTGTCACCCCTCACCTAACTAAAATATTTAACCTCTCTCTCTCTTCTGGTATCTTTCCCTCCTCATTTAAGCATGCCATCATACATCCACTACTTAAAAAACCGTCCCTCGACCAAAACTGGGCCGCTAACTATAGGCCTGTCTCTAATCTTCCCTTCATCTCTAAACTCCTGGAACGCCTGGTCCACTTCCGTCTTATCCGCTCTTTGATAACTCTCTTCTCGACCCTCTCCAATCCGGTTTCCGCTCTTTACACTCTACTGAAACTGCCCTCACTAAAGTCTCTAATGATCTACTAACAGCTAAATCAAATGGTCATTACTCCATGCTAATTCTCTTGGATCTCTTTGCAGCATTCGACACTGTGGATCATCAGCTCCTCCTCACTATGCTCCGTTCCATTGGCCTCAAGGACACCATTCTCTCCTGGTTCTCCTCCTATCTCTCTGACCGCTCCTTTACTGTATATTTTGCTGGTTCCTCCTCCTCTCATTTTCCCCTTACTGTTGGGATTCCTCAAGGATCAGTCCTAGGCCCCCTCCTCTTCTCTATGTACACTGCCCCTATTGGTCAAGCAATCAGTAGATTTGGTTTCCAGTACCATCTCTATGCTGATGACACCCAATTATATGCTTCTTCTCCTGACATCACGCCTGCCTTTCTAGAAAACACCAGCAATTGTCTAAACGCTGTGTCTAACATCACGTCCTCACTATATCTGAAACTGAACCTGTCAAAAGCTGAATTCCTTGTGTTTCCTCCACTACTAATGTACCTATACCCGACATTGCCATTTCCGTGTGTGGCTCCACTATTACTCCCCAGCAATATGCCCGCTGTCTTGGGGTCATACTTGACTCCGAGCTTTCCTTTGTCCCCCACATACGATCACTGGCTCGTTCTTGTTATCTGCACCTCAAAAACATTTCTAGAATTCGACCTTTTCTTGCTTTTGACTCTGCAAAAACTCTTACTGTTTCTCTTATTCATTCTCGTCTCGACTATTGTAACTCTCTTCTAATCGGTCTCCCTCTTATCAAACTCTCCCCCCTCCAATCTGTCTTGAATCCTGCATCCAGGATCATATTCCTTGTCAATCGTTACACCGATGCCTCTACCTTGTGCCAGTCATTATACTGGCTTCCCATCCACTCCATAATTCAGTACAAACTTATTACCCTCACCCACAAAGCTCTCCATGGCTCAGCACCACCCTACATCTCCTCCCTTGTTTCAGTATACCATCCTATCCGCGCCCTCCGTTCTGCTGATGACCAGAGGTTAGCATCCTCAATAATCTGAACCTCCCACTCCCGTCTCCAAGACTATACATGTGCTGCGTCAATTCTTTGGAATGCACTTCCCAGGTCAATACGATTAGTCCCCAATCCCCACAATTTTAAGCATGCCCTGAAAACGCATTTATTCAGACTGGCCTATCGCCTCAGCGCATTAACCTAATCTATCCCTGTGTGGCACAGCCAAAGTTTTACCATAACCAGGTTCCCCACATCATGTTCCCACATGCTTTATGCATCCATTAGCCCTCTGTGTCTATACTGTTACACACTTAACATTATGGCTGGTCCATACAATCAGGACAATTGTTACCACCCACCTTTCGTGTCTACCTTTTTCCTCATAGATTGTAAGCTTGCGAGCATGGCCCTCATTCCTCTTGGTATCTGTTCTGATCTATGTGATTATTATTATGCTGTAATGTCTATTGTCTGTACAAGTCCCCTCTGAAATGTAAAGTGCTGCAGAATATGTCGGCGCTATAGAAATAAAATGTATTATTATTATTATAAATGGAGTCTTTGGGTAATGGGGAGCCAGTGCAGGGATTGACAGAGGGGAGAGGCCGGGGAATAGCGGGGGGACAGGTGGATTAGTCGGGCAGCAGAGTTTAGAATAGATTGGAGGGGTGCGAGAGTGTTAGAGGGGAGGCCACAGAGCAGGAGGTTGCAGTAGTCAAGGCGGGAGATGATGAGGGCATGGACTAGGGTTTTTGCAGATTCTTGGTTGAGGAATGTACGGATCCGTGAAATATTTTTGAGTTGAAGTCGGCAGGAAGTGGAAAGGGCTTGGATATGTGGTTTGAAAGAGAGATCAGTGTCAAGGATAACCCCGAGTCAGCGAGCTTGTGGGACTGGAGATAGTGGGCAGCCATTTACTTTAATGGATAGGTCCGTTGGGGGGGTCACGTGAGATGGGGGAAAGATGATTAATTCTGTTTTGTCCATATTAAGTTTTAGAAATCTAGCGGAGAGGAAGGATGAAATAGCAGACAGACATTGAGGGATTCTGTTTAGTAGGGAGGAGATATCTGGTCCAGAGATGTAAATCTGTGTGTCACCAGCAGGTGATACTGAAAGCCATGAGATTCTATGAGCTGTCCAAGGCTGAAGGTGTAAATGGAGACGAGCAGGGGCCCTAGGACTGAACCTTGCGGGACTCCGATGGATAGAGGGCGCGGTGAGGAGGTGGTGTGTGAGTGGGAGATGCTGAATGTCCGGTCTGTTAGGTATGACGCAATCCAAGATAGGGCCATGTCTGTGATACCAAGAGATGAGAGGGTCTGTAGTAAAAGGGAATGGTCCACTGTGTCAAAGGAAGAGGACAGGTCCAGGAGGAGGAGAACAGAGTAGTGTCGCTTGGCCTTGGCGGCTAGTAGGTCACAGGTGACCTTAGAGCAGTTTCAGTGGAGTGGTGTTGCCGGAAGCCTGATTATAATCGGTCAAGGAGGGAGCAAGAAGAGAGGTGGGAGGACAGTTCAAGATGGACGTGTTGTTCCAGTAGTTTTGAGGCATAGGGGAGAAGTGATATAGGGCGATAGCTAGATACAAAGGATGGGTCAAGAGAGGGATTTTTGAGGATAGGTGTGATTGAGGCATGTTTAAAGCTTGAGGGGAAAACACCAGTTGTTAGTGATAGGTTGAAGAGGTGGGTTAGGGTTGGATGAAAACTGTGGTGAGGTTTGGGATGAAGTGGCATGGGATCGGGTCACGTGCACAGATAGTGAGAAGTGATCTTGAGAGTAGAGTGGAGAGTCAATCTTCTGTAATGGTGGAGAAGTTAGTTTTTGAGGAGGAGGGCAGGGTAGTTAGAAGGAAGGGCACTGGGGGTTGTTGACCAAAACTTTCTCTGATTTTATCAATCTTCTCCTTGATAAATAAGGCAAAGTCTTCAGCTGAGATGAGTGGGGAGGGAGGAGGTGCTGGGAGGTGGAGGAGAGAATTGAGTGTTGGACAACTGTTTAGGGTTGTGAGACAGGGAGGATATGAGAGATGAGAAGTAGGTTTGTTTTGCTGCAGCGAGTGTGTCCTTGAAAGTAGTAAGGGACTGTTTGAATGCGATGAAGTCCTCATTGGAGTGGGATCTTTTCCATCTCCGCTCAGCAGCCCTGGAAGCCCACCTCAGTTCTTTGGTCAGACTGGTGTGCCAGGGCTGTCTGTTGATTTTGTGAGCTTTGGTATGTTTGAGAGGGGCAACTGATTCCAAAGCTACAGCAATTGTGGTCTTATATAGAGCGGAAACGGCATCCGCATTGTGTAGGGAACTTATGTCTGTAAGAGGGAGGAGGGATTCAGACAATTAGTGTAGATCGAGGTGTTGAAGATTTCTGCAAGAGTGTGCAAGTTTTTGAGGTGGGGATTGTGGACCTGAGGAGGAGAGGGAAGAGAATGTAAGTAGGTTGTGGTCAGAGAGAGGAAGAGGTGATTTAGTGAAGCTAGATAGGGAGCAGAGGCGGGTGAAGATGAGGTCTAGTGTGTGGCCATCTTTGTGAGTGGCTGCAGAAGACCATTGAGTGAAGCTGAAGGAGGAAGTGAGAGATAGAAGTTTAGTGGCAGCTGAGAGGGAATTGTCAATGGGGATGTTGAAGTCGCCCAAGATGATAGTTCGGATATCAGTGGAAGGGAAATGAAGTAGCCAGGTGGTGAAGTGGTCAAAGAAGGTGATGGCTCGCCTTGCGGTATATGATAGCTAGTTGGAGGTTGGAGGGGGAGTACATGCGCACAGAGTGCACCTCAAAGGAAGGGTGCACAGAGGGTGGCAGTGGGATTGGGGTGAAGGAGCAGTTATCTGACAGGAGAAAACCAACTCCTCCACCATGCTTGCTGCTGGGGCGGGGGGTGTGGGAAAGGTGGAATCCACCATACGAGAGTGCAGCAGGAGAGGCTGTGTCAGAGTGGGTGCGCCAGGTTTCTGTGATGGCGAGGAATGAAAGTTTGTTAGTAATAAAAAGATCATGGATGAAGGAAAGTTTGTTGCAGACAGAGCGAGTGTTCCACAGAGCTCCTGTTAGTGGGACTGGGGAAGCTGGGGCTGGGTGAATGTGTATAAGGTTGGAGTGGTTACGGAAAGTTGTGATTGGGCATGGATGGGAGGTAGAAATGACTGTGGGAATGTGGTGAGGAGACCAGGATTTGGAGAGATATCGCCGGCAGTGAGGAGGAGCAGAGAGCATTAGCAGGTGGGAGCAGGAGAGGGTATGAGGGGGCTCTCTGTGTGTGGAGACAGAGGATTGTATGTTGAGGAACAGATCTGAGGAAGAAGAGAGATGGATTGGAAGGATTGAAGAAGAGATGAACAGTTCCTTGCTTGGTGTAGGGATTAGTGGTGTTATCAGAAAGTGAAGGATTATAGGGGTCAGAGTGGAAACAAACAGAAACATTGTTTACAGTGACTCTTTCCAGTTACCTTCTGTTCCCTTCTGGTTCAATTCTGGATTAATTCATATATTCATATCATCTCACACTTTTAAGATACACACTTCTAGGATACACACTGCAGACTAAATGGTAGTTGTCCCTATGAGGTAACAATTCAGAAGAATCTGAATATGCAAGGAGGACATTTAGGAGCAGAGGGGCCAAAGAGATGAGTGGTGAAGTGAGTGTAAGGATTTTTTTTAACATCTTGAAGGCCATTTACTGTTCAGAAAAATTCACTATTTTGCTGGATCTGGACACAAGAGAATAAAAATAAAAATCTGCATTTTGGCGAATGTGGATTTTGGTAACATTCAATTTCACTAAAATATATTTGCTCTCATATCTAACAATTATAGGACAAAGATATGAAAAATTCCTGCTCTCCTGTCTCTATGAAACACATGTTCATAAGCACCAGCTGCATGGAAAACATGAACAGTAACATTGAGCAGTATAGCTGTGAATCCACCTCCGGAGTTAAAGGTGAAAACATTCATAACCAACAGCAAGCATCTATGTGTCTGTCCCCCTGTCTTTCACTATAATCCTCCCTCGATTTCATAAAATTCAATAGGCAGATGTATTCTAATACTTCAGTGAGCTGGAAGGCTGTCTTGTTTTAACAAAGATTTTATATGTTTTGAAAAGTAAATGTTGAGTTCCAGAGGGGAAGATGAGAAGAAGTGGTTAATAAGTGGAGAAAGAACCTTATTTATTTGAAAAGTTTCTTATGTTTGCTTCGCTTGTGCTATTGAAAGTTATGTAAAGGACAGAGAGTGATCATTTTAAATCTCATTTTAGGCAGAATTCCCCAATAAAATGCATCATAGACATCAATTATTTTTACAGTAACCTGACAGTTCAAGGACCTAGCGACTTAAAACCTCTTGACAGCCATTAGCAGACTTTGTCCAATTAGTCTTTAAGGGATTTTAGCTAGTCAAGAAGACTGGTTCCTGTGTAGTTGCTTGATCCTCTCAAGTAACAGCTTCTAATGAAGGCCATTTTTACAGGGCTGTGCTCCCAGGAGCTAATCACCTTATGGTGCAAACAATAGGAATCATGGTCTGCCTTCATTATTTTAACTAATGTAGTATTTGCAAAAAAAAACTCGTATTGGCAGCGACATCTAAAATTGGATTCTAAACATGAAGACTTGGTAATTGTGCCTGAAGATATTCTATTCCATAAGCTTCACTTATTGACCTTTCACTATAGTCATTTTTGTCCTATGTGTTTATTTTATGTCTCAAAATGATGCCCCAAATTAAGAAACGACACAAATAATTGTAAAAAAAATAAAAAAAATACTTTTTAAGAATTAGTCACAAAGACTACCATTTTGAAAGGTGTGATGTGTCATTTATCTAGTGTTCTGATTTCTATTTTTCCACAGGAAAATGACTTCTTATAAGCACATTTGAATTTTGCCGTTTTTTATTATTTTTATAGTATTTCATATTTCATAAAAAAAATCACTCAGTTGTCCAAATGTCTCCTAGAGCAGACATATAGGCTGGCAGGGAAATAAGCTTTCTGTATTCTAGCAAAAATAGAAAAACATTAAAACTAGAGACGAGAAAATCAGTTCAAGGTGAATTGAAATCACCTTGAATTTCATTTTAAAAAAATCCAGATTTGCATGTATCTGATGTTTTTGTGTTTCGTTTGGGCAAAGTCAGCAAAATGATGACCAGACCAGACATTTTATGTATATTTTATTTTGCTCTGAGGATTAGGCCCCCTTCACATGTCAGTGTGTTCACATGGACTGTGTGTTCATGTTTTTACAGCACTACATCCCACATACATGCACACTGATGACACATGAATGACATCTGTGTACCATCTATGTGACAAGTACCGGTGGCTGGGAAAAGCAGTACAGTTCTCAGGAAATGGATGCTGACTACAACATGCATCAGCCTCACTTGGCCTCCCTGCGATCAGCGAGATCAGGCAGTGCTGATTGTTGTAGTCAGCGCATTAAATAATTTTTTAAAAATGGAGTGGGGTCCCCCTTTTTTTTATTAACCAGCTGAGGGAAAGCAGACAGGTGGAGGCTGGTGTTATTATTCTGGGAATGGGCCAATATGAATTAAGGCTTCCAGCCTATTAATATTAGCTCATAGCTGTCTACGTTGCCTTAATCTGGTTATTAAAAAGAAGGAATAAAAAAAAATGACATGGGGTCCCCCCTATTTTTAATTACCAGCAAAGATTAAACAGACAGCTGTGTAATGTCTGCTGATATCAAGTCCAGGGGTTGGTAATGGAGAGGCGCCTGTCAGACACCCCGCATTACTAACCTTGTAATCAAAACTAAAACATGCACACAGAAAAAAGTCATTGATTTGCAAAAAAAAGCACTCCTGACCCTCTTTTAACCATTTATTACCATGCAAAAACATGAATAATCCAAAGTGGTCCTCCTTAAATCCACCCCACGTCCCACAACGATTTGAAACTCTGCTACATACGGATGCTGTGCTCAGCAGTGACATCAGTAATGTGACCGCTCAGCACGGCAGTCAGAACACACTGACAGCAGCGTGAGAACGTGACTGCAGTGATGAACGGTGATGTTATTAAGATTACCGCAGACCACAGGTGGCAGTTCGCCGCACAGAGGTTACTGTAAGAATTGCCGCCTGTGGTCTGCGGTAACCTTAATTACGTCACCGCTCCTCATGCTACTCTCAGTGTGTTCTGGCTGCCATGCTGATTGGTCACATTACCGATGTCACTGCTCAGCACAGCATCTGGATGTAGCAGAGTTGGGGATCGTCTGGGATGGATTTACGGCGGACCACTTTGGATATTTTTTTGTATGGTAATAAATGAATAAAAGAGGGTTGGGAGTGATTTTTTTGACAATTAAATTACTTTTTGCTGTTTGTGTATTTACTACTTTTGACTACGAGCTTAATAATGGAGGTGTCTGATAGACAACTCTCCATTACTAATGCCTGGGCTTGATGTCAGTGGACATTACACAGCTGACATCAATTCCTATGTGTCCAAAAAGTTCGGTAGTCGTCAGACCCTTTAAATACCATTACATCAACACAGTCTATTGCAGTAGTTAGTCGCTAGACAAGAAGAGATTCCAACTAATGAATATTAAATTTAAAATTAAATATTTATTTATAGCAATAGAATAAAACCATGATAAAATATTAAAAAGAAAGGGAAAAAAAACTCCAATGAGGGAGGGAGACACACAGTATAATTGCATGGAAATATATATAAGGGACCAAATAAAGGGGGAATATGCCTAGGTTGGTAAATGAGAACACTAAGACTTATACCTGATGCACAAAACGAATCAAAGTGTAGAAAAGTGCAATGTGCTGGTATAAGGTGCTAACAGTAAAGGTAGTAGAAAAAATACAGTGGGTACGGAAAGTTTTCAGACCCCTTTAAATTTTTCACTCTTTGTTTCATTGCAGCCATTTGGTATATTCAAAAAAAGTTCATTTTTTTCCTCATTAATGTACACTCTGCACCCCATCTTGACTGAAAAAAAACAGAAATGTAGAATTTTTTGCAAACTTATTAAAAAAGAAAAAACTGAAATATCACATGGTCATAAGTATTCAAACCCTTTGCTCCGACACTCATATTTAAGTCACATGCTGTCCATTTCCTTGTGATCCTCTTTGAGGTGGTTCTACTCCTTCATTGGAGTCCTGCTGTGTTTAATTAAACTGATAGGACTTGATTTGTAAAGGCACACACCTGTCTATATAAGACCTCACAGCTCACAGTGCATGTCAGACCAGATGAGAATCATGAGGTCAAAGGAATTGGCCAAAGAGCTCAGAGACAGAATTGTGGCAAGGCATAGATTTGGCCAAGGTTACAAAAGAATTTCTGCAGTATTCAAGGTTCCTAAGAGCCCAGTGGCTTCCATAATCCTTAAATGGAAGAAGTTTGGGACCACCAGAAGTCTTCCTAGACCTGGCCATCCAGTCATACTGAGCAATCGTGAGTGAAGAGCCTTGGTGAGATCACTGTGGCTGAGCGCCACAGATGCAGTAGGGAGATGGGAGAAAGTTCCACAAAAACAACTATCACTGCAGCCCTACAACAGTCTGGCCTTTATGGCAGAGTGGCCCGAAGGAAGCCTCTGCTCAGTACAAGACATATGAAAGCCTGCATAGAGTTTGCTAAAAAACACATGAAGGAATCCCAGACTATGAGAAAAAAGATTCTCAGGAATGATGAGATGAGGATAGAACTTTTTGGTGATAATTCTTAGTGGTATGTGTGGAGAAAACCAGGCACTACTCATCACCTGCCCAACAGTGAAACATGGTGGTGGCAGTATCATGCTATGGGGGTGTTTTTCAGCTGCAGTGACAGGAAAACTGGTTGCAATTGAAGGAAACATGAATGCGGCCAACTACAGAGATATCCTGGTTGAAAACCTCTTCTAGAGTGATCTGGACCTGAGACTTGGCCAAAGGTTCACCTTCCAACAAAACAATGACCCTAAGCACACAGCTAAAATAACAATGAGTGGCTTCAGAACAACTCTGTGACCATTCTTGACTGGCCCACCCTGACCTAAACCCAATTGAGCATCTCCGGAGAGACCTGAAAATGTCTGTCCACCAACGTTCACCATCCATCCTGACGGAACTGGAGAGAATCTGCAAGGAAGAATGGCAGAGGATCCCCAAATCCAGGTGTGAAAAACTTGTTGCATCATTCAGAAGACTCATGGCTGTACTAGCTCAAAAGGTGCTTCTACTCAATACTGAGCAAAGGGTCTGAATACTTATGACCATATGATATTTCAGTTATTCTTTTTTAATAAATTTGCAAAAATGTCTACATTTCTGTTTTTTTCAGTCAAGATGGGGTGCAGAGTGTACATGAGAAAAAAATGAACTTTTTTGAATTTACCAAATGGCTGCAATGAACCAAAAAGTGAAAAATGTAAAGGGGTCTGAATACTTTCCATACCCAATGTATATATACTGTGAAAGTAATTCAATATATATATAAAACCTAGGAAAAAACTCCATGTAAGTCAGTGTAAATGATTCAGGAGGCTAAGTTGCATAGATATCTAATTTGAGCATGTGTTGCACTAATGAACCTAATGGATGAAGAAGACCCCACATAATTTTTTTGGGGTCCCCCTTCTTAACAAGAAGGAAAGTCTATGCAGACTGCTGATAATAATAGGCTGGGAACCTTAAGGAACATTGACCCCTTCCCAGAACAATAGCACCAACCCCCCACTGCCTTCTTTCCCTCAGGTGGTTAATAAAAATAAGGGGGACACAGCAACATTTTTTTTTATTTTTTTTAATCATTACATAAATACAAGTACAGAAAAGTACACACACACAAAGCACTGGTTATATATATCTCACTGACATATTACTATCTATCATCTTTCTCTATCTTTGCACATCTAACACCTAAACATCTGTCGTTCGTATTCTTCATTCTATTACAGTACTTGTCACACTGATGGTGCACACGGACAGCACACGGATGGTACACACGGACATACGTATGACACATGGACACAAACCTCTATGGTAATGATTTTTCCAGTACCGGAAATTTCAGGAATCACAGCATGATGATGCAAATAGAATTTTCAGGTCTAATTCGAGCAGATTTGCTGAATTTGAATTTCTGAAGATTTGTTCTTCCTTCAAGAGAATCTGTTACAAAGATTAACAACTCCCAAACCGCACATATGGGAGAACAGGTCTTTTAAATATAAATCCATAGAAGCCTTTACATCTTTTATATGTTGCTGCTTTTGCGAGAAATTAGTGTTATAATTCACATGTATTTTAGATGTAAAGTGCATTGGTCACTCATGAAAGAACACGTTTCAGCCTCTACTTCATAAAGTTGGCTGGTGCTAGGTGGGGAAACAGCCTGGCGAATCAGAGGCTCTGTAAGTGCTTTGTTACACCCAGTGCACTGAATGCCTCATTTAAATACTGCTTAAAATGCTAATTTCTCAGCAATACAGAAACAGATTTACGTTTCAAAGACTTGCAGGCCCATACAGAGTGGCATGTAAAAGTTTGGGCACCTCTGGCCAAAATTACTGTTATTGTGAACAGTTATGCTAGTTAAAGATTAAATGATCTTTAGAAGGCCTAAAGTAGTTAAAGATGACACATTTCCTTTGCATTTTAGGCTAAAAAATATATATTTTCATCTGTTACATTTTAAAAATTACTAAAAGCAAAATGGGCCTATGCAAAAATTTGAGCACCCTGCATGGATAGTACCTGGTAGCACCCCCTTTTGCAAGTATCACAGCTTGTAAATGCTTTTTGTAGCCAGCCAAGAGTTTTTCAATTCTTGTTTCCATTCTTCCTTGGAAAAATTTTCCCAGTTCTGTGAGATTCCTGGGTCGTCTTGCATGCACTCCTAATCTGAGGTCTAGCCACAGATTTTCAATGATGTTCAGATCAGAGGACTGTGAGGGACATTGTAAAACCTTCAGCTTGCACCTTTTGAGGTTGTCTATTGTGGATTTTGACATGTGTTTAGGATCATTATCCATTTGTAGAAGCCATCCACTTTTCAAGTTCAGCTTTTTTAGAGATGGTGTTATGTTTGCATCAAGAATTTGTTGAAATTTCATTGAATTCATTCTTCCCTCTACCAGTGAGATGTTCCCCATGCCATTGGCAGCAAGAAAACCCCAAAGCATGACTGATCCACCCCCATGCTTAATGGTTGGTGAGATGTTCTTTTCCTGAAATTCTGTGCCCTTTTTCTCTACACATATCTTTGATTTTTGTGGCTAAAGAGTTTTATATTAATATGATCGGTCCACCTCATCTTTCCAAAATGCATCAGGCTTGTATAGATTTTTTTTTTGCATATTTTTAATGCTGAATTTTATGGTGAGGACACAGAAGAGGTTTTCTTCTGATGACTCTTCCATGAAGGCCATATTTGTACAGAGGTCTCGGAATAGTAAAACAATGTACCACAACTACAGAGTCTGCTAAATCTTTCTGAAGGTCTTTTGCAGTCAAACGGAGCTTATTATTTGCCTAGCTATAGCAATCTCACAATCAGATCTCACAGAAATTTTGCTTGGTCTTCCAGACCTTATCTTGACCTCCACTGTTCCTATTACCTGCCATTTCTTAATTAAATTTCAAACTGAGGAAAGAGCAACTTGAAAACGCTTTGCTATCTTCTTATAGCCTTCTCCTGATTTGTGAGCCTTCACCATTTTCATTTTCAGAGTGCTAGGCAGCTGTTTAGAAGAACCCATGGCTGCTGTTTTTTGGCACAAGGTTAGAGGAGGCTGGATTTTTATAAAGCTGGGAAATTCACATCACCCGGCCTTTCCTAACGATGATAGTGAGCAAGCCATAACCCTAACAGGCTAATTAAGGTCTGAAATCTTGGCCAAAGTTATCTGAGCACACAAATCTCAAAGGGTGCCAAAACTTTTGCATCAGCCCATTTTCCTTTTTGTAAGTTTTTAAGAATAAAAGATTGAGATATGTGTATATATATATATATATATATACTACAATACAAAGGAAATGTGTCATCTTAATCATTAGACCTTTTTTTGCATCAGCCCATTTTCCTTTTAGTAATTTTTTAAAAATAAATGATTGAAATATGTATATATATATATATATATATATATATATCCTAAAATACAAAGGAAATGTGTCATCTTAAACTTTAGTCCTTCCTTTCTTCAACTACAATAATAGTAATTTTGACCAGGGGTGCCCAAACTTTTACATTCCACTGCATGTGGTTTGATGGGGGTTGATCTTACTAAGAATATTGCCTTTTAATTAAAACATCATAGGGTGCACCTAAACATAGTGCAGTACTGAACCATTTCAAACTCACTCAAGGTCATATAGTATAATGATGTAATATGCAAAGCTTATTTCACCTGGAATAGGCTTAAATTGTTTCTTTCATGTACAATCCAGAGAAGCAATTGACTTGTACTATGAGAGTGTTGAATTGCTAAAAAAAAATCCTTTTTTACAATAGGTTGACACCTATTTTCTGTAGTTAATTTTTCAGCTTTGCTGTATCAACTAGGTCACAATGAGCAGAGTCATCTCATTATCACTGGAGGGTGGATAAGTTAATCACAGCTCTGTTGTTCTGCCACACTCTGCAGATGGAAAATGTTATGTATGCGGCTATTCTGTGATTCTCTGTACAAGGTGCTCACTTCATAGAGTCTGTAATGATCTATGAAATTTTTCTTTAGACTGTTTTGATAAATCTGTCTCACTATTTTTGGATGGGAGGGGGATAAATTTTTTCCTTACAGAAGATTTATTTTCTAATATAATGAATACATTTTGTATCAGATATCAATTAATTTAATGAAAATGCATGCTATATACCAAAATCTTTGGCATTTATACTCATAAATAACCAGTTATAGTAGTTGAACACCTGGTATTCATTGTAGGTCTAGACAGACGTGATGTAATATATAGGTCATTGTGTAATGTAAGCTTTTATTCTATGTGATCCATTCCTAGCAGCACGGCTTATACCGGCAATCCATCTGCCGTGCAAACATTACTCTTCCCACCTTAACTCCCAGGGACATGGGGTACAGGGCTGATTCACATCTGGCATTAATACAAAAGTGAAAATTGTGTCTTTTCTTGGATGTAAAATGCAGCAGACGTGGCTGATTGCAATGTAACTGGGTTTTGTCGTAGTTGACTAAAGCACATTCCTGTTCCACTGACCTGGAAACCTTAGATTACAGTCACGATGGCTTCTGTGGATCATCAGTCCCACCAGTTTGAGTGTCACTGAGGGTATGAGCTCGTAGACAATCACTATGACATAGCGGAAGTTTAAGAGTGATGGCGACCTTAAAAGAGGTTGTTGGCTTTCGAATAACCCTTCTTGATAGACCGGTTCCCCAGTGATTGGCAAATCCTGGATTGCCCTGCTGTTAAGACTCTTAATAAAATAATGAATCCTGTAAGGGAATGGGAATTTGATGTTAATCCAAAAATTGTTCAAGGAAAAAAGTGTCTTTCAGCATCTTACTTCTTTATCCCCATCCAGAACACAAGCACGCCCTGCCTAGCCGACTGTGCAGGTGTATGGGGTAATGGTAGAGAAATAGACATCTTTAGTGTTGCTACTTTACATTTCTCTCTTCTTAAAATCTTGTGCTTTTCCAAATTTTAGGTTCGTTGCTGTTTCGGTTTTCCCATTTATCTCTAACAGTTGTGCAGATAAGATAAACCACGGCGGTGCGCTGAATGCTCCATCCTATCAATGATGCTTTTGGGAAATGGGGAGCAGCACTTAATGTCTTTCACATAGTTAAGAAGGATGACCTCTTTAAACATTAAGAGACACAGAGAAAAGATTACATATACCACCAAGGCAGCTCAAGCAGTGGGGCCTCTGACAATAAGGAGCCCCCGCCCAGGCTACTCATTGCCACTTGAACCTGATTATTAATAATAATAATAATAATAATAATGTTTATTTATATAGCGCCAACATATTCCGCAGCGCTTTACAGTTTAACAGTTTCAAAACACAAGTCATAAGTAACAACGTTAACAATACAACAATTAAAGCAAAATAAGACGACCCTGCTCGTGAGAGCTTACAATCTACAATGAGGTGAGGGAGATATAAAGTACAGGTGTGTATTTACAATGGTGGATTTACAATGATGGTCCAGCCATCTTGAGGGAGTGAGGGATGGGAGTGAGGGATAGTGAATGGGCTACACACCCACACTTACACATAGAATGACTTTGATTAGTGAACGTGATAGGGCGCTCTGAACAAATGTGTTTTGAGGGAGCGCCTGAAACTAGGCAAATTGTGGATAGTCCTAATTTCTTGGGGTAGAGCATTCCAGAGGATTGGCGCAGCGCGGGAGAAGTCTTGGATGCGGGAGTGGGAGGTACGGATTAGTGCAGAGGTTAGTCAAAAGTCGTTTGCAGAGCGCAGCGATCAGCTAGGCCGATAGACAGAAATGAGGAAGGAGATGTAGGGGGTGCCGCACTGTGGAGAGCTTTGTGGGTGAGAGCAAGTACTTTGAATTGGATCCTATAATGAATGGGCAGCCAATGTAAGGACTGGCGAAGAGCAAACGTGTCCGAGTACCGATTAGCCAGATAGATGACCCTGGCTGCTGCATTAAGTATGGACTGGAGAGGCAATAGTCGAGTAACAGGGAGGCCTGTTATGATTGAGTCACCGTAGGAGGCAAAAACAGAAATGCTGGCTAAGTCCAGAAAACCAGAGCAGTTGGCAACTATCAGATTGCAGACCCCTGAACCTATCAACACAACTAGCAGTAGCCGTGGGGGGTTCCTACGATGACCTAGACCCCTCGATCACAGCCGGAGAGATACATAGGCCTAAAGAAGGAAAGGGGAAATCTAACTGCCCCAGAGCAGACCCCAAAGCAATAGGCAGCCCCCCACATATAATGACGGTGAAGCAAGATGAAAACACTTACACAGACAGAAAGACAGGCTGAGCAAAGACGGGGCCCAAAACTACCTAGATAGGAACGGATAGGAAGGCTGCTGTCTGCAATCTGCCAAAACCCTATCAGAGACAAAAGCCAATAAGCTGATATAAAAATGGGCCTGAAGCAACTAAGCTTCAAAAACTAAATCAGCACTCAGGTACTTTCAGAAGACAGAGCTAACGGAACACTGCACACTCCAGCAGGGAGTGGCAGAATCCAAAAAGCAAGAAAAACCAAAACAAAACTTAAATGCAAAAAGGCAAAACAGAAAACTTAGCTTTAGGAGAGCAGGAATCAGACTGGTGTCCAAGAGTCCACAGAGAAATCACCCGCAGGGCAGAAAGGGCGTAGGCTGCCTTAAATCCAGTCAGTGACTCCACTCAGCCAATCGTCTTCATTAGTCCCAGGTGCCTGATAATCAGGCTTACTACCTTCTTTCACTAGAATAGGGAGTTCACCAGGCCTCAGTGACAGAGGGGAAAATGAACTCACAACAGAGGCCAATTAATAGAGCATTGCAGTAATCCAGGCGGGAGTGGACCAATGCTACAGTGAGGGTTTTTGTTGTTTCCATGGGGAGAAAAGAGCGGATTTTAGAGATGTTCTTTAGGTGTAGACGTAACACCCAGACAGCGCGCCTGCTGCCGGGGTGTTATTGTGGTGCCGCCCATGGAGAGGGAAATGTCAGATTTAGGGAGGTTAGTAGACGGCGGGAGCAGAATAAGTTCAGTTTTGGAGAGGTTGAGTTTCAGATAGAGAGCGGACATGATGTTGGAGACTGCGGACAGACAGTCACTGGCGTTCACATTTTTCCATCCAGGTTTTTGCAATGTATTTTTTTCTATTTAACTGCATAAAAATCTTTTTGTATAAAGGCCATGTTGCCTGTGTTTTTTTATTGATTTAAGTAGCATTTTTTTAAATAACTTTTGTGGATTTATTATAAAATCTAGGGAAGAGAAATGGCTTACCCATTACATCAAGAACCTCATAAAAATATATGGGATCAAGAACTCAAAAAGCAAACCAAGAAAGCAAGCCAAATATTAACCCCTAAAAAATACCTTTTTATTCAATAATTAAAACATCATAGTAGAATATCCTAAATGCAAGAGGGTTTAGAGTTTATACAAGTACCCAATACAAATATCAAGGTACCGTAAATATGTTACATAGGGGGAAACTAATCTCACTCTAGTGGGCCTTAACAAAGGCCCTACCTGACTGCGGAGGTTGACACCCTAGTTGTTGACGATGTGGCGCCCCCGCTCAATGTCGGTAGCCCTAAAAAACACTAGACCACCCTAAACACAAAAAGGTGGGATACACAAAAACACACACATACATACACACCTGAAAAAAAAACCCTAGTGGGGAGACATAAATTGTCTCATATGGAAAAGTGCTACAGTGCTGTAAACTTATCTCGAAGTCAGAAATATAGACTTATCTCTGTTGTGAGTTCATTTTCCCCTTCACCGTCGATGTCTGATGAACTCCCTCTTCTGGTGAAGGAAGGTAGTGAGGCTGATTACCAAACACCTGATCAGGTAGATGATGACTGGGTAACAGGAACTTCTGACTGGATATAAGGCAGCCGACGCCCTTCTGAGTCGCTGGTGATTTCTCTGCTGGATTCTTGGAGACCAGTCTGATTCCTGCTTCCCAAAGATAAGTTTTTGCTCTGCTATTGAACTTATTAGTTTTGGTTTTGTTTACCTTGTTTTTTGGAGTTCAGCCATCCCCGGTCGGGGGTGTGCTGAGTTCCATTTTTGTCTCTGATCAGTTTGTCTCTTTGCTCTGTCTTCAGAATATACCTGAGTGCTGATATAGTCATTTTGAAGTCCTAGCGACTTCAGGGCCTGTTTTTCCTATCAGACGGTTGGGACATTTTTGGTAGGGTTTTTTGTGGATTGCAGACAGCAGCTTTTCTATCCTGTCCTTTCTAGTTAGCTTGGGCCCCATCATTTGCTCATCCTATCTTTCTATCTGTGTTAGTGTTTTCATCTTGCTTCACCGTCATTATATGTTGGGGGCTGCCTATTGCTTTGGGGTCTGCTCTGGGGCAGTTTAGATTTCCCCTTTCTTTCTTTAGGCCTATTTAGTTCTCCGGCTGTGATCGAGGGGTCTAGGGCATCGTAGGAACCCCCCACGGCTACTGTTAGTTGTTGCGGATAGGATCAGGGGTCTGCAATCCGATAGCTACCAACCTCTCCGATTTTCTGGACTTAGCTTGTATTTTTGTTTTTTCCTCCTTCGGTGACTCATTCATAACATATCTCGTAGTAAAAAAAATACTTGTATGCTGCAGAGAAGACAAGCCATAGGGTAAATACCCACAGCAAAAAATGCCTCAACAAACGTATACAGAGGGATCAATTCCTTCAGTTAATAAACTGCAGTATTTAAAGACACCTATTAATTATATATTAAACTTAATACATAGAACAAAACAAGTCATTTTTCCCCTTAAAAAATACAATGTAAGTGAAGCCCACAAGGTAAATTGATCGGTCATGGCAAAGCAAAAAGTGACAGATTCATAATGCATCTGGATATAATAATCCATCTAAAAAATATGTTGCAACAATGTAAAGGTGCTTAATACACCACAATCAGATGAGGCTGATGCTTCACACCCAAAAATAGTCTAAAAAAAAAAAAAAGCATGTTACAACAGACAAACACACTGCATTGTTCTTTCGACCTGGGGGTGATAAGACCCCAGTTGCTGACCCCTGAGGAACCCTCAACAATCTAGAGGGGGAAACGCGTGTCGGGTTTTCCTTTCATCTATGGCTGATAAGTATTGGTCTTTGTTTATACAGTACATCTATGGCTGACAGACCTATTGATTGTTGTGACTTAAGTTTACGTCATGGGTCATAAACCCTTATCCGACCATTGGGTTAAACAAAAACAACATCTGTATGTTCCGTTTGTACGGTTGT